>NC_142714.1:52551500-52857863 GCF_055471065.1 Atractosteus spatula
AGAGCTCCACAGTGACTCACAGCTACACTGAGCTTTCAGAGACTACAGGTGTGATGCTGTGCTCACTGACAGCATCTCAAGCTCACAGATGCCCAGGGAGCAGAAGACCTCTGGCCCATTCAGGCCAATCACACAGTCAGCATATGCCACAGCCTGAACTTAAACCAACAAGTAGCAGCCTGAGCTCCATGTGAGCAACTTTAACAGTTGAGACCCTACAGTTCTGTAGCAGTGTCTTGGTGTGGAGTGAGAAGCAGGAACTCAGGACAGCAGGCTCAGGTGTTTTTAGCAAACCTCAGGTGAGGACACTGCTGCAGTGCCCTTGAGCAGGGTACTTTACCCAGACTGCTCGAGCAAACCAGCTGAATACATTGATACAATGTAACACAAAATGTGTTTGTAGCCTTTGTAAGTCTCTTTGGATAAAAGTGCCAGACAAATCAATTATTAATACTTACTCTTGATTGACCAGAGCAGTGTAAAATCTGTCCTGTGTTTTATCTTGCTTGTACATCTGTGATGAAGAACATTTTGCGCTTCTTAGACATGCAGCTAAACTTTGCTCTCATGATCAAAGTGCAGAACGAGCTTTTTCTGGTCATTTTGGCTGTCTCTTGGGACAAATGAATTTTATGAGAACTAGACGAGTACATTGCTGAAGAATTCTAAAGCCAAATTTCTGTGACTCTGCTCCATATGGCCAGGGTAAGGCCTACTGGGATTCAACAGAGCACTAATTAATCCCTCCTGTTTCATGGCTTAAAATAAGAAGCACTTACCCTTGCTTTAATAACAAGAGTCACATAGCAGAACATTCATTAAATGAAAGCTGAAATAACAAAAAAGGAGGGTATTTGAAATGCTGTATGGAAAAATAAATAGGATATTTTCATTATCAGCAGTTTGAAACAATACATGAATGTAATTTAAAAAGCAGGGATAAGTGCCACTGAATATAATTATATTAATACTATTATGAATCCAACAAGAAGTAAAAAAAACTATTTTTTTATATGTTTATGCAAGGAGCTTAACACAAGGGATAGAAGTCATCACAATACCCAAAGTCTTATATGAGTATTAAGGAATATTTTTACACTAAAGTAGTTTTTGAGAAGTGAAAAATCGAACTACTGGCCAAGTGTAGTTTTTACAAATGCAACCAGTGCTGTTATGAGCTAAATCTGCCGTGCGAATGACCCAGAAGATAGTGAGACTGTGGCAGCCAGCCTGAAGTGACCTTATCTGATAGGTTTCTCAGAAAGTGCACTGCTAAGCTATAAACAGGAGAGGTCTCAGCTTTTCCCAGACAGAAATGGATTGCAGGTTTTTGGCAGCCCAGGGCTATAAACTACCAGTAAGTCTCAGTGCCACGAGCCAGCAGCATGTTGGAGCATCTCGCAGTGAGACTATTTAAAAGCTGAAAAACTAAAAGCACAATCCCTGTCCACCCAGGAAGTGGCAGTAATTCACAAAAGGTCCTGATAATAACTACGTGAACCCTAAATTGAACTTTTAAAAGAGAGAAACCTTTTCTATAGTTAAGATGAACCTTTCAAAGGAGGTGTTAATTTAATTGTTGAATTGGGATCTACCCTGTGGGTTCTGGAGTGGTGCACGGAGGCAGTGTTGTCAATGAAATGATTGAGTATATTGTATACAGAAACACATCCATGGCCATTGTTCAACTGACCTCTTTTTCTAACCTTAGCTAAAGGGAGTTAAGAGTCAGTAAAAGAGTGAGAGAGCCAGGGACACAGTTCTTTTTTCCAACCTGAAATGACTGTGTTACTGTATGTTTAGGTAATTCTGTATTAACAACTGTAATATGTATAGTACACAACAGTTATTTATTTTCATTGACTAACCCTTGACTAACCTGCTTATGTCCGATATCTTGTCTTCCAACTGCATATCTAAGTGTCATGAGCTCTATATTGTAAATTAATGCATGCTGTCTTCCTGTATAGTGTGAGTTTCCTACATTACAGGTAGATTCTTTCAGGCTTAATCTTGGAATGACTGTGACTGGTTATTGTAGACTTCGCTGATATTTATATGCCTTTTACTGCTGTATCTATGATCCTTTTCCTCACCCAGTAATCTGATTTTGTTTGAAATGTTTCTACCTGCTATTAACGATGGTTTGGATTGGAGGGGGGTCTTTTGCACATAAAATGTGTATTGTTTTTCAAAGCGAAATCTGGCACGTATCATCAGTGCTGTTGTAAATCACTGCTGTGCATGTTGGTTTCCTACAAAGATCTTTCCTCTGCAGACTCGAATAGACTAATCCATTCCTCATTAACTGTAATATATTGCAGAAGTCTACAATCACAAAATAAATAACTTGAAAATAATATATTTTTGTTGATGTTCATATAAAACTTGGACATATTTATATTTGTCATTTTATGGAGATGTGAGAAATTAATCACATTTTGATTAATGTTGTCTGTGGCTCAAGTATATATTTTTATTTTTTTTCTCTCATATATATATATTGCATTTTAATATGCTTTAGATTTTCACCAGTGAGAAACCTGGGAGGTGTGAGTTAACCTGAATGCATAATCAATTTTAATGGTACAGATCTTTAGTGCTGGAATGTGTACCGACCCACTGATGATTTTAATTGGGTTTATAGGGCATGACAACTCTGAGGCATAGTTCACCAGAATGAATGTTCATCTCACTAATTTAAAGGTACATATTGGCTTTCAGGGGTGGAAAGAGATTATTTTGGATCAATGCTGAACTCTTTGTAACTGTAATAGACAAAGTGTCACAATCATTCCTTCCATTTTGTGAGCAGCTGAGAGTAAAATCAGCTCATTAGAATGTCTCTTGGGGAGGACTGGACTGGGGGAGTAACCCTGGTTTAAAAAAGCTTCATTTGTAGGAACTGTAATTACAACATTAAAGCAATAAAGCAAACATGCATTCCAGTCAAGCAGCTCAATGTGCATGCACTGAAGCAGTAAATCTTTTATGTTTATGTGTTTAAATAATCTGTTTAGCAAATCTCCTACATTGGCTTTTAAGAACAGTATATCAAGTTGCACATACAATCACATACAAATTTCTGTGTAAGTACATGGAAATTTGTACACGTCTAACAGACGCTGTGCACTATTTATTCTTAGAGTACATCCATTAATTAAATCCCCTTACCACTGGGATATAAGCTTTCTTTGCAACAATTACATCCTGCCTGAATTTGCATTTTAATTAAAAGTAGTCGATTGCAATCACGTCAAGCATTAACAGATTTCTAATTAAAAGAAGCATTGAAGCATTTTTCAAATAAAACTCATAGGCTCCTCTTTCACTTCCGTTAGTTTCCCTGCATTAGGAGAAAACTAAGGGGCAATCCTATAGTCTGTAGCTCATTTGTGTAGATTCTTGCCAGTGGAATGTGTGCTGTTGGCCAAAGCATACTGTGGGTATCTGTGCAAATAAATATCCGTAATGACAGAGCAAATAGATGCATTCAGTCCGTTTGTAAAACTTAATAAAACACAACTCTGTCCCTTTACTTTTACTATGATAAGAGTAGGAGCATACAGTAACATAAAGCAAGTGATTTCATGGGATGTTGGATAAAAACACCTCTTTTTGTGCAACTTTAAAGGCGTTTTGAAATGTCATATCTTAAAAACATGTTATTCTGGGTGCTCCTGATCAAAACATGATCCTGCCATGTGATGAATGCTAAGTGTATTTCAGACCAAATATCTTGTTATATCTAGTTTGTTGGAAAATATAACTGGTGATCACTGCTTGCAGTTTTGAAGTAGCGATTAGGGTAAAATTATGTTGCAAACGTCTGTTCCTTCACAAGTTGACCAGTTGTGTGAAGTCTCCGTGTGGGACTCTGAAAAAGTCTTAAAAAATACTCCCAGGGACAAAAAGATCAGCAACAGTTTAGCCCGGAAGTGTTAAAGACAGGCATTTGGGACAATAATCATGAAGTGAACCATCATAATAAGGTAATCACGCAAGACCAAAAACCAAACCAAAAACACAGATTTAAAGTTTGTTCTGGGACTCTTAGATTAGTGCTCTCACTGTTTCTTACTGAAATCCTCTAACTTCTATCTGGTGGTCACTTGAAAAGAATCAAAGTGATGGTAAATGTTTTAATCACTATAAAAATTATTCTGCACTTTCACAGTTACGTCAAGGACTGAAGGATAAGAACGCATCACAGGAAGTGAGCGGAAACTAGACAGCAGTAAATTACTGGTAAGGAACAAAAGTGTAATTTGGCATAATCTTCATAACTAATCTACTGAGTTCTCTGTTTAGATTAATTCGTTTACTTGATAAAATTAATAATAATAAACTTTATTTTATATAGCACCTTTAAAGGTGGCTTCTCAAAGCACTTTACAGAATGACAAAAACAAAAGTAAAAAAATAAAATAAAAATATAACATATGCACAATGAGAATACACAATGGGGAGAGACAGTAGATGGGTGTACTAAATACAGTAGGAGCAGAGGGATAAAAAACAGAAGCAGTTAAGTAAAGGATCTTCTAAAGAAGAAGTTTTTGAGTCTAGATATGAAGGAGTTATCCCTGGGGAGAGAGTTCCAAAGCTTTGGGGCATAACGGGAGAAGGCCCTGTCACCCCTAGAGTGTAGACAGGCTTGGGGTACAGACAGGAGGCCAGAATTAGAAGAGCGAAGGTTGCGAGGTGGGGAGTAGGGCGATAGTAGCTCACTCAGGTACTGAGGTGCCAATTAAGTGCTTTAAGTAACAGCCAATACAAATTATTCTTTAATAAAAGAATAAACTGACCTGGCTTCTATACTTATTTTTGTGCTCAGTCTTCTTATCTACAGTATGACTATGTGCCATATACAGTTTAGAAACTGCTTCTTAATATAAAACACTTTCTTTTATTTCGCTAATTAATCACACACATAGTGGCAGATAGATAAGACTTTATTAATCCCGTAGGGAAATTGATGGCAGGTTAAGAATGTTCAAATTCAACAGAACAAAAATTATTATTATCAACACTTTCTAATACAAAGGAAAAACAAATAAATCAACCAAGTTGATCCATGATGATAAAATTGTCCTATTTTTTTTTCCTTTTTGTCTAAATGACAATATTTCTCAGAGTAGTGGCTTTATTAAATATGGGAACTTATAAACTAAAGGTTTGGCTGCATTACCTGAACCGAGTTAAATGACTGAATGTTAAATGACCTCATAAAGAAATCTCAGGCCCTAATGTACGCATGAGACACATGTCAATAAGACAATACTTCAGTATAACCATAATAAAGGGAGATTGGATAACAACAGATCTATTGTGCTTAAAACAAGCTTAAAAAAAGTGGTGTGTCCTGATAAATCCCACCTCTGTATTGGAGTGTAATCTGAGTTTGGCGGCACTGCTCTCAGTTGAGGGTGGCACAGCACTGCAGGGCCTCTGGGTTCAATTCCCAGGGTGCTTTCTGCACAAAGCTTGTATGTTCTTCCTGTGTGCTCGCAGGTTTTGCTCCAGGTTCTCCACTTTCCTCTCACAGTCCCAAGACATGCTGGTAGGTTAATTGGCTTCTGTAAAACCGCTGTGTGAGTGCAATTGAGGTGGGAAATCATGAGCACTTTGATTTATAATAATACATTCTTGACACCACAAACCAGGGCCTTTGAATCCATCTACTCACCTTTCACAGCCTTCATTGGAGACAGTGTGGTGTTTCCTTTTCTATTCAATGTGTATTGGTCTCCTTGCCTTTTAATTACTGTTCTTGCAAAACAAAATTGAATTTCAAACGTGTATTTATAAGGAAATCGATCATTTCTATTTTGTCTACCTCCAGTCCTCACTAGGGCTGCCTTTTAAGCCGGTAACCCGCAGCCTGCTGTTTAGGTGAGACAAGCGCCTAATAGACTGTGTTAATGTGATTTGATTTTTCATGCGTGTGGAGTTCTCAAGGTGCTCTCCCAGCAGAATCATCAAGCAGCTGGGCGCCATGGAAACCCCTGGACCGCGCTTCTTAGAAAGGTAAAACACATAAGTATTTGCTTACCAGTAATTAAAATCTTAAATGGATTCACAGGAGATGCTGTAAGTGGTGAGTAATCCTCGAAACCGGAGGTGGAAACAAATTAGCATTTTCTCTCGGCTTTGCTGACTTTCAATGTTTCACATCCCGGCTCCCGCACCGAGGTCTACAGCGAACAAGTCAATTATAGTACATAGCGCTTTATCCCATTCAGACACCTCAAGGAGTTGTATGAGCCTACAGAAGCAAATAAAACTCTAAAGTCCCTGGCTCAGAGCAGCTAGACTGCTGCACAGCGCTGAATTTCAGGCGCTTAAAACAGCGGTTAAAAACACGGTTTTCATCAAGTGGAAAACTTCTCTCCCAGGAGTGTCAGCGTTTGACTGCTACCCTCATCCTAGTGTATCTGGAGAGTCAGTGGAGTAGAAGACGCTGCGTGAAGTGGAAGGAGGAGCAGAGTGATTGGTGTGAGATGAGTAACGTTAATAAACGATGCAGATTATATTGTTGCTCTAATTATTGTGAACCTAAATCAAAGTACTAGAAAACAGAACAGGAGACATTATTGCAAACGAACTCCCCCCATATTCTCCCTCTCTTAAGATACTCCTGTAGTATGTGGTAAAGCTGCAGGGGACCAACAAACAGTTTAAATACTAATTTCCCTTTTATCGTACCAGTATCTACATGGTGAGCTCAACAGCTAACAGCCGAACGTTTGCAACACCGTGGAGCTCCCAGCTCCCTGCCGTGTTAGAAGTGGTGCAAAAGGACGTTTCAAAGCAATTTCGACGCGCTCAGATGAGGTGCAGGGCACATTTTCAGAAATGACCAGTATCAAATGCAAGGTGTCACACATGACAGCAGATTGATGCCCGCTTTTCTTGGGTCTTTCTTTAAAAGTGTGCAGAGGGAAGTCCCCTTGTGCAGGCTTCCTGTCCATCTCCCAGGCTCCACGTGTGCTGCCGCATGGATCACGTGGGCCGACTATCGCTAAGGCTGAAGTGCGACACTGGGTTTAATGTGGTACTGATTGCTGATGATCTCTTATAAAACCTGGATACGCTTGACTGATGAAGCATGAAATAAAAGCAGGTGCATTTGCTCTAAAGTGACTGTCTGCCAACTGTTCCTTTATCATTGCATTTCTCTCTAATTTTAATATTCAGAACAAGACACAATACTGTATGCAGTAGTCATGGACTGAGGGGTACATTCTTTCTTTCTCTGCCCTCACTATGAAAGCCTGTGGCTTTGTTGATCAACCTACAGAATGCACCACTCCCTATATGGGTAGAGATCATTTCTGTGTTTTTGATGGTCTATTGTAAAGTGCTAAAAAGACCAGAGTGACTCAGACTGGAATGATGTCCCTTACTTTCTGTACCAACTCCAGTGTAATTATAGATCTCACATAGAGCTGTTTCCAGCAAACCCAGTGCTATACTCTCAAGGTGATAGAAAATGATGTACTAGACTTTTAAACGTCTGCCCTGCATATAGAACTGAAAGGGAATATCTCTGTGACTGTGAGGCATTTCATTCTTAAAAGGGAATTTATGATGTAATGAAATAAGGTGGGCTGATTTGGCTGTCTGTTCTGCAGTGCTGAAGCAATGTACAATGAAATGGAGTCAAACACCATAGGACAAGGTTAACAGTTTTCAGACCTTGAACTTCCCACACTTCTCTAATTCCTCAAAGATTTTAAAGGCATTTTCTGTCCTAGAACTACGCAGAGCAGGGCACTGAGTTGTTGTGCACTGACTGCGCTGGAACACAAGATCACGTTTTGTAAGGATTTTGTTCTGCTGCCCAATAAGTACCTTTCGTTCCTTACAAGGGTTTCAATCAGAGCCATTAATAAACTTGTTTTTGTAAAATATAACGATGCATATGAATGCCATGCGTTTTTCACAAAAGAACAACAAAATCCTAGAAGCCCTAAACATGTAATTATTTAAGGTTGCATTTATTCCTGTTTGTTTCCTTACATATTTTTGTTAGATATTTTGGAAAAATCTGAACTCATACCATACATGAAAAATAGAATCTACCTACTGTGGAACTATTATGAAAATAGTTCTTCCTCAATATATATATAATTAAATGCTATTGCATTACAATTAGCTTCTTGATAATAAGAGGTCATTCTTTGCTCTTTCTGTATACAACAAACATTATTAAAACTTTTTCAAAATATAAGAGCATTGACACAAATCATATATATATATGTGAGAGATCAGTCTCGTCATTTACATCCTCACTTTGCATTTCTTAGTTATGCGGTGTAGTAAAATAAAACTAAACACCCAGAGAAAAACCATTAACATGCAAATTCCACGCAGAAGGCACACAAGGCAGGAATCAAACTGAGATCCCAAAAACTTTAAGGCAGCAGTACAAACTGCCACAACACCCACATTGTTCTCCAGTGGTACTTTTGATCTTTTAACACACATTGCAGTCTTCAACAGAAATCACAGTCTTACCCTGTCTGGAACTGATATGACAGCTGCTTAAAAAAAGATGTCATTTAAGTGTCATCACACTTCTTTAGCCAAAGTAAAAATCCTTTAGATTTTACTTTATGGGGGGATAACTGTACAGGTATGTCACTACATTAATAGTTCATAGCAACTGCTTTCAGGCAGTTAAAAATAACCTATCCTCACAAGATGAGGATCTTTATTAAAAACACATCCTTTAGATTCCTCTACAAAACCTACACTTCTACTATCACAAAGATCCATCTAAAAGAGTTGTTGTTATTATTGTAGTTTGGAACTTTCACCAAACTTTCATATTCTTGAACACACGTTTTATAATCCATGCTTGCATTACAGTAGCAGTAAAATGGAGAATGTATAGCAAAAGACCCATTATCATATAATACAGTAATGTGATAATTACTATATGTGATACCGGACACAATCAGAATGCCTTGCTGACAATTTCTAATGATTTGCATTTTTCTAAGTTCTTTTCATTGAGGTTTTTGGAATTAAAATTTGTATCTGCAGCCATTATTTACCAATTATCATCATAATTGTTTTCTTTCCAAACCCACAAACATGAACATCTCCAAGGCAAAACGCAGACTTTCTGAAACTGCCCCTGCACATAAGAGCAGTGTCTCCTATAGATGCTGTAATTAGTCAGTGGGGCAGTGTGCTTTTTCAATGATACAGGTACTGTAAATGGGTTGGCTGCACCAGTCGCTCAGTAGAAAAAGGTGACTAATTTAATGTTGATAAGGAAAGTCTTGGGAAAAAGTGGGCCAGATCTAAAATAAAGTCTCTCTAGAATTTCACTGTATAATGGCAAACAAACCAGATGGGCAGCTGTAAACTGATTTTCACACTCATCTTCTGACGTCTTTTGTTCTGTGTGAAAGAAATGATGGGAGTTATTGTACTTATGTGCTTACATCTGGAGTGGTTTTGATTTATTCATGTGTTTTTATTTAAGGAGGCAGCATGTTTTTCCAGAATATGATGTCATTGCTGGTGTCAGGTGTCTGTGCAGGTCCCTGCTATGTGCACAACATACTGGAGACATCGATTTGATTCAGTTTTACTCTGGTAGAACCTTGTCTTAAATGTGGCTGAAATTTTTGAAAATAAAAGGCAACACAAACGCAGATCTGATCATTTTTCGATTGTTGCAGCTTGCCTTTGTCCATGTCTATGGCTGTGTGCACAACAGGATGAGCTCTGCTTCCTGATTGGCTTCTTAATACATTGTTAATGTTGTGGTAAACGGTTTTTGATAAAGAGTGCAAAGGAATGACAATACTTCCTATTTTGTGGTTAGAAAAATCACAATTTAGGGACATTATTCTGCTTCATTTGCTAGATTAACACCTTCTATAAAGTGAGAAGATTCTTCTGTGGT
Organism: Atractosteus spatula; assembly: GCF_055471065.1. Lineage (NCBI taxonomy): Eukaryota > Metazoa > Chordata > Actinopteri > Semionotiformes > Lepisosteidae > Atractosteus > Atractosteus spatula. The sequence goes on from NC_142714.1 coordinate 52,561,429, forward strand.
TCACAGTTCTATACGAAACATCAGTTACATCTAAATGCCTTTATCCTCACCATTCTTCTAATTAGCTTAGGATGGAAAAGGGAAATTTAAAAGATTAATCAAAAAGAAAAAAATGCTCCACAATGAACTTGAATCCTTAAGATCTATAACTAAAGTAATTTTTAATGACTTTGATTCAGTGCCTTAACCATTATGTCTTTTAACTGTCATGTTTCTGGCCCTGCTCAACATAACAGATTAGATCCATCCACTTTCACTCCATTTATGACAGAGTAGATATACAATTCAATTCAAAGTGCTTTATTGGCATGACTGTTCATTTGCAGTGTTGCCAAAGAATAATGTAATTAAACAATTAATCATGGTAAAAACAAAATCACAAATAATTTGCAGCTTATAAAGAGTGACGTCACCTTTACCAGGGCAGCTGGAAATTAATTCAGGTCCAACAAGCTTTATGGAACAGGAACAGATAGTAACAGTGCTGTGCAATAATTGTTCTAGATAATTTAATTAAATGAGAAGTAAAGTATACTGTAAATGTAAATAGGTGCATATACATACCAACCGATTCAATCAATCTCTTTCTGTGTCCTCAGAAATAGTTTTGCGCTATCAGACTTCTCTAACATATTTGAGGGGCTGAAAATGTCAGTGCGGTTCTAGTGAACTGAGCCGGCAGGGGCTCACCGTTCGTCCTGCCCAGAATGAACACGTCCTGTGCCGGGGGGTGTGGTGTGTGAGAGCTTTGAGCTCAGACAGAGGGTCCTGGGATCAGCGGTGAAAGGGCTCGTGACTGGGTGTTCTCGGTTCAAGAGGAAGCACACCCAGGTGTTGCTTGCTGATTGTGCCGCTGGGGTTTAGTACTATTGTGGTGTGCAAGGGAGTTCCCTGGAGGGACCGCACAGCTGAGCACACGGGAGGGAGGCTGCACCGTCTTCATCAGGAGTGTTTATGGGAGCAGCAGGGTGGTGTTCAGCGAGTGCAGTTTGGCATCTTCGTGCAGAATGTCAGCCTTTGTTCATGACATGGAAACTCTGGCTGAGTGCCAGACAGAAGAAGGCATCCCTATCTTATAATTTCTTCACGCATTTGGGTGGGAACCAGAAATAAATGTACCTCCGACATTGAAGAGACTATTTCTGCTCTCTAGAGGGACTGCATTAGAACAAATATTTGCTAGTAAGAGTCTATAAACGTTTTTTGCAAAAGGTGTACTCTTTGTTCCAAGAAATGTGCAACAAGCTGCCCAGCCATTGAAGCCAATTGAAGCCAATACCCTTCAAACAGGCCAGACAGACAGAATGGCCTCCTCTTGTTTGTAACCTTTCTTATGTTCTGATCTAAGAGAATAACCTTCATTTCCCCTAACTGATCCTGGGTTTGGATTGGATTTAACACTGTGAGGTGTGTGCGCCGTCATGAGTCACAGTTCAGTGTTTTGTTTAAAACTATAACATGTAGCTAGTTGACACTGAGATACCTGAAACTGCAAGGGATAGTAAATATTTTTTTAAAAATGTTCTTAAGTGAGAGATGTACAGTGCAGAGGGAATTGCATTTCAATTGTCTAAATAGTCTGACAAGATAAGCACCAGAACACCAGGAAAGCTTTTAATGTATTCAAGAAGAAAGATTACTTCCTTGAAGTTTTACAAGTAATGTCCCATTTTCTGGTTTGTTTTTTTAATTAAAGGATTAGGATGCTTCTCACATCTGCCAGAGCTGTTACCACCCCAGTGGGAACAGAGGACAGCTGAGAAAGCAGAAGGGTCTGAGTTTTCTTTCTAATGGCACTCCGCCCAGCATTGCTAGGGGCCTGCTGCTGGATTTCGATTGGGTGGGAACTATCCAGCCAGGGTCTGAAATGCACAAATCACTATCGTTTGAATGTCCAGATGGTGTCCTGTAAATTTTAAGTAAACACTGCTACAATTGTTATTAAATGAGCAGACATCATCTAAGAAAAATTGTGACACTGTTTTTTTTCAAATGTCCACATTAAACCAAATGATTTGTAAAGAAATACATTTTATAAAATAAGTAATTTGTTGCTACAAAATACATCTGTACTAAACTGTGGCTATATGTTCAATCTCTTGGCAAATGAAACTATTGTTGTTTTTATTTCTTTATTTACACTTAACAGCATAAACATGTCACTAGTGTGTTTTGCTTTCTCTGTACTTATGTACATTGTATTACCTCCTTTGCCTGCCAAAGGAAAAAAGTCATTTTGTTTTACGACTTGATGCTGCTCTTCAATGGTCAGCTTGGTAATAGATGATCTAGACACCATAATGAGATAGAATAGCAGGCCTGCTGAGCCTAGACAATCTAACCTATTCTCAGAAGAGAAGGCTCAGAGAGAAGGAACTCCCTCTTGGAACGACTGTTCATTACAAGGTGTTATTGCTATCTGCGGCAAAACGGGGGTGAAGTCTGTAAGCATACGGTTCTCAGATAGTAAATCAGAGGTATATTATGAGACACAATAACATAAAAAGATAGTGGAACTTGATGAAAAATACTTTTAATAATAGGTAACCCCTTGAAAATCACAGAATATGCCCATGTATTGAAGACATTAAGGTAATAGCTTTATGCTCCAGTTGCCTCTGTTAGAAGTTGCACTGTGTTCAATATCATATACACAGAGTTGCACAGACCTCTGCCGTTTTTTGCAGGCAGTACTGGATAAGCTCTCTGTGGTTGTACTGTGTTGCCTTTGGTTGTGTTTTAGGACAAACAGGAGGCATCTTTTGCTTTTTGATTTTTTTATTGCCTAGGAAACCACAACAGCATTGATCACAAAAGCTAAAGCCCTTCTTCTAAGTCAAAACTTTGTGTTTGCAAGTACATTTACCTTTGAGAGAAAAATGACAGGAATCTCTCTTGTGCTCCCTCAGACCTCCTCCCCTGGGGATATTTTCCACTTTAAAGCAAAAACAGGAAACTCGACCGAGCATCTTTTGTGTTACGGAAAACTAGATTCCCCCCGCAGTTTCAAAGATTCAAAGCCACAACTGGCATCACCATTTAAGTCTATTTTTGGATGCTGCTGAACAGCAGCCCTCTCCCCACATTTCCTGTCATTCTGACACAGTGTTCAGCCAGGAGGCTCGAGTTTCTGCCACTTCACAACCATATACAGTGCTGAGCAAAGGGCACTGCACTTCTGTTCTCATTCAGAAGGCTGGTGACAGAGCCATCATCTGAATAACACAACAGCAACAGGAGTACTAGTAGAATATAAGTGGAAAATAAAATAGAAATGAGTACCAGCATTAACACGTCCTGGGAGATGTTTTTGCTGTTCTGTTGTTTTCCTTTAGGGCTTCTCATAAAAACATACAGTACTTCCTTGTATCAGAAGTTGTTGTTATGCTACGGTATTTCTTTGAGGGCTGGACGGAGGCTTGACTGCAGCCTTGTGGCACGGTCAACGCTGTTGCCTGAGCAGGCTCTGCTGTTTGAAAATGTAAACTCTGTTGCCTTGAGCGAAGGTGATCTGGGATTCCTGTTCTGACAAGCAGAAATACTGTACTGACTGTCTCACTTGACTGTTCAGAATTTTTTTTTGCCTCTTTCTCTTGAGGCGTTTCTGAACAGCCCTGATACATTATGTACTTTAGTCGGGTAGAAAGGTCATCCAGGAGGATTCAAGTAAAGTAACCCATCCGAGGAAGATCTATGAGTGATTGGGCAGAGCCTACATGTATTAACGCTGTACTGATCTCTGCAACCCCCCATGTCACCTTAAAAGAACAGCAGGGATACTACAGCTGGACTTTCCTGATACTGTACGTTTCACAGGGTGTAAAACTCCGTTCCCACAAGAGAAATTGCGGGGTGGTGGTTTTTTTTTTAAGAGGACTTTTTGTTATTGACGTGGGCATGTGGGCAGAGCAGGCACAGCCAAGCACACCAAACTGTGGTACAGTACGAGGCCGTGCGTGGTGAAAGCTGTTGACAATCTTCCCTGACAACGTGACACAGGCCGAGCGCAAACAGACAGGAGGGTTCGCCGAAGATGTACAAGCGATTTCGAGGAATATTCATTATCCCATCATACCAGCGCTGAGGGACACAGCCAAAAAAAAAAAAAAGATGGTAGGCGGCAGCTATAGCATGTATTAAAGTGGTCGTGGTGAATAAAGCACGAAAAGAAGACGTGATGGTTATTTTGCCAAGTACGCTGTGAAGCCAGAGACCGGCGGTGATTTTATGAATCAGCCTCCGCAGGTACAGTAAGTGCTACCGCTACCATCAAGGCGGGCGCTCTCACTGGTGTGATTTCGCTGTTTTCTCCACGACCCGGAGCCCTGCCCTCCTCAGACGCGTGTGCAGAGCTCGCCGGAGATGTCACTCTGACCTTACAGTCAAAACCGCCCCCGCTTCGCCGCCCCCTTCAGCTCGGGCCGTGAGCGACTCCGGACAGAGCCAATGGCGGCAGCGCGGGGCCGTCTTTCTCCAAGCGCGCTGCGCTAATGGGAACTCGGGGTAGGCGGTGACCGCAGTGGGTCTGGCTGTCAGGTTTGGTTGCGAGGGTAAGGTTCGGATGGGATTTTGTGAGTTTGGTTTGACAGGTTTGTTTCATTGTAACGTGATGAGAAAAATAATCAATAAGTTAACGACTAGGTTAACGACTACGGTTAACATCTGGGTGTGATCCAGTGAACAGCAAACGAGACACGCTTGTCATTTTAGAAGTAGCAGTCTGTGCTGTGCTAACGGCGATACATTTCTTTATTTTTTTGCAAATAAAATTGTTTATGTAGTTATAATAAAACACCAGTGCAATGCGTTTTGCTTCTGTTGATACACACTTGAGCTAGAGTAAGTTATCAAGTCAGTTAGGCTGGTTTGTTGTTAGAGCTCATTCTGGGTCTGGAGGCAATTCGTGATAGCCAACAAGTCCTGTACAGTCAGCTGAAGCGTTTGCTACGATTTAACCCAGCCCGAGTCTCCTGAATTGCAACATTTTTGTTCCGTTGTTCTGTCCCGAATTGCAACATAGTTGATTCGTTGTATAATCTCCCTAATCGCAACATTGTTGTTTATGTGTTTTCTCTCGAATCGCAACATTGTTGTTTCGTTGTATTAAAAAGAAAACCAGTGCGCTTTTTCTCCGCCTAGTCAAATAGACTAAACCAATGTCATAATTACTAACTGAAATATTACAAGGGAAAAGACACGCCAGCATTATTCTCAGCTGGTAATTCGCGGGTCTCAAAAGTTATTTTTGTAAACGTGTTCAGTGAGAGTGAGACATTATTGCGTAATGTTTGATAAGTAAAAATAACTTTCACCCCCCTCTCCTCCCTTTACTGTAAGTGTTTTCTGTTTTTTTAATACAGATTCGTTTCGAGCTGGGACGGATTGTTCTGCAAGTTTGATAATACACAACCCTGGACCCAAACAGCAGCACGCCTGGCGAGACTGGAAAGTTGTCACAAACTCGCGATTTGTTGGAAACTTTGCTGGTAATTGAAGAGTCAACCCCGGACAGCCTGGGGATGTGTCCGTGTGTTCGGGCTTGACGGCATGGCTGAGGAAGAATTTCTCCCTGGGTTGTTTTAGAGGGATAGCTGAGAGAGGTCGAGCGCATCAGTTTTCGACGAGAGGATATTAACTTCGAAAAGAAGGCCAGGGATTTAAAAGAAAAATGGAAAATCAATCACAAGCTGCAGGCGGGGAGGACCCCAACAAAAACACAAAAAGAAAACCAAACGAAGATGACAGTAAAAACAAAAAACTGGTAAGTGCTTTATTATTAGTAGTATTAAAACTTGGTGACATGTCCTGGCATTAGAGAAGCGCGTGGGCCTGTAGCAGGAGGGAAGGTTTAATCGAGAACCGTTCCTTCTTTGAACAGCATCAGCCAATCAACCCATGTCCTTTTTTAATTAAATAATACACAAAAAGCAAACGAGAAGTTATTACTGTGCTTGTTCTGCATAGACAAGCACGTTTAAAATACACATGTCTACAACGAGGGGTTACCGTTCAACCAGATGTGCGCCAATTTGTCACCGGATGATCTAATGACCCAGTCTAGCGCACACCGCTGAAAGCGTTTACTTGAAATCCCCGAAGACACGTTTTTCATTCGCACACATTGTTAACCACCTTCCCGTTTGCCTTTTCGCTTTGTGAAGAGTTGAACTGTTGCAGGATGCCGTATGTCAGATAACGCCTTCGAGTTTGTGAAGACTCATGCATTAAGCTTGATGGTTCAAGTTTGGGTGTGGGACACCACCCGACTTACAAACCTAAACAATACAAAACCATTTGTTATTGCTGAACAATAGGTTGTAGGAAGGCCAGGTGTCAATAAAATCACACCCATCTGTCTCTGGGCTGTGGGCTGGAATGTAGTATGATGATGGGGATTTTTTTACATGAAAGCTCCGTAAGAATCAAGTATTTTAAAACCCTCTTTACATCTAATGGACACAGGTGTCTATTGCTCCCAGTTCAGCAATATTATCAGGGGGTTCTGTCCACTCCAATCACAAGCAGAGAGTATCCACTGTGATGGAAGGGGCTGACCGCAGTGCCCCCTTTCCAGCATGGCACAGACACCTGCAGCTCCTGGGGTGGACGTACAGATCTGCTCCACAGGAAAGCCTTGTCCCGCTTTCTGGAAAAAGGACACTTTCGTCTGTACGATCAGGGGTAGATTCAGAGTTTTGGTGCTTTAGTGAGGCTTATCCCCTTTTCCAACCCTGGCACTATACGTGGTCCCTGCACCTGACACGCTGTCCTGGTTTTGGTATTGATTTCACAAGGCCTGACCTGAGGAGGAGCAGTGGTTCAAAGTTCTCAGACAAACAGCAAACATATTTCAGCGTTGCGTTTGCTGTACTACACAAGAAACCTGATTTGTGCCCAGGGCGTTTGTTTTAAGGACTCTGGCATTTTTTTTCTTTGAACAGATCTGGTTACAAATGTGCCTAATGTAAAGTAAGCTCTTACAGGATGATGATTTCTCTGCTGTGTAACACAAGGCACGATCAGAGCACCTAGGGCTCACCTGAGACTTGCAGTCTTCGTGTGGGGCGGGCTGATAGTCCAAGCTGTGTCACGTCCGCGCAGTCAGTCAGTCTGCTTTTCTGTTCATCTCTACGAGAAGAAAAGCTGAATGTGAAAGAATCTGGTCCATCAGCAGTTGAGTCCCCAGCACTCCCAGAGGCACTGAAACTCCACAGCAGTGCTCCAGCCACTGGACTGGGCTGTGCTGATCAGGCTCCTGGAGGCAGGAGTACCTGGGGGGAGGGAGCTTTGGACCTTGGTTCTGACGTGTGCTGCACTAGGGTACCCAATGTGTGCAGTGGGAATTTTTTAGGCGAACTTACCAAGTTTAGGAAACAAACTTTTGGAAATTGTTTTTGCTAGTTACTGTGTAGAGCAGGATCTACTTTGAGTTCAAATTTCTTAATTTTACAGCTCTAGGCAAGAGGCCTCAACACCCCACCTGGTGCTGATTTCAAACTTTCAGATGTTTGGAGCATCACACGTGGCTCTCACACTTCCTGCCTCTGTAGGAGAGCTTCATGTGAAACAGGGTTTGGCAGAGTTGTGTAACGACGTTTGTTTCATATGGATGAAAAAAATCAGAATGCTGCTAAAAATGATACTTCTGAATTAATGCATCATAAAAGAATCGGTGGAATTAAAGAATGTGTCACGAGAAGTAACACCTGCTGAAATGTTTGCTTTCGTAATGCATCTGTTTGTGTAGGTGCCTGGAAGGTAGATTGGGTGGGATAGAGTGTAACGTTATTGATAGAAGTTGCATTGTTAATTTTCTGCCCTATTAGACGTGCAGTAATACAAATATAGGATGTCTTTAAGACAAATGTGCCTGATGATTCAGTTTCTTTCCAGGGTTCACAGCCTACAGATTTTATTGGTATCTTTTAATTAGCGACTGATTAAGAACTGTGGAAAATGGTTACTTCATCCAATTAAGTGAATAATTAGATCAATTAAGTTATTTAAAGGTGGGTTGGGGTGAAATCTAAAAGTTGCTAAGGCTCCTGTAGGACTGTGTTGATTGTCCCATAGAGATTAATTAGTACACAGGGGGAAACATTGGGTCACAGTACAGAGAACATGCTGTATTAATGGCAAATCAGAGGAGATCATGTGGGCATCTAGTTTTTTTGGCTGCTAGAAGCTATTTAAACTGAACAAATCATACAGGCTTTTCTTAAGTTTGCTGGTGTCTTGTTTCAGACTCTCAGATCCCTTTTGAGTGTCACTGTTCATTCTGAAGAAGTCCATTGGGTTTACTTTGTCAAAGCCTCTTAGACTAGTCTTACAGTCTTATAGTCTTCTTCTCTGTTCAGGATTCAGATGGGTCAGTTTTTTTAGTTATTTCAGTCAATTTACACCTGGGAGTGTATGCGATCTTCCAGATGTTTCCCCAGTCTTGAGTTTGGTCTTTCTGGACCAGTTTGTCCAGTTTCTGAAGTTGTTTGGATATCTTCCCCTTTTAGTAATATCTGCAAACCTGACTAGTTTACTAACTGTGCCAGGATCTACAGATTTAACAGAAGAGCAGTGGTCCTGAAAAACATTGATTCCCATAATCTTACATCATAACCACATAACTCCTATTGGATATCGGTCTATGATTACTTGAATTTGTTTTGTCGAGTGGGTGTTTTGTTAATAGGTATTTCTACTGTCATGTGTGACAGCTGGAAGAGTTTTATTTATGCCCTGTGGAGACCATCTTGTTTCCTAAAGTGCAGCTGGTAGAATACCACTGGGCCTTGGAGATTTGTTTATCTAAGATGCTTCTAGTTTCTAAACATGAAGTTCCCTTTAGATCATATTTCACCCTTGTTCACTGTGTTGGCTCAGTCAGTATCTTCGAGTGCTCTGCAGGCAGACAAGATTCAGTAGAAACAAGTTTTGTTTCTTTAAACTTTTTAGGGCAGGACATTCCTTCAAGCCTGGGAATGTGTCTGATTGCTCTTTTTTTGATTAATTACAGAGCAGTGATGTCTTGTTTTGTAATGTGATGATGAATATTATATACAGTATCCTGAATGAGGTCTTACTAATACATGAGAGAGGTTGACTCATGTCCTGTTCAGCACCGGTCAGAAATGCACCACACTTGCTGGAGTGAATTGTCCCCCGTTTACAATTTGTAGAAGCAATTGAGGTGAATTTTACGGCAGACTTAAGGTTGTGACCTGTGTCTCCTAATTGCTAATAAGCAGGTTCTTCTTGAAAATGTGGAACTGCTGTGTAATACTGACAATAGTGAGACAACATGGGTAGGTGCAAGTTAATACATTATATATTAGTCCAGTGGTCTAGTAATCATTGCTAAAAACATCTAGGTTCTAATGACCTGTAGGCCATTGTTTTTCAGAATAAGGATTTTCAAGGGTAGAAGTATAATTTGTGTTTGCAAAAAACATGCTGATCATCCAAGGTACATTAGTTGTGTGGCATGTGAAACAGAATTCATATTTTACCCTCTTTGGTCCTCCGAGTGCTAATACTGAATTTGGTTTTCTGTTCACTTCCTTACGCCACTCATTGGTCATTCTGAACAATTAGACAATGCCTGGAAACCAGAAAGCTTGTGTAACCAGTCTTAGCCTTCTTTAAAATTATAATCAAAGCCCGACCGAAGGAAATAAGGACAATATAAAGAAAATCTGAAATTCAAATGAGCCGCATACATCCTAAATAGTATTTAAAGTAGCAACACTCGAGGTGATTTTGTTTCTTATTAAATTAGATTTAATCAGGCCTAGTTTTCCATTTTAAGTCTCTCTGTTATTGGGTTAAATCCTATATGGACATCATGTCTGAGCATTCTCATAGTGTGACTGAATATTGCCACACATGTACTGTAAGTGACTCTGTTGCTTTGTCTTTTGGACCTTTTTTTTGGAAAAGCTGCTTTAGAACAGACTGTTCTGTTAATCCGAAATGGCTTCAGGAATAGATTAATAAATGTTACTGCAGAGTTCATCCAATTGTTTAAAAACGCTGTAACTGGAGTCGTGCTTAGAATCTAAGTGGTTCTTTATTGAATTTATTTTTCTGAAGTAAAAAAAAAAGGCGGAATGGAATGAGGCTAAGAAGAGTTATACAGATATGATGCTTTTCACTTGAAAATAATATAAAAACATTCACCATCCCAGGAAGCAGCCAATCAAGGAGTTCTTGATTGCTTGTACACATACTAACGATTCGTGGTGTTCTCTGGAAGTAGAAGAGTAAGAGTGTGAATAAGGGTAAGCAGCAGTGTGGTCAGGGTGGGTCAGCTCGTGTCCTGAAGGGCCAGTCCGTCTGCAGGCTTTCCTTGCCCTTTCACAGCGAGGGAAAAGTTTGGATTCGTTGGATGAGTCTATCAATAATGAAGCTGAATTGGAATGACAACCTGCAGTCACAACCGCCCTGCAGCACTGGAATTGGGCCATCTTGCCTTGTCCTAAAAGAGGGTGGAGTGCCCAGTTAACACATTGGTGAACGAACGCAGTACAGCTACTGCCAGACCCACTGGGGCTATCCTCTAGCGCCTGTACAATGTGTTGGGGGCTGAGAGATGAAGTCATTGAGCTAATCACTCCCTGCACTCCGCTAGCATTTCGTTGCTATCAGGGTTGGACAGGTCTGCTGTCACCCCACCCCTAGTCCTCTCTCTGTGAAGGATTATTACTATGTAAACCCTTGTGGGTGGACACCTTGTCCCAGTAGTCATGAGTACTGTTGAGGTTTGAAATACATGAAAGGTTTTAGGCACAACCCAGTGCCCCAGCATAGGAAATCACTCTAATGTGAAGATAGTTTTTAAGCATATTATTAAGAAGCAGACTTAATAAGACCTCTGTATTTTTGTAAAATCCTGCTATTATTTTTACATTTGTGAGCTGGTTCCTTGCTTGCACGACTGAAGGACTCCGTTGCTGTATGCGTCCTGTGAATGTATTTTAATAGGATCTGTGCTAGAATTCAGGGCGATTTGAAATCTTCTTTGAGCTGGATTTAGTAAAGGTTATCACCTGTAGTACCATCTGAGCTCACTCTTGCAGTGTTCAGCACCAGCTTGCTTAGGATGGGGGTCTGTTAAAAAGGTGTTTTTCAGGTTCTGGAAGAGAGAAAAATTCCCTGGTCCTCAGCATCCCTGTGATAACAACAGCCTTCCTCATCATAGGAATCGTATTAGATCAAAGATTATTTTCATTTATACATTTTAAAAATCCTGTTTTGCAGTAAATCACCTCTCGGCAGTGCATTTATACCATGATCTGTAGAAGACATGGCCGGAAACAGTTGATCTGCAGAAGTTTGACGCTTTCTGGATTGAGGTGTCTTCATCTGCCCATTGTATTGCTACAGTTCTGAGACCGGTACAGGTGTGTGCATTGCAAGTGTGAGACATTGCCCTCTGCATGTACTTCCTGTACATGATGGAAGGTGAGACAAGTCAGCACTTCTGGTATCCACTGCTGCAGTGCAATACTGCGCTGGGTGACAATTGCTTCACCAGTTCAAGACAGGGGAAACTTTGGGGAGGCAAGACTGTACAAGCCATGAGTAGAATTTAACCAGGACACTGGGGTTAACAGCCTTTACTAGTATCACCTCTGGGATCTTTAATGACCAAGTAGTCCTGTTTATCCTTTACCTTTGATCTTCTGATAATTCTCTGACTTCCCCCATGACGATGTGGTGCATCTGTGTTCAGCCTCCTTTAATATGCAGTGAAAATTAAGGTGACTTCCAGACACTTCTGGAAAATTAACTTTGTGAAACTACCAGACTAATGTATTACAAGAATACATTTTCACCATTTCATCATCAAGCGAGTTTATTAATATACTCACTGAAATACCACTTCAAAATATTTATTTCTTTTTAATTCATCAGTGAAGGAGGGACATACTGATGCTGAAGGAAAACTAGTAGGTAATCCAAAAGGAAAGTAGGGAATCTAGTTCCAGTGACTAAAATCCACACCAGACTATTCTTTGCTCCAGAAGGATGAAAGGGAAGAGAAAAAAATCTTTTGCAAACATTTGATGTAGTTTTCAAGACCATAAACCCATTAGTTTGTAAAAATAGTTTTCTTCTGAAGTATAACTTTTGTCTCACTTTGAAAAAAGTTCTCATTCAGGATGGGTTTGTAAAATAAGTTATAAAAATCAGTATGAAAACCTATTTCTTAAAACACTTGTAGGATGTTTGTTAATCTGTTAAATTGTGCGACATCTTGTTTGTGTCTGAACACATAAAACTAGGTTTACTGTACATGTGCATGTTTCTGCCTTTATTCTGTCCTAGCTGCTGATGTATTTTTTTACTAAAGATTATATGATACAGCTTCTGGGTCTGTGAGGGCAAATTGGGTCTTCTGTTGCTTTGCTATTGAGAACAAATGCATTATTTATAATGTAAAATCTATTTTAGAGACAGACACGCACAAGAGACTGATTTTATCCTTAGGGGTGAAAGTTTTCAGTGTATTTGCCTATGCAAGTTCCAAAGCTTTATGCTGTATTCAAGTCATGCTGGAAAATCATTTGTACCTTAGGGCACATAGTAATATATTATATTGGTTTTGACCAGACTGCATTACGTATTCAGATTCCTGGGTTTTGCACACACCATTACATTCCAGAGCTGCCTATGAAAGTTATCAATATTTTGTACTCTTTCTCAACAGATGGTTGCATAATAAGAGGGAAAAATCATTAATCATCACAGGCCAGTGGCTAAAATAATGGGTTACAGTACTCTTACGATATCAAGACATAAAATGCCAGATTAGTAGAGTGAACTAAAGCTCTTGTCTTAGTTTCTGATATCTGAAAGAATTTAGATTTTGCAATACAGGCCTAACTGTCAACTATTTTCTGAGGTTAACCTGGTAGGAAGGCTTTTTTAGAATATGTTAGAATAAAGGATGTGTACTTCTAAATTAAGCATCACCTCCTAATCCTTCTTATATTGCCAGTTGACACAGAGATTTATATAACAAAGACTAATACTTAAAGAAAATATACTATTTGTTTTGTAGTAAGGGGCAGGTGGGGCATTGTACATCTAAACACTCATTTGTTTTTATTAATTATTTGCAATCTTTTATCTGAGGGTGTATTCAAAAAGGTGAATTCTCAGAAAGTGCTTCTACCCTGGGAGTCTCAAAATGTGATTTTCTTTCTTGGTTAGGTCTCTGGGGATTGCCAGCTTCTGTAGCAGTAATAGTATCCTGTCTGAGAGAGAATGCAATGTCCTTTTCCTGGATCTTTGCTTTAAAAAGTTCCTCAGCAGACAGATGAGGGTTTGCTCTCAGACTCACCTTTGTAGTTTAGTGACATGACTTTCAGAGTTTTTCTTTTCACTGAAACTTCGGATCATGTTTAACATCTCATCAACAGCGCCTAACTTTCTAAGCCTTGAAGAAAAGGAAGTGTTCGTTAATTTCGATACCCATGTTCTCTCTTGTTGCACTGGCGTCTTTGAGGTTCTGTAATGACTTTCAGAAAGCGAGGAGAAAGGGAGTGAGCAGCTATGGCAATCCCCTGCTGGCTTTCCCCCCTGAAACATCTCATGTCAGAAACTCAAGTGGGAACATAGAAGCTTGAACTTGTTTATGAAAGCACCAGCAGCATGTGAAATGAAACTCCAGCCATCCATCATTAGAAAATTGCTTATTTCTGGTATGGGTTGCTGGATCCTATCCTGGAAATACAGGCAGGGCTACACTCTGGATGGGATGCCAGTCTATTGCAGGATGTGCACGCCCGCACAGAATGCAGAGCAGACTATTAACCCAGGCAGCATGTTTCTAAAAGGTCATTGCAAACTGGAACACCCAGAAGAATCTTATGTTGACCAAGGGGAAACATGCAAGCTCCATACAGAATGTCTCTCTGTCCAGAATTCAGCACAGGACTCTAAAGATGTGAGGCAGTGGTGTTAAGAAGGTCAGCTTTCTTGTAGCTTTTTTGAAGACTCAGCAGTTTAGAGTGAAGCTTGCACGCAGTCCTTCTTGGTAACACCTTGATCTTCTCTGAAAATGACTTTTAATGTGGGTTTGTCCTCGCAGACACATCGTTTTATAACATCAAATTGCGTTGCAGGAGGAAACAGTAATGAGTCATGCTGTTTGTCTTTGAAGGTGTGTGGCTGTCTTGCGTGCATTAGTGCAATGTAAAGAATACCAAGAGGCATTTTCTAACATTTCAGTCCAGTGTAGAGGTACACACTTAAATATATTTTTGCAGGTTGCACATAAGGATAAATTAAAACAGTATGGTTTTTTAAAATTTAGTCAGGAAATAGTTTCCACTGAATTACATGTTGTGGTCACCATAGTTCTCCATACTCTGCTCTTTTTAATTGTAGTCATGCAGCCCAGACAAGTTGGCACACCACAGACACTGACGTAGAAAGCACTGAATAAAGTTTTTTCTTCAAAAACATTCTTGCATCTGTACTGAGAACGTAAAAACATCTAAGCTTTTTAACTAGTCCTATAGTATAATAAACAGTAGAACTTTTCAAACTCAAGTTTTTTGCTAGGCTGAAGCATATGGTTTCCTACTGATCCCAAATGTGATTCAGTCAGAAGAAGTTGCCCAGGCATAAAAATAAACATGATTTCACATCATGTGTCTCATGTCATGTGGTTTTGTGCCATTTGTGGTGCTGTAGACATGGCACATTGTCGGGAGAGAATGTCACAAGCCTTCTTAAGAACACTAATTCATACTTCGTTGGCTCTTCACTTGAGGCAGTGTTTCAAAGATGTCCACCTTTAGTTTTGTATGAGACATTAAGAGATGTCAGCTTTGAAACAACTGCTTTAGAGACAAACAGGGTTCAGCTCCAGTCTGTTTTATGTTTACTTTCTTTTCTGGACAAATTGTGTAGAAGTATGCAGGGCAGTCCAGAGTTTCACTTCTGCATCTGAGCTGCAATAAAAAGCTAATTATGAAAGAAAATTAAAAAATGCGTACTGCTTTTTTGGTCATGTTACAGCATGTTTTGTGTGGCCTGATACGGCAGCATTCTGCTTTCACCTTTTGAATGGATCCAAATGGTCCCAGATATTCTCTGGCTTATTAATGAAGCACTTGACTGTTGGTGGCTCAGTTGTCACATTTTGAGTAACGTACTTCCAAAATTTAATTAAAACATCCTCCTCCTAATGATTTTAATTAAAGCAGACTACTGCTTAATAATTATAGAGAGGCCAAAAGTGTTCAGCACATGAACCTTGGAGAATTGATCCCTGCCCTGGAACTGGCTTTGTACAGAGCGCTTTCAAAGTGTCTAATGAAAGTACAATATGCGTATGTTAAATATTCGGCATAAATGCTTCCTGCTGAAGCCAAAGGAAAGTTTTCTCTCCCTCAATGAATGGTGTTAAATTGCACAATAGAAATATAGTTCATTATTTCCATTATAGTTTTGTCTGAAAAACATATTTCCCAGATGTGCTGCTTAGGAGGTTTTGGACTAAAATGTCCTGCTTGTGTTGCAGCAGAGTGATTGGAGCTTGTTAGGCAGTCATATCCATATTCTAGTGTTATTGTAGTAAGAGAGAATACTGAATTATTTAATTTTAATTATTTTATTCAGATTTAAGGGTAGCACAGTGGTGCAGTGGTTTTGCTGCCTCAAAGCGCTGCGGCCCCAGGTTCAATTCCAGCTGTCTGTGTGGAGTTTGTACGTTCTCCTCATGTTGACGTGGGCTTCCCCCTGGAGCTCTGGTTTCCTCCCAAAGCCCAAAGACATACCGGTAGGTTTGTTGGCTTCTGGGAAAATTGGTCCTGTTATGAGTGTGTGTGCGTGTGCCAGTGTGTCCTGGGATAGGTCCGGCTCCCTCTCGTCCCTGCATTGAAAGAAGCAGGTAGAAAAAGGGGGGACGTATGGGTGTTCAGTTTTAAGCTTTGTGCTTGCATTTCACATGTGGCAGAACAAGGCTGCACAGCCCCTGCAAATATGCTGGTGTGCTGTTTTAACTGACACTGAATTCCATTGCCTGCCTGCGCTGATCATACACAGCAGCTTGTTGTCCTGCACCTGAAGGGGGTGAGATCAGGGTGGAGTGCAGTACGGAGAGTTGTGTTCCTTCTTCTTTTAACTCATTGAATTTGGCTTAGAGAAGCAAAGTGATGTGGTCTGAAGTGAACGTTTAAATTAAACGACAAAATAATCTTCCCCATTGCTCGCTTACATTAATGAGGAATTTCCTCTTCTTTGTAATGTTTATTTAAACTTAGTTTATGTCTCACAATCATATTAGACGTCCAGCTTTTGTACGTTTGTGTTTATTGACTAATCTTTTCCTGTAGTGCAGCGTTTGATCTGTAGACGCTGCTGTTCGGAAGAGTGATGTAGAGAGTAATTCACCTCCTTTATTTCTTAACGGGAAGAACAGAAACATCATGCGTTACTGAGTCTTATGTTTGTAAGACTATGCTGTTGTCATTCTCATACTTTTGATTTTTAACATTAGGAAACTTATTTATGAACTGTTTCAATAAAAATGTGCTTTTTAAATGTTTTAGTGAGTGTATCATAGTGCAAGTATTTATAAATGCTACTATTGAACATATTTAATTGTGTATTTTTTGAGCATTATTTTGTTTTTTAGATTTTTTTGTGAATATAGAGTGAGAATTGTATCTCAATTTTATCTAGAGAAATTGTGGTTAAAATCTTTCAACATAAACTATAGTTTACGGTTTTGTTTCCCGATTAGTTAGATGTCATAATTGAAATTCCTGTTTAAAACGAGTGATACTGTATCTAGTACCAATGCTAAATTAAAAAGGTTTTTGAAACTGTTTCAGTCCTAGCAACATAGTTTTTCTTAAAGTTTTGTTGTTTTTTTGTAAGAAATACAAATATTTTCTAAAATTCTTTCCATTCTCTTTCTGTGCCTGTGGGTCTTTTCTGTTTACTGTTTCTCATAATGTCAAATCTCTGTATGTATTAAAGCTGTTTTTTGTTTAACGTATAAGTGAATTATGCTTTGTGTAAACAGCAAATTAGCTATTGCCTGATGTTTCTTCCTTGTTATTATTTACATTTTAATAATGAGAAATGTGAGGATGGGAAATGCTGTAATGTATTGCATACTGAAAATTCACACATTTAACAGTAGCTAGCATTAAAGTGTTCTCAATTTATATTAATTTCAGATTATTTTGTCATTACTTCTTCAAGCATATAAAATCTGCAAATATGAATAGTTGATGGAGCTCTTGAATTATGCATACTATATCAATTTTTTGCAGTAGAGAGATGACTAAGGGGCTGAACTTATTTGGAAGTATAGTTTATTTTATAATGAATTACTTGCAAAGTCTAAGTTACTGGAGGCTTCTGACTTCTAAATCAAAAACATGGTATTTTTGCTAATTGATTATTTAAGTCAGGTGCGTACAGTTAATATGAGACACTTTTCAGGTTATTGAGATTAATTGCAGCCACATGGTAAACCAACAGACTATACTCAGCTCTTTATGGACTGTATATAGGCAAGAAAATGCCCTCCCATATTAGGACTTTAAGATGTAACCCTAGAGGATTTACAGATGAGCTTAACCTGCATAATTGTGTCACACACTCTGTGAACTCGGCTGAAGTGGCCCTGCGCAGGTTCCCAGAGAGTTCATGGAAAGGACTGAGGAAGTATGCAGGCAGCTCGAATGATTCCCTGGGGTCTCGATGTGCTCAAGTGAAGTTTCATTGCGTTTGAAAATGATGCAGTTTGTTGGTGGTGTGCTTTATTAATACAGTAAGGTCCTGCAGGGGCTCTAGCGTATGAAGAAATATAAGTAAAATATCTTCTTTTAACATCCTCATTGTTGCCAGTGACCGTTATGACAATACACCATAGCTGCTGGGATCTGTGTGGTTTGAAATGAGGAAATTTTCCACAATTGGCTGTTTCACTGCTGACAGGAAGTGAGGAAAGGAAGTTCTGAAAAATGTATTTGTCATTGCATGATAAAAAGAGCCATTAGAGTTGACATCATCATTTAAATGAACTTCTGAGCCATTAATGGAAAAAGCTTCCTTTTTTTCTACAAATTGTAGTACAGTGTACTTTATAGAAATGTTCAGATCTCATCTCACGTTTCAACAAACTTGCCTTTTCTTGTTTCTTTTCCTCCTGCTTGTTTTTAGTCTTTACTGGGAATCATTCTTGATGAACACTGGTTTTAGGATAACCCTAAAAGATGTCCTAAAATAAATCTGACAATTAAAATTAAAGTGATACCACATAATATGAAAAAAACTTTTTGCACCAATACCTTATATGTTTCAAACATATTACACATATCTGCCTTTTGGAATTCATTTTCTTTTTTTCTCACAGTGAGCAGAACTTGCCAGTGACTGTTGTCACTTGTGTGTATCCAGATATGATTTAACACCATCATCTGTGGCAATAGTTGACATTCTGAGAGCAGGACAAAGCTTTGCAAACAATGAACAATCAGTATGTGATAGTTTGGTGAAAATGAATGTTCCCAATAGCTGGTAATAGGGGTTTTGTCAAATAATATCATCGTCATAGGTGTGTTACAAAAGGGTTCATGTGTGCTGTACTGTCGCAAAAATGTTGCATTTGAAATCAGTTAGGTCCTTTGAATGTTTTAAAAAGTTAGAAGGAATTCTTACTGTTTCAGCACAGATTTATATTATAGAAAAGGAAATGCTTTTTATTAGGACTGATTGAGGTGTTAAAATTCTTTACAGTATGGGCTTTTGTAGAAGGCATGAGGAAAGCAAAGAGAAGGTTTAGCATGAATTCAGCACTGAGTGTGGAAATCAAATTGCAAAAGATTGTGATGAATTTGCATGGTGTTTTCATTTGGAGACATCTGGAAGAGTGTTCCCTTCCTGTCCCCACAGCGTAATAAGGATCCTGTTTCCCTGGAAAGTACAGGAAATACCTCTGGACTGAAGGGTAAGAGTTAGGAAGACAGATTGAGAGATGTGAATTGTTTCAGTGAATGAAGATTGAGGCGCGAACCTAATTTTAGTGTTTAAAATCTCTCAAGGGATAAATAAGGTAGATTCTGCTGTAAAAGTTCTTTTAAAACAGGTTCATCTTGTGGTCAAAAATGGAAACTTAAGCACTGCTTTGGTAAAGATACTGGGAGAGCGATCAATGCATGGAACAATTAGCCTTCTTGCTGAAAGGAATATAGATCATTCAGGACCCACCTGGACTGTGTGCTGAAGTTTATTACAATTACAGGACGTGAACAAGCCCTGATATATGCAGCCATCTGCTCTTGGTTGTTGTTAAGGTCTTGTTAATCACCTCTGCATGTCTTTTGGGTATTTCTAAAGAGAATTGTATCTGTTTTCTTTTAGAATTGTATGTGAAGCTACTTTGTCATTTTAATCTTCTGCTGAGACTGTGTAAAAAAACAATTCCCTGCTAAAACCTAGAAAGAGCAATAAGCTTTGGGCCAGGAGAATGGGTCCTAACTTATTTGATAAGGCTGTCATGTGAACTTTGATCTTTAAAGTGAAGGAGGGTCCCCAACACAAGCCCTGACAACACTGAAAGGTTTCTAGAAGATTTCTATTTTAGGCTAAAGTAAACAATGCTGGGTTTCTTGGAACTGCCAGAGGCTGATGTAATTTAGAGATACTCCAGGACCTCATTCTAACAAAAATAGCATTTTTTTTCTTGCAAGTTTTATTACACAGTGACCATTTAAAGGCAATTGTGTTCTGAGGAAAAATAGTACTGAATACTGTTTACGAACCGAGGAAGATAAACCTCCTCTTACCCTCAGCAGGCTGTTCGGCAGGGAGCAGGTCTCCCATGGCTGGGTGTGTCTGTGCTCACCCGTCTCTCTCTGTGTGAGTAAAGACTGAGTCTGTGTGCATCCTGTTTTGTTTTTCTTGAGCAGTTTTCTTTTATGGTCTTTTCATATAGAGCCTTTTGAGAACAATTGATTTGCTGTTTAAACCCGCGGCTTCAGAAATGAGTACCTTATTACTGGAAAACATTAAAAAGATGAAACGCCATATTTGAATCGTTTCCTGCCTAAGTGATCTGGAGAGACCTAAGGAAGGCAAGACTATACTCACCTTGTTCTCTTAATGGTACTTAATGAGGCTCAGGGTGGTGGAAAGTTTAGCTTTCAGTCTTATCAGTGTTTATTTAACAGTGGCAGGAATATCTAACATAAAATATTTGTTAGAATTGTAAGTTGTAATCACTGGAGGCTGGTGTGTATTCCTGCTGTGCTTCACACTGTACTGTTTGTTGCATGCTGCTGTAGTGGTGACATAATTGTCTGCAGAAGACGGGGCTGACTGCTGTACTGGGGGTGCCAGGGTGTTCTGGCCGTGCCACTAGTAAAACAGACCCTGTCTCTTGCCCTTCCTCAAATCAGACTCTGGGACTATCAGCTGGGACTCTGGTGTACACGACAAAACGGCTTTTGTTAAAACATTTTTATTCATTAGTGCACAGATGTGTTTATGTTCCAGGCTGGAAAAAGTGCTAAACCGCTGTGTGTTTAATTACACGTACAGGTGAATGAACACAAGTGAGTCAGAATGATGAGGTTTAACACAAATTAAGATAAAGGGCTGTACTGTGGGGATAGGCTGTGAATATGTGCAGACACAGTCCTACACAAGATCAGGCAGAGCTGTGATGTTAAGTGCTTCATTAATTACTGGTAAATGGTGTACATTACATGACCGGGGAAGAATTATATTTTATATAATTATATTATTTTATCACACATATCCCCCAACTCTTTTGTGTAATTCAGTTAACTTTAAGTCATGGATTTTTAAGTCTTAAGCATTTTGATGGAGGCCAATCTGTTTCTTAAGTGAATTTGGATCTGCAACGTTATGATTAGAAATGACACTTCCTGGTTCCAGTCAAGCAACGTGTTGGTTCAGTTAAGGATTTGGTTAAGTAAAGAGCTCAGTGGGAGTGAAGCCAGCAGGTGTGTGGAGGGTGGGGGTTCCCAGGACCTGGACTGGATTCCCCTGCTTTTCATTCGTCACCACAGCCGTGGATGGGGCCCTCAGTTTCTGATTACTCAGTTTCTGATAAAGCGTTTTGATGCGCTTTTTCTGTGTCCTGGAGCTGAAGTAACTGAATGTTTGTTTGATGTTGCAGTTTGGCATTGCATGAAAAAAGGATCAAATTAAGGGAGAGTGATAAAATACTAATTACCAGCAAACCGGGTACATTTAAACCTGTACTTTGGGCTGATTGGCCCTTGGTTGTCTTCTGCGTTATTGTCTGAGGATGTGAAAGCCAATGTTAGAACACGATGGATTTAGATCCCAGGAGATCTTTTTTTCACTTATCTGCTTTGGTGTCAGTTACTTACTGTAAGTAATACATTCCCCCCAAAGCATGGCTATTGTCTGAAATAATCCTGGATTCACTTGCTGGAGCTCCTTTGAAGATGGTGCATGGCTGTAGTGGGACTGCAGTGCCTGAAGCCAGGTTCAGTGGGCTTGGGGCTACAGCACATCATGTACAGTTCAGCACAGCCTGCAGGAGCCTATGAGACTTGGTCTCAGACCCGCTTTTTTGGGGAAAATGGCATGTTTCAGGATGGATGCCTGTGCAGGGTGGAAAAATTCTTCAAAGCTTAGTAGTTGGTTATGCTTCAAGACTGAGCAGCACCAAGATTTCATTTTAGGGTTTTATATGTTGCAATTCTGAAGGCAGCAAAGACCTGTGATTTGATATTGTCCTTATACATTCTATTTAAGTGCTTTTGATAAAAGCAAGCAACCTACTTTTGAAAACTCTAGGTACTGTATTACAGCAAATTATCAAATCCTGTTCCGTAGTTCAACACTGTAATATGTCATAATGAAAAACACATCCAACATCAAATGGAAAAAACGGTCTAAATTGTTAAACCTCTGCAGTTTCAAAAACCTCTAATTCTAATGCACTAGCAGTCTTCTTCTGTGAAATTATACCCTGCAGTATAACATTGCCTATTAATACATTACAGAAGAAATTAGGATTTCATCCACAAACTCAGCACTCGTTTTCTAAGAATTCATTCATCTTTGCCTGGTTCTCTGGGATTCAGCATTGACTGACAATCAGAGTAGTTAAGAGTAGAAGAAAGGTTGCACATGAGAGCCGGCCGCCTGGCTCGTGTACAGTATTTGGTAAGAGCTAACTGATCTGAGGATCTCATTCAGCCAGTATCCAGAGAAGTCAGTGTATCAGCTTCAACAACATGGCTGGGGAATGTTTCCTGACCCCCACAACCCTTTGTGTAAAGAAGTGCCTTCCTCTAGTTTGTGTTTCCCTGTTGATTCTGATTATATCATTTGAGTTGAACTTGTCGGTGCCTTTAGTTATTTTGAATACATGAATAGAGTCCTCTTGTTGTCCTCTCAGGATTGAAAAGATTTGGTTCTTTTAGCTGGTCCTTTGACCCTGGGAATGTATGAGGCTGCTCTTCTCTGGATTGATTCCAGGGCATTTTTTTGTAGTGCTGTGCTGACCGAAATAGTTCCCAATATTCAAAATAAGCTCTTACTAGTGCATTGTACAATTGTGCCATAACATCCCTTGATTTTAATTCAGTACTTTTGTACACACTGGATATCCTAATGTGCCCCCTTTTTCCTTGTTTTCCTACTGTTTAGAAAATATAATGTTCATTTTTTTTTGTAATTTTTATTCTGCAACCTGCATCTAAAACCCTGCACTTGTTACCTTTTATGCCGGTCAAGCTATGAATTTAAAACAAATATCAGTGTTGGCTATCAGGTAACTTTCTGAAGCACTGATCCTGACATTTCTGTTGGAAAATCATTTATTGTGGGAAGCAGGAGAAAAACAAGGCTGCAAGTTTTTGTACTTTCTGAGAAGAGTTATTACTATAAATCTGTTTATTGGCAGGAAAGCATTGTGCTTTGTGAGTTAAACATTTTTGATTAATTGAAGATCAATACTTGAAACATAACCGTCTAGTAACAAGAAAGAATAATTTGCATGTGGGACTTCA
This sequence comes from Atractosteus spatula, assembly GCF_055471065.1. NCBI lineage: Eukaryota > Metazoa > Chordata > Actinopteri > Semionotiformes > Lepisosteidae > Atractosteus > Atractosteus spatula. The sequence goes on from NC_142714.1 coordinate 52,584,471, forward strand.
ACAGAAAAAGACAAAATAAGAGAACAGTTCACTGGTACAAGTAATTACTGCCACTTTATTCTATTTATTTAACACTTAGATTGCGAGTAGTTGTCTTAACTGACAGGTTTGAAGGGGATCTGAGATTTCGCAGGAAGCGCATGTCCAGATCTGATATGTGAATTGTTTGCCGCAGTGAGCTTACAATTTGAAGGTACTTTTTGGGGAAAAAAGTATAAAAATGGAACTTGACATTTATTCTGCTTTCATCTTTTTAAGTATTAAATTGTTTGCCAGATCCATTCCTCCTATTTATTTAACGCAACATTACCTTCATGTTTAGGCAGATTGGATAGGGCAATGCTCTCTTGAAGACATTCTTGCTTTCTCAGCTAGTTCCAAGGATCATCGACTATTAGAAATAGTTTTTTTCTGTTCTGTGTGGAGCCTCTTATTTTTCACTTTCAGTCCTGGAGGGTTTTCTGTATTTACAGGAGGCCCCTCCTTGTTGCTCATCTTTTGGTCAAACTTGGATTAAAATCTTCTTCGTGATCGAAAATCTGGCGTTTGGGTTTCAGATTTTTCAACGGCAAGAGGTGCAGCTGAGGCTGTGGAAGATTCCTACAAGACTGTCTTCACTTGTCTTGAGTTTTATTGTTTTATTTTTAATGACTTTTTAATGACGCAAACCAGAGGATACAAGTGGAAGCTACATGGAAGTCCGGTTAAAACAAAGGGTGGTGGGAGCTGGGATAAAGCTACCCAGCCTTGTTGTTGAAGCCGATACCCTGGATTCTTTCAAGAAATGGCTGGATGAGATCCTTGGAATGATAACTGCTCACTAGGTAGCTCACATCATCATCACTGAATGGCCTCCTCTTGATCGTAACTTTTCTTATTTTCTTAAGTGAACGTGAACAGAGATAAGACAACGAGTAAAGAAAGAAAAATAAGCACTTGCACTGCAGTTACCAATCACAAGTATTCACGCGAAATGCAGTGGATTAAAAGTCACACACAACGATGGAGCCGATACACCTGACTCCCTCTCCAAGGCAGCAGCAGCCGAGATGCTATTTTTGTTTCTTTGCTTTTCTTTGGTAGATTTCTCGGCGTTCCAGCATCTTTACTCATCTTATCTGCTGAGGACATTAACTGGGGTTATTAACTAATGAAGCGGATGCTTCCCAACCCACGGCTCGCCCTAATTATGTAGCTAATGATTTAAAACGAGCATATTCTGTTTGGAGGGAATGAAGCACAAAATTCCGCTTTTCAGTTTCAGAGAGGCGTGTTGTTTAAAACACGGAGAATGAAAGTCTGTGTGTGTGTTTCGATCCATGCCAATCTGATTTCAGCCTCTTGGTGCCAACCTTTGCCACTGCTGGCTGCTGCCACTGAGTCTGCGACTTTGCTTTTGTGAGGCCTAGGGTCCTATTCAGCATCTTTTTATCATCTGTGTCCTGTTTCCTTTCGGCAACCTGGTCAAGACACAAAAGCAGCCAGAGATGCACAGCAACCTGTTGACTGAATGTGACCTGTTGAATAAATGTCTTTACCTCCAGTAGCTGTGGAAAGAAATAGCTGTGAGCCTCTAGCCCCATTTGAGCTTTAGCAGTTTTTCCTCCGATTGTGCTGTAGTGTAATAGTATAAATGGCTTTGTTTGTTTTCTTTTTGTTTTTATGGTTACACAAATGGAGAATTACAGTTAACACTGTACTGTTGGAATGAAAATGTCTGTTAAAGCTTTAACTAGCTAATAACAAGCTTAGGCAAAAAGCAAATAGATTTGCTTTATATGTATGTCAAATTTTGATAACTTTTTAAGATTTATATAACTTTTTCATTCCATTAGACACTTTTGTTGGATTTTCATCCACTTTATTTTGCTGTGGCATGTGTATTAGCACATAGACAGTTGAAATGTTGGATGTGTAAATTCAGAAGAGCCATTGTAATTAGGGAGGAAGTCTCCATTTTTAACTTTTTTTTACCCAAAAATATTTTGAGATGTTCAAATTAATTGGGACCAAAGTGGATTGGAACAGTTGGTGTATCTGGTTGTCATGTGTTCACACATTATCAACAAGAGTTTGCCAATAATTGTTTGCAGCACATGGTTGCAGGGTCTTTGTTGCCAAAAATCTATGCAAGAATGAATCTTTTGTTTGCCATTAATTCTAACCACATAAAGCTAATTTGGATTTCCTGGTGTGTGATTTAGGTGCAGTTTTTACTTTGATAGTTGTTGCTTTATCTGCTGGCAATTCTACCTGTCAGTGCAAGAACTCAGAGAGGTGAAAGTGAGCTGCAGTCTCCAGAAAAATGGCTTTAGAATTAATTCACGTAGAATCACCTAGAGCTCTGGTTGTAGCCATGTTAGAGAGCCTGAATGTGAAATCTGCGTTTTCTGTAATTTACATGCAACAAAAGCAGAACTACACCACTGCCTGCAGGAGTCATCTGCAGTACCTGGGTAATTAGTACAGTACTAATCTATATTGGCTTGGCTAACTCCATAGAGCTTCAAACAAGGTTAGTCTACAGGAGCATAAGGACATTTACGAATGAAACAAGGCCATTCAGCACATTTAGCTTTTTAGCAGTAAGTATTTAATTGATCTGAGCATCTCATCCAACAGTTTCCTGAAAGAAGCTAGGATATCAACTTCTTAAAAAAAATGGCTGGGCAGTTTCTTCGAAATTCTAAATTTCTTCTAAATTCTCACAAGTCCTACAGTATATGGGTTCTGATATTAATTTATAAAGGCCTTTCAAGTACCATACATTTTGTATGAAATACATATATGTTTATGTTGATTGTTATGTCTTTAATACAGTACTGTTTCTTAACTTGTGGGATGCCTGTTTTTTTTAATCTGTGCGTCTGTATCTCCTAATTCGCAGACGTTCAGCGTGAATGCAGTCTGTAATCTGCCCCCTAGTGGCAATGCTGGCACAGCAGCATGTGGTTGTCACAGGCATTGATCTGGATTCACTGTTTAAAATTCTGTGACTGGGGTTTAATTTTGTAAGAATCATTTTGATCTGTTTTTTTAATTTTCATTTTCGAGCTATTTGCATTGAGCAAAATATCTGTCACTTAGATTGCTTTGCTTTTTTAAAATGAAATGACCATGGTTAATTAAAGACTGGAAAATGTGTGAACAACTGCGTTTGTTTGAGAGGGTCTCTGGAGTAGGGACTTAGCAGCACAGTGACCAAGAAATCATTCCCTTGCAAAATGTGTTTACCAGGTGTCAGGTCTTATTCCGTCTTAATTTGTGCTGCTGTCTGTGCCTTGGAAATTTTCCACAGACTTTAAGCAAAATGAATGCTCGCCCTCAGGAGGGAGAAAGGAAGTAACACCTGATGGTGCTTCCAGACCCATGGAAGCAGAATGATATCACAGTGATTATAAACTTTCAGATGCACACACAGCAGGTCAGAGAACATCATGCAGTTTTGAGAGTCGGTTAGTATCCTTCCATGTAATGAGGTTTTGCTGTAACGGTCAGTCTGTCATCGCCCTCAGTGCTAGACAATTCAGATAGTTTGAGCAGATCTTCCTGCCACAGGGCTGCGATGATATATTGATATATTGATAAGTCAGTAATAAATCTGCCGCACTGGGTTAATCAAATATTTATTAATAATGAAAATGACACACTAAACAGCACACAACATAAACTTACAATGTACAAGTTACCTTATTTAAAAACAAGGTGTCCTGACCGACCAGAAATCCCAGACCGCTTTCAAGAATTCAAAATCCTGTATAACGCCTACACAGGCGAGCAAGAGAGATTAATCTGCCTCCTGCACCAAACAGAATACAGCCCAGAATTAAAGGTCACTATAAACCCAGATGCTACAAAATGAATGGGAAACCCATCTCTCTGTTCCACTAATGTTCCCAGTAACCAGGAGAGGTCGTTTTCAACCTATAACTTCTTTATACGGGAAATCGGTGATTCTTAAAGACAACAGAATTCCCTTTGTTAAGGGAACCTTTGTCAGGTTCCCTTAACAAAGTTCAAACACCTGAATCTGGCCATTTGTGATGATCTGGACAAGGACCTCTCACCTGACATAAGCGTTTTTCTTTTATTCTTCTCTTCCTGCTCCTTCTCTCTTCTTCCATGTTCTCCATTTTGTCTATTCACCTGTCATTTTTCCTGTATTCCTGGACTGTTGATGACCCTTACTCCTTTACCCAGAACTTAATTAACCAAGGCATACCAGAGATGCCTTTGATCGATGTGGCTCTAATCCTCTTACAATCTCTTGCTTTGAAACTCCCGAGAACTGTACAGTAAATGTAAATGAACTGTAAACTCTAAAACACTGTAAGTGTTAATTATTATCTCTAGATTCCTAAGACACTTCAATGGTCACTTCTAATAGCCGTAACAATTACACCTATGTAATTGTAACAGTCAACAAGACTATAGCTTCTGTAGAATTCAAATGACTGCGCCTGGGGGTATCATACAAGCAGCACGTTTCACTTGAACCTTTTTTCGGAAGGTGTGCCTCAGGGTTCCTTATGGGCTCCTGATCTTTTCTGAAATTAGTTATTCCAAAAAGAATTTAGACAGGCAGGTGAGAAAGCCCCCTAAGACACTGCCAATTTTAAGGTGTGCTATAGGAAACATTTAAAGATCTTTGCAGTTATTGTAGATACAGATGTTAAGTGCACCCATAGATGGCTTCAGTAAATATGGGAAGAATACCTCTATTAAAGCAAGAGTTTATTGTACCTGTGTAATAGCTATACTTTGCAGTGCCTCCTGTGGCACATTAACTTTCACTTAGCACAGCCCTATCTCAGTTCCTGAGTTGCCTTTATGCTGTCATAATAGAGTTTGTCCATGTGTGTACTTGCTGCAGTGTCATCTTGTGATATAGCCCACACTGGTGGTGGTGGAGGGGATCCCCATTACCTGTAAAGCACTTTGCGTGGAGTGTCCAGAAAAGCTCTATATAAGTGTAAGCAATTATTAATTATATCTCCCTAAATGGCTTAGGAACAATCTTTTGACTTGGTGTATAAAAAAATCATGAAATTACCATACACATTAACCTAAATGCCTAAACTATTATCATGTTCTCAGTTATTCTCAGTTATTTTTTCAAATAAAAAAATTCATGATAAAAAATTATCACTTACAAACCCACAATAAAACAGTCAACATTTTTCATTTCCTTATTAATTGCTAAGAAATAATGCATAAGTCAATTTCTAAAATGTTTGTTAAATTGAAAATGGTTTCTGAACTAGTACAACATACACCTGTCAGATGGCAATGTTCTTTCAGTAAAAACAAGTAGAACTTTGTGATTCTACATATGTTTTTTGTTGAAGTCAAATGTGCAAGTGAAATTGTACACACTTTAAATCCTGGAAATACGTTTTTTAAAATAAGAATATGAATGCACACAAACGTCACTTCAGCCTAGTTTAGGATGACGTAAAATATTATTTATTCTAAGTAACAACGAAACGAAAAGTACATGTTTGTTCTTTCGCAACACAGGAGAAGTAATGATGCACTGTGTGAATAGTAAAACTGCTCTAGCAAAACTAGAAATTTCTCCAGCTTTAAGCGTTTATCTTTGGAGCTGCTCTAAACTGGTGGTTTCCAGCTCTGGTCCTGGGGAACCCCTGCGTCTGCGGTGGTTTGTTTTTGTTCCAGCCCGGTTCCTAATGACAGTCTGATGGGTTTGAATGTCCTGTGTGAGGCATGTTTTACATGTATTCAGAAGATGCAGAGTGCTGTCCGAGTGCAGCCCATGGGGGCTGAAACGGGCGCAGTCGGCCCTCTGCAGAAGAGAACTGGGAGTCTCTGATCAACTGTCTTCCCCACCTGTGTCTGTCGGAAACATTATTAAGAGTGTTTATACGGAAATGAGGAAGCAAGCCGTTTTTAATCGCCTCTTCCGAGGTGAGATTTTATATCTGAAGGTGATGGAACAACACTCGTGACACAGAGGATTTCTGAAACCTAGGACTGCAGAATGCAGAAAAGGATAAAAAAGAAACTAAACACACAAGCAGATCGATTAAAGGCATTGATCAGCATCGCTGGTCACCAGCTCCGGGGAGGGAAACTACTGGCCGAAACCACAAATTGTGTAGTGATGTGATGTTTTTCTTCAACATGCAGTATAAGTGCCTGGAAATTGTCAGAAAAAGAAGATAGACAAAAATCCTTTTGTGTTACAGTTATAAAAGATACATGTTTCATTTATTTTATTCAACATCAAATAATCCATTTTTTTATATTTATTCAAAAGACATACACATACATTTATAGTTAAGAGTACTATCACTATCATAACCTTAGTTACAAAATGTCAAAATGCTGAGGAATAATAGCATCCTTATCTCTGCTTATTTAGGTCATGTATTTTATTTTATGAAACTGCTTTATCATCATAGGAGAGAATAAAACTTGTCTGATTTTATTTGACATGAAAGCAGTTCAATCTTCTTTTGATTATATAAGGGCACATGAAATCATTTTATTAGACACGATTTTCAGATGTGAAATGTCTATAAGTCAGTCGCAGAATTTTATAGGCCTCTATTAATTTCAGATCAGTTTTGTACGAAATTACATTACCATCGGAGCAGAGGCATACCATAGAGAGTCAAAACAAATTTGTCACTTTATACACTCGGATGATTTGTTCATATTTGTAATTTGTGAAGGAAATGAAATCTTTCTTATCTTACTTTAATAATGTTACTGAAGCAGTTAGACTAACAGCAAGCACTGTTCTGATGCCTAAAAACCTGTGAAAAGCACTGAAGTTATGTATGTTTAATTTTATCACATGGTTTCAGTTTAGGCTATATAATGAACTAAGTGCAATAAAATGTAATTGTTTCTCTTTAATTTTTTGGCAGTTAGTGGGTTTGGGTCCCAGCTGTTTCTTTAATTAAAATTTGGAGTTTTGATATTGTTTTAATATTCATATATCATTATGTATATTACAATAGTTCACATAATTTGTAGAATGTAATTCTTCAGTATATAGAAGATAATATAATAGATAATTGGAAAATTTCTTGAAAGCTTAATAAGGTACAGTAATAACAAAGAAAGGCATAAAGATGATGAATGTTGCTCCACTGGTTGCAGAAATGCTAGTGGACTGGCGCTGAAAGGAGCTCTCTCTCAGCTCGCGTCTTGGAACAGCTGCCATTTCTGAATCCACTTTGCCAAACAAAGACATAAACTAATTCTCACAGAAACAGACACCCCTGAGGAGGCGAAAGGGGTCTGTTCCACAGCCCTTTAGGAATTCAGCTTCTGGAGGAGGTCTGGGCAATAATCAAGGCAAGTGATGCCTGTCACTAAGCCAGGAGCAATAGTGATTTATTGACCCATTCTTTTTCCCAAAATGTATACGATAGAAATAAGTAAAGGATATATATCATTTCATATTTTTTGTGGTATAGGAGCAGCTTTGGTGTTGCCTTCCCTTGATAGTCTGGACTATTTTGAGAGCTTCCCTTAGGAGCTGTCATAATGAGATTCAGGAGCTGTGCTGTATCATTGAGCCCATGTGCAGCATTTAACAGCCATAGCTTAGAACTCGGATACCTCAAAGGCATGCTGTAGCTGAGACAAGAAAATTGATTTGGCAGCTTAAATGTCTGATGATTTTATTCTGCAGCCACACAGAGAGGCATTATGGCCTTGAGATCAGTGGGAGAGGCACTGTTCTAAGAGGTTTCCAGCCATTCCTAAGACTATGAGCAATAGCCTTATATTAGACACATGGCGAATATAACTGCAGGAAGCCAGTTTGATGTCTACAACTTGCTGAATTTAAGCTCATTAGCACTTTATAGTGTAAAGCAACATATGGTGCATTGGATATTTTTCTGTGTGCAACATCTTACAAATTACGAGCAACAGTAAAATGACATACCTTTGAAAAAGTATGCTTTGTCTTTGAAGACAATGGGGAAAAAATCAACATCTGCATGAGGAGCCCTTAAAACATACTTTAAGCAAAGCTAAGGCATTTGGATGGCATTGTCTGCTCACAGGCATATGTTTCATTAGCAGTTACAATTATCTCTGCTCGTATAACTATCTCTCTTAGATTTTATTGTTTTTGATTAATTTTATCATGTAATGCAAGACTATTTTTTTAAAGTAATTAAGTCAGGTGTTCTTCAAAGATTAGACGTATAATATCAAAAGACACTGAACAAACTTTCTCAGTGCACACCTTTTCAAGGAATTAAAGAAAATGTATTTCCTGCTACTAGCAGTCAGATCATGAAGATGGTCTGAAAAGGTGCCTCTTGTTTGAAGCCTTTCTTTCTTATCTTTTTGTGTTTAACAACAAGACCATTTAGTAAACATGAATGAGTGAAATAACATGTGCTTAGTTGGTCTATTCTATAATATCCAATGGTTTGAATTCTATATTTAACTGTATATCCAGCATTGTGTACCTTTTTACTGCTTCTACACGCTGTCTTGAAGATGCAATATAAATGATGTATCAGCATAATCACCTTAGTCTTTTACTAGCTTCTGCAAGCTCAGTGTTCCTTTCTTATCTATAGTTTGCATTTTCTGCCAGCATGCAGTACTTGTGTACATTATAACATAATCTGTCACTTGTTTTCCCATTGTTGTCCAGTCAAAGTTTCTTTGAATTTTCTTTGCTGCTTTTACAGTGCACTCTGATTGACTGACCATGCTAAAGTATAGATCACTGACATAATTTAGGAAGAGCAGTGTCCTAATACAGGTCCTTGTGGTACTCCACTAATTATAAAACCCTGATGTCTGCCTGTGCTTGTACTTTCTGTAGGTCACATAGCATCTGAAATTTGAAAATTATTCTCATATAAGTAATTTGATGAAAGATCTTCTGAAAGTCTAAATACAGTATACAATACAAAAATCTTTATTTGTATTCTGTTACTTGTTCAAAGAATTCTGACATGATAACAAGACTTCCCTTTTCACGGTGCACATAGACCATCCCCTAGAATCCTGTTGCTACTGTACATGGATGATTTTCTAGCTTAGTACTAATTATAATTTCCATAGCTTTCCATCCCATAAAGCTATCACCCATTGTATGTGTGGGTGCTGTGTTAGGAGTTTTCCACTCACTGGGCATTACACCTGTCTTGAGTGACTGCTGGATGAGATTTGCTAACAGGCCGTGAATACCATGTCTTTGTTACCTTAAGTGCGATTGGAGAAAGCTACCAAGCCCTGGAGTGCTTCTAGTATTTGTAACACTTCTGTGCTAATGTAAGTTAATATGGAATATTGTCTTTCTTCAAGTCTAAACAAACAGGGATCTTTTTACTCGCTAGTAGAAAAAACTTACCTGTGACCGAGATGTGTTGTCATTTAATCCATCAACAATTTCCCTTAGTTTCTAAAAGTTTATCATTATTGTAGTGTGCCTTCATTTTATGCTATACTGTTCTTTACTTTTGTAATACTGAAAAAATACTTTTGTCTCCTTTACAATATTCTTTTTATCTCTTCTGGATTTCTAATAATTTCTTTTTAACATGCTTGCAATTCATTGTACTTCTTCCGTTTAAATGGCCCCTGTTTCTTTTTAATCATTTTATTAAAATCTTTTTCTCTCCTTATATTTTTCTTGATTGATTTATTAAACCATTTAGACAGGTTGCTTACTGGATGTTGATCATATGTTGCCGTGAGTAAAGAGCTACTGCCTAGCAGTGCGTTCGGCGCGACCAAGATAAAATTATTTTCAACTCCTTCGGCTTTTTTCAGAAGATTGTGACTGCTCGATGTGATCTGTGCCTCTGCACTCCGCTCTCGGATGGGGAATACATTAAGGTGGATGTGGTTGTGTGACATTTTTGAGATCCTGAAATGCTGCAGATGCCTTGTTCCAGAACTGAGATGTTAAAAGATGTAAGCCATGATCATCACCACTAGATGGTGGAGTGCGTTTCACCTTGTTTAACATAATGGTGATCCCAGATGGAGTGTTGTCTACAGTTATGAATGGATGATAACCTTACATGTTCTGATCAAACATGCATATCGGAGAGGGCAAAAATAAATTACTCTGACATCTTTTTTCAATGAAAACCTAATCCTTGTGCATAATTTTGTTTTTCCATTTCCTTATCATCCATTGTTGTGGACTGTCTGTTGAGGATTATGTCATTCAATCACTTAAATGCTTAACATACAGGGATCTTTTTACCTACTTGTAGAAAAATCCTTTTGTGTGGCTGAAGGGTACTTTGTATCACCCGTTATCCTTGTTATATACCCATACTGTATATCACTGAGGTATGAAGTGAACCTTGGGAATAAGGGCTTATCTATTGTTTTTGCATGTTTTTGTTTTTTTGTGTATATTTGTGTGTATAGGGATTATACACACAAGAGCACTTACTCATCTTGTAAATTTCTTTTTTTTAAGTTGGATCTCATTTGTTTAATGTCCCTTCCCTTCTGCAGAACATACACATAAAAACTTTGGCTGATGATGTGGTAAGGTTTTCCCAGTTTTGTATTGTAATGATTTTTTCTCTGTTTCATTTTCTTCTCTTCAGTAATTTAGATGCATGGGAGTTCTTGTTTGAATTCTGAATATTTGTGGATGTTTAAATGCTCAACAAGTTTTAAGCAAGTTTGTTAAAAACGTTTGAATACAACTCTTTCCAAATTACCATCTGTAGGTTCTCAGTTCAGTAAATTAGTTCAGTGTAGTTACTCTTCCACTGTAGGGCAGTGGTCACTGGAGACAGGAATGGAAAGGGTGTGACTTTTTTAAAAACATTTAAATACATTAATTATTCCATTTAGATATCCACAAATATTTGCATCACTGTCAGTGTGTTATTCTAACTTGTCATCCTTATCTACATTTCACCTGAATGCACATTCCTCCAGAAAGCATGATCCATTCTCCCATTTCATTGATCAGCTCTAACAGTGACATCGCATGGATTTTGGAGCTTTCTCTGACTAAGCGAGAAATGCTGTGCCTGCATTTCTGTTTGTCTTCAGCGTGCAATCGACAGTCCCGTAGCTGCCGAGTAACACTTTAGCTTCCACTCACTTCATTGTACTGTCCAATATTTACTTTCCCACTCTGTGCGGAAAATTTGCTTTGTATTCATCAGCTCCTTGCGACTTGATGAATACGGAAGTTCTCCAGCAGCAGAACGATTTGTTGGCTGGCTTGTTTATTGTCTGTTTCTGATCTTGCTCGTGAGACAAAAGCAAGTTCAGTTCTCTGGCAGTGGTTTTGAAAAATGCGGTGTGCTCTCTTGCTGGCTGCACCACAGGTAAGTTAACGGAAGGAGATGCCAAAAGCCATTTTCCCCTCTTTAAACCTCCATCATTGGCATTAGCTCTCAAATCGGCTTAATTTAAATAGACGAGCTTGGAGAAAGCTGTAAGAAATCCAAGCTTAATTTGAAGTACATTAATGACCCTGGAGCATCTGTACTACAGCATGCAAAAGGTTGATTTTGTGTACCATCAGTTTACTTTGTTACCTTTAAAAAAAAAAAGCTAAAAGTGATCCTTTTTTGATCGCGGATCAGTAGCACCTGCTGGGTCTGACTCGATTTGCACAAGTTCACTCATTAGGTTAGGCTGAAGTTCATCTGGGCATCAGGCAAGTGCCTGGTAGTTAATAGTGGAAATAAGCAAAATGATGATGCTGAAGAAAACGGCCAGGTATCGAGAAGTCATTTCTACTAATTAAGGGCTCTGTTTTTTTGCAACAGGGGGTTGCATCTGAGTTCGCTTCATGTTTCATGGCAAGCAGGGATATAATTTTGATCAAGATTTATACCTTTTTTCCACTGTTAGGCTCCTTAAGGGACAGGTATTATTTTTGATTTAGTAGACTGTCATGATCTTTATACGTTATACAGAGAGTCAAACTGCAAGATCTGTATGAATGGATACAGAGGTTGCAGATTTCATTAAGTGGGCCTTTAAAGTTAATAGTTAATCTTTTGTTTATCTTGTGGTACATTACATTTTTCTGAGGTGTAAGTTGTGTGTGAAACATTAACTAGCCAGACTATGTAAAAATGAGTGTGGTTATGCTTTTGCAATTATCCGTAGTCCTCTCTTCCTCTTGCTTTTCAGCGTGACAGGATCACCAGTTTTCGGAAGTCAGGGATGAAGCGGGAGAAACCTCTCATCCAGCACCCCATAGACTCCCAGTCCTCTGTGGGTGAGATGCCTCTCCCCCAGCCTTTCTTTGACGACCGCTCCATGAGCCTGTCAGAGAAGGAGATCGTTGACCTCTTCGAGAAGATGATGGTAAGCCCTCACAGCCTTCTTTCCCTTTCTCTCACTCCTTTCTCTGAGGGACTGTTCGATCCGTGTGTCCGGGTGAACTCTCCCTGACCGAGTGTTCTCTACCTACAGTCCCGATCCGTGTGTCCGGGTGAACTCCTCTCTCTGAGTGAGCTTTCCCTGGACACAGACGGAAGCTGCAAGATCAGTTCTTTCACGTGAATGCTTCAAGCATGGTCATGTTCAGCTACGAAATCTGCTGCGACATCTTCTGAAATGGGCCTCCAGACCATAGAGCTGATTCAACTCCGAATCATGGCTGATCAAACTGAAACTGAGACTACTATGTTTTTTTACATACATTAGCTAGGAGTAACAAGGAATGTCCCCTGTTCTGCGTGGCTGATTTTTTTTTACTTTGTACTGATTTTACTCCAGAGAGGAGCTGGCTGCTCTCGGATCAGTTCCGGGACACTGGAGTATTTCCACATCAGTGCGCAGTGCTCTGTGTTATGCCACCTCGTTAAACAAAAGCAAGTACCAGCCATTGTAATTAGTTGTGTAAGATCAGGGCATTAGGGTTTTTTGCTGATGCACAAATTCTGCTCCATCGCATGTTGACTGTTCATAACAATGATGAATGTTTGGGCACCTGCCTGATCCAGGCTGGATGTGCAAACCCTGTCCCTGAGCCTCAGAAACGCGTTCAGAACCAGGGCTAAGGAAATATACATGATGCTGTTCAGCATTTCAGTTTTCCAGGCATCAAATCCAATCAGTCCAACAAACAAGGAAAAGCAGGCAAGTACAATTCAATCTCAATCACCCAATCTCTTGATTTTGAAAAAGATAAATTAGGCTGTCGTGTTTTCCAAGTGCTTCGTTAGCTGAAGTAGGTCTTTGGGCTGTGATAAGGTTTCAGGAGTGTGCTGTGTGCTGTGGAGAGAAGATATATTTAAAATGTTGACTTCAGTGGCTTGATCTGTCCCAGTGTATCACAAAGGTCCATCAAACACACAGTAGCCCCCCTTTCATAGAAAGCTGAGATAAACTCTGGAGTGAATGATGAAACAATTTTACTCCAGAGTCTGGCTGCAACTGTCAGCCTTCTGGCCTATAATTAGAAAGGTTATCACGGCATATTTTAGGCATCTCTGCGTAGTGCTCAGTGTGCAGCTAAACACTGCCCCCTTGTGGAATACATGACAGTTGATTGTTTGCCTACTGTACCCTCAGACAATGGCCTTTTAGTCTTGGTTATGCTGAAGGAAAAAGTCCCCTTCTTGTTACCCATTTTCCTTAATCATGATTATATTCCATTGGTTTGAAAAGCAATTATTTTAACGAAGGCACTAACTACCATTTACAAAATATTTATTTTTATGTATTTGCATATACCTGATGAGGTGTTTGATGTACAGAGCAGAATACCCAGTAATTCAAGAACTTTCATTAGGAACATCTTGGTTGCTCAGACATAAAATGTAAAGTGATGTGCAGCAGCCCAATAAGTGTCTACTGTCAATGTCTGATCTTTAGTGGATAAATTCAATGTTTGAGATGACTTCTTTTCTTCTTTTTTTATCTCAGGCTGTTTTTTCTGCTTAACAGTTCATAGGAACTTAAATATGTCCAGGCTCTCCACTGTGGCAATGTGCTGTATACCAATTGGCTTTCCTAGTGCTTAGGACTTTAATCTAACAAAAGCTTTCTATTAATCTCTTTGAAGTAGGCACTAAATTATCTCTAGTACCCTGCCAATATTTTTGTAAAGGTCTTTATTGCTGAAGCCTGTGAGATGAGGAGTCTGCTTAACATTTCAGGGATCACACAGTTTTCCTGCATCAGTGCTCTGATTCTGTGATTCACCGCATTGCTCAATTATGATATTTGTGTTCAAAACGGCGTGACATTAAACTTGTGGTTCAATTTATTGTGTGATAGATGACAGGAAAGGCATGTTCATGGTCCTGAAATGTGTTACACAGAGGGGTATTATTAAAAAAATGAAAAGACAAAACAACTAGCAGTGCTTTTTTATTCTTTAGTTCTACTGAAGAATACATAAGTAACAATTCTCTTACAGCAGTAACATTTCTCGTAAAGGTGTTAGCTGTTGTGGGAACAAGAAAAATTATGTACTTCTAAACCTTACCTGCTAAAATTTGGGTACATGAAATTATGGATTTACTGACAATAGAGGTCATGTAGAAGTGTAAAAATAACATTTAGCAGATTTTGTCATAGTAATGACATATTTTAAGCAAGCATTCTACATCTCTGGTTCTGAAGTGCTGTTATGCAGGTCTTAACTATAAACAGTCAATAGCAGAGATCTGGAAAATGTGTTAACTCCTATTCCTATTTAAGTAATGCTGATCCAGTTCAGTCATCTGGACCTCAGCTGGAACAAAAATCAGAAGACACTATTTCCAAGCTGGAGGCTCAGGGCTGCAGACTGGTTTAGGCGCTGAAGATTTTGTCCCGTTAGTTTTGCACAAAATCAGCTTGTAATATGTAATATTGCTTTATAGTCTTTGTTTTCCAAAATCTGACATTTCTTTACAAAAACAATGGCAAAGGGAAAATAAATGCTCAAGAAGGCATTGTTGATTCAGATTTAGTTCCAGAGACTCTAGAATTTCTGAGGATGTTAAATCAGGAATGTGGATGCATTAGTGATTTTTCTTTCAGAAGCTAGAGCTCTGTTTAGTAGTATTAACAGTTCTTGGCACTAAGGAGACAGCTGAGCCTGACCTTGATAAAGATTAACAGTAGTAAATTTTCAGATGGAATGCAAAGACTTGCTAGTCTCTTGAAACGAAGCGAGAGAGATAGTGTTTAACTGTAGGTATTTAATATGAAAATTGTACCTCAAGAATGTGCATGGAACAAGCACGGCTTTATTCATTTATTTTGCTTCATAATTCACCCAGAAGGCATGATCTCGCTTGAGTCTCAGTATTCAAGCGTGTGACTCCCTTTTGGGGGAAGAATCGTCTAGGAGCCCGCAGTGCTGTGACCTGCAGCAGTGCTTGAGGATGGCCAGCCCAAATCTCTCCTTCACACACTCCCCCGACTGCAGGTCTGCTAATTGCATTCATTAGATAGCAGTAGTCACCAATCAGTAATAAAACAAATACAGAACAATATCAGCATGATGCAGCACCGCTGTGCATGCAAATAAATATTCAGAATAAACCTTAATGTGATTCATTATGTGCAGCACCATACTGGGTCGAAAACACTCGTCTTTCAGCTTTGTTTATTACCCTTGGTTTTTAAGGTTTATGTGTGTGTGCCTCATTGGCTCCGTGTAAAATTAAAAGTAATAAAACACTTTTCAGTGTTATAGTTATTCCTCTATTCCAGCATCCCAACAGGTCTACTAGAGACGTGTCAGTTTCTTCAGCTATCCTCGATATGTTCTGACCTCAGTCAGCCTATATACGTTTAATCTGGAACAATGCTGAGCCCAATAAAGTAAATATATTGCAGGTTATCCAATTAACAATATTCACAAGCAATGAATTCGAATAAGACCTTGAAAGGAATAATCAATCTGCTGTAAGAAACAAACTGAGGAGTAGCTTCTTTAACTCGCAGCAGGCACTTGGCTTGTCTCCATATCAATTTCTGTTGTAGACAGATCTGAGTATCTCCATTAATTACTAAAAGAAACTGAATCTGATAACAAGCCAGAACCTGCAACCTGTATCATTACTTTGAAGTACAATGCAGGTGTTCAATATTCATTTTTGTTTAGTTATTCAGAAGAGCACACTTAAAGGAAATTGATCGTGTGAATATGCTGTTCTTTTGGGATGAGCACAAAGCTGGAGAAGATCTTTTGCTGTTGCTTTTTTGTGAAGGAACTGGCAAACAGACTCCTTACAGCTAAAGTACATTTGTTCTGACTCTGCTATCATTCCAGTGCCTCACCTGTGTTGCACTTAGTGGAACCCTACAGCTGTTATGTGCTTATATTAGAGCTGCCAGATCATAGATTTGTGATTTCTTGTGAACTTTAAAATAGGAGTTAATTCTTAGTGCACTATTTTACTAAGCAAAAGAAAAAAACAACAAACAAACAAACAAACAAACAACGGTGTGTTAGCTCTTCAGATTGTGCTATAGAGAACTGTCCTTCTCAGGGAGTTAAGTGAATAGCTACCCTAAAGAGATCTCATTGTAGGTTACTCAGGGAAGGTTATAACGGCACCTGGTTATAAAAAATAGGGACAGTATGTCTTGACTCCACTACAGAAGTGACTCTTTTAAATAAACAGGACAAAATGTTTTGCTCCAGTGCTCCGCATTTATTCTCCAAATAAAACCTAATTAAAAACTACCCTTAAGTGAAAAAAAAACAACATTCAGTTTATTTTTATTTTTCACACCTGCTGTATATTGTCTCCAGTCTGACTGGCATCTTCATACTTCGATAATTATTTTCAACAAATTGAGTACAAACTCTGCTCTGGGGAAAAGAACAGAATGCAAGCAAATAAGTCATAAGTATGGGCCTGCTGTAGTCATTAAAAAGCTGTTTTGTCTTTACTTTGTTTTGCTTGTTGTTACAAAGTGGCTCTGCAATTACCAGTACAGATGAAATGTATGTTTCTATACTGTCTCTTGTATGTCTGTAGTGTATCAAGACCTTTGACTTGTTTCCTTTGCGATGGGCTCTTTAGGCCTGGATCACTAATCTATCGAAATGTTTTGTTTTCATTGCTACAGTTGGATTCATTTAAATTCAACAGACCCGATTAGGAAAGTTCAGGAATTAATTAAAATGCCATTGGTCTGCAAAATAGCTAATTGTGAAAGTTTAAATAAAAACAGTTCATGCTCAAGCCATTTGTTTTGTCAAAGAAGAAGATTAATTTCTTCCAGGTGACATGGTGAGATGGGCAGTTATTAACCAATTTATATTAATCTTATTACATTCAAGCAAAGTAAGAATGTACAGTAGGTCACAGAGCCCATATCCATCTGTTTTTTCTAAAACATTAACACCAGACCATCAACATCTTTTATACAGTAAGCTACTGAGTGGAATGGTAAAGAGATTGCATTCATCTAGTAATGTCAAAAAGCCTGCACAGAAGCAAAATCCCACTACCTCCTCCAATAAACCAGTGAACATCCCTACATTCTCGCAAGAAGGCAGAATTGAATTTTAATTCTCATTGTATTTCAGAAGAGCTGACCATCATTCCCATTCAGTGTGGCCATCTGTCCATATATCTTCAGGCCTAGCTGGTAATGTCCCATAGATTGACTGCTTAAGGAGCCAGATGGAATTTTAAGTAGTTCATTTTTACAATAAAGAGCTCAGTTGAACACATGATTTTAAAAGCTCATATTTTATGGTTCCGCAAAGGCAACTTTTGTTAAT
This sequence comes from Atractosteus spatula, assembly GCF_055471065.1. Taxonomy (NCBI): domain Eukaryota; kingdom Metazoa; phylum Chordata; class Actinopteri; order Semionotiformes; family Lepisosteidae; genus Atractosteus; species Atractosteus spatula. Next base: position 52,602,157 of record NC_142714.1, read on the forward strand.
GATACATTTGCAGGTTATGTGCAGCAATCATAATTAGAATAATAAATCAAATTAGTAAATTCATCTTCACATTAAAAAAGGTTCAGTCAGCGTTGGACTTCCATAAATGAAGTGACATTTTTTTTTAGCAGCCAACTGAGTATTCAGTGTTATTAAATCACGATCATAGACTTTCATGTCCTGCATGTTTTTCTACATGTTAATCATTAGAGCAGAAAGATAAGTGTGCTCTTTTTTTCTTCTGCAAAAGGCACTTCTTATATGTTAGTTCAGCGTGTTATGGTATATAACAAAAGGTGTGTGTAGGGGAGGTTTGGTTTCTGCATTTTAGATATTTAAGGAAGGGATTAAAATACTCATTCCTTTAACACCCTGTGTATTTGTGAGCATACAGTATGAAAAAAGATCTGAAAGGGATGAAAGGGTCTTTCCTCTTCTCTACAAACTTCTTGTATGCTTGTCTGTCAACAGGAGGATATGAACCTGAATGAAGAGCGCAAGGCACCCCTTCGTGGGAAAGATCTGAGCACCAAACGAGAAATGGTTGTGCAGTACATCTCTGCAACTGCCAAATCCGTAAGTGCTGTGAGCGTCTGTCATTGTGAGTCGGAGTGTATGGCGGGGGGGGGGGAGTGGGGTTGAGAGATGAAGTATATGACACTTTCAAGACACTATGGAATAATAAGCTTAACCTGATCTGCTTTCTGCTTCTGCTAAGCCAGAATCTTTGATTGCTGCCTCATTTCTCCCTTTCTTGGTGCTTATAAAACTGCTTTTGTTGTATTGCACTTTCAAATGCTTTGTACTGAGGATCAGCTGTTCATTAGAATTTAGTACGCATCACCCAACTGCTCAATAATCTGAAATATGACACTTTCATTACTGTAAACCAATAAGACCTCTAAATCCAGCAAGCACGGGGTGTGATTTTTTTAAGGGTGAGATTTTTATGTTTCTACTATTGAGTCAGTCCAGAGAGATTTTAGCTCTAAAGGACATATTTGGATACAAATTAGATAGATGTGATTTTTCTAAATTCTCCAACATGGTGTTCTGTTAGGATAGTCATTGTTAGATTCCAGTCTTAGTAGTTTCCTTGTGATGATTTTAAGAATACTCAATGAGTTGATACAGTAATAAACAAGACTTGGAACTGGCAAACAGAATATCTTAAAAAAGGATACGTAATGAGCAAAGCAAGTTATTTGAAGAAATGTTTTTCAGAATTTTTTTTCCTCTTCTTCATGCTTTAAATTACACTTAAAGCAATCCCCATTTAGATGTCAAACAGTTTGACTGCTTGCATACTGAGGGAGCGTAGGGAAACTGCAAGCCCTGTTTCTGCTTAATTTACTTTCACTATGTGAGGGCAGAAACATGTTTTTATGTGATAAGTGAAATTTGCCGTGAGCAGAACAGTGTTTGGTTCCAATAGAATTAGGTGCTGCAAATACTCTGTGTTCTCACTTTGAAAAGTCTCTTCAGCAAATCCTGCACTCAGTTTAGCTTTCATGTGCTGGTGTCTCTGAAAGAAACATAACCTTTTGTGTAGGGTTGTGTATTATGAATCTTTCTGAGTCCTCTGGGAGAGAGCAAAGGGGTAAATAAGTTACAGGGGTCTGTGGAAGTGGGAATCAGAACTGGTTTCTTATTGAAGACTACTGGGGGATTAACACATTTTATCCAGCATTCGTTTCCTGCCTCAGTCCATTCCGGCCTGAAACAGACATGCTCTGCACCTGTTAATCTGTGTATCTATCCACCCATCTGCCAACTGCAGAGAAATCTCTTCCATCCAGTTCAAAGACAGAATCTTTAATGCCAGCCTCACCTCTTTCCTGTGCACACCTTGACTGCCATGTTTTCAGAGTGGTGTTTGTGGGCACTCTTCCCTCTGAACCACAATTTATAAGCTGATACCCTAATATGGTGACCAGGAACACTGTTCTGTAGGAGTTGCCTTCTGTCTGATGAGACATTAAAACTGAAGTCCTGACTACTTGGTCATCAAAGATCCCATGGCCACGTTAATAAGAATATGAATTTCAGTTTGACTCGGCATCAGTTATCCTCCTTACAATCGCATCCTAAATTTACTTGAATTCATTTCCACCTAATCTCTACCTGTAGTGATGCTGGTGGCACACCGTAGCTGGTGTTGCACTCCAGTGGTAAATAAATTAATTTCCAAAGCGCTTTGGGATAGCAGCCTACTGCATCATGTGTGCTGTGGTGGGTACAAGTTGCATAGCAACTTGAAAAAACATTAAGTTCACTGTTAACATCTTGCTTTATGATCTGGCAATCAATGAACTAGAAACAATAAAAACAGCTTTGTTTTCTTAAAGAAATCCGTGGAAAAGGCCATGGAGTTCATTTTCTGCCAAAATATTGATTTCTTTCATTTCTATGACAGGGACAAACTGCTTACCTTCCTTAAAATTTAATTCTTTATTGAAATTTCTTTGAAATTATTAGTATGGAATATTTTTTGTGCACATTATTGCTGCTACTAGTGTACCCTCTTCAAAAACATGTGCTGACAAAAATGTTCTCTCCTCATACCGCTTTAGGCGGAACTTGGCGAGTCTGTCCATCTGGAGTATCTTGGTTGTTTACATGAGCATGTTCATTTAACCCCACATCCACTGTATGTTTGCTGAAAAGTAATGAAAAAAAATCGGAGAGTTCCTCATCTTCTTCAGTAAGTACAGTAGCTGCTTAGAGCTGTCTTACATCGTTTTCCTTAGGAGCCTCAGCAGGGTTTCACAGAGGTTGTCTACATCAATCAGTCTGCCTTCCTAGAGCTACAGAGGGAATGAAGAAAATACAGGGTTAAACAGAGCTGCAAAATGGGGAATCCTGTATCTCAGCTGATTCCCAGCTAATGGCAATATACAGTAGACTGCAGTTTAGGATGGGGGGTCCCACTGCAGGTATTACTGTTCATGACAGCCTTGTTGGTACAGTATGTGCGGTGTAGCCCTCGTCAGTGGCTGTGTCTGCGTGCTTCTGCTCGTGCAGCAGGAGCTGGGTGCTCCGGTGTCCTGTTGCCTCTCGTTTGATACAAGGGATTGGGGAGGACACAGAAGCAGAGCCACATCTGTTGTTGTGAAGCCAGTATGGGCATGCTGAGAGCAGGAGGACCTATTCCCTCAGTTGAAGACAGAAGATGTGCTGGTGTTTTTTTTTTTAATCTTCTAGTTCTTTTTTTATTACCTGTTGCAAAGGGCAGGTACATTTTTTTATTTGTTTAAATATTTCCCTCTAAGCAACAGAGATAGCAAGCTGTTTTATTAATTTGTTTGTTCTTTCCTAGCACATTTTCCCTCTGAAGAATTTTCTCAGGAACAGCCTCTATAGTTTATCACAGACAGGGCTCAGAACACCACCTATTACTTCCCTGCGTCTCTCCATGGGAGGCCTTTGAATTACTTAAACTGAGAATGTCTTTTCAAAGGAGAAATCTTTTGCAATTACCCTGTTCATTTGGATATAAGCTGTGTACAATGAAACACGGTTTTGCTTTGCTACACCCTGGATGTCCTTGCCTGTCACTAGTGCATGGCTTGCCTTATTTTCTGTAAATGCATGTGAAAGTGCTATGTAAAGGTGTCATAGCATGCATCTAACTGTGGCTTAATCTGTTTCATGTTTTTCCAAAAACAAAAGATTAACTTTGTGTAGTTATTGTTAAAAATGTTTATTATTTCTTTGGATAGTGAAGAATTTCATAGTAGGGTCTTTTGGGGGCAAGGTGTAATACTTTTTGTTTTAGAAAAAATGTGATTGTGATTAAATTGATTTTTTTTGTGTGATAAGGCTGTAACATTGCAGAGATGGGTCTGTCATTTTTTCTTTCCAATTATGATTATGATTAAAACCTGTAAACGTTGTGCTGTCATGCAGTCAAATTTTTTGCTTAGTAGAATATCTCTGAAATACTGAGCTTTTATTTGACAGTACTAGTACAGTATATCTGGTGATATTTTGTTTTGGAATGATATTAGGGCCTTAAATTTTTATGGCTTGGCTTATGACATTAAAATATACTTCTTAACAATTTGTATTAAAATTAGATTTTTGCAGATGATTAAAAACTATTTGATTTTAAATTTGTCTGAATAGTCTTTTCCCCTTCAGACCCTGCTATTCTAAGAGTGACTTTTAGACTGAGTGCAAGATGGTGTCTGCTGTTATGATATAGCACTTTACAGACAGAAATTAGTAATGACTAGGCATTTATTTAATCCTCTCCTTTCGTCCCCCGACTTTGTGTTTTAAAGTAATTTTCTTAAAATGCCACCTCGCAACTCGTTATTTTCTGAATCAGAAGAGCTGAGGTTCATGCTGTGATGTGACCCAATTTTCTGTAAGCGTCAGTGCGTGAACTCTGGAAAAGTTTTGCTTTAAAAATAACACTAAACCAGAAAACTGTGTAGAGAAGTAAAAATAAGTGTAAAAGCCATTTCTTCTCTGCAGTAGCTATTTAAAAGTATACAATAGGCTGGCAGTGGCCAGTTGCTCCAGTCCCTCCAACTCTGAAAAGGTGGGGCCCAGCATTTCTGGGAGGTCATATCTAGAGGGGGTTCACTGAGCGGCCTGGTAGCACAATGGGTTTGTCAATAGGAGCGCTATTTAGGAGATCCGGGTTCAACTCCTGCTTAGGGCAGATGTTTTGGGGCGGTGCGGTGGCTCTGTGGCTGAGGATCTGTGCCTGCGGCTGGAAGGTTGCCGGTTCACATCCCGTGGCCGGCAGAGGAATCCTGCTCCGTTGGGCCCCTGAGCAAGGCCCTTAACCCCACCTGCTCCAGGGGTGCTGTGTAAATGGCTGTGTAAATGGCGAAAAGACAAATTCCTAATCTGAGAAATTATATAGGGCCAATAAAGTGATCCGATCTGATCTTAATTACTTCCTATTCCGTTTACCGCTACAGGAGCCAGGATGGGCCACTGTGGCTCTGGTACAGGCTTCACCTGTTTTTATTTGAGAAGCCGAGATGGAATCCTGACAGGAAACGATAAGAAATGGCAGGAGTGAGCGTTTTGGCTGTTAGGTTGTGAATTGATCTCAGGACCTCATACCGTTGTTTCCTGAAAGATGCACAGGTGTTTTCCGTCCCTTTACCTGTGGTCAGCCTTCGGAGGAAGGGGTAGATACCTTATGTGTTGCTGAATTCCTCTTTCCGAACGCCTCGTGTGGCAGTGCTCACGGATTCATCTGCGTCTGTCCTTTATGGTGCTGACATAAACTTTGACAGTGGTGTGGACAGAATAGCTTTCAGCTCCTGGTTTTTAAATACAAACCCATTCAGGACTCACTGATAATTCTATTGATAACATTCAAGTAACGAGGTTAAAAAAATCATGCTGACTTGAGGACTGTGATATTTGTTTAAATCTGACATGTGAAATAAACTGCAAATGACAGCTGATTGATTTAGGCGTTTTGTAGCCTGTTGGCTTGCAGAGGAAAACAGGAGGATTGTTTGCGAGTTAATACTGTACATATCGATTTCCATAAAATACAATCAGATTGCTGAAAAATGCACTTCATGAATGCAAATAGCACTCTCGAGCAGCTGACATAATTTTATAATGGTAAATTTCGAACAAGTTAGCGGTTTCAACAAAAAGCTTTTATAACAGCAGAAGTTTAAGAAAATAATTTGTTCAAGCCAAAACACCTGGTGTGTAAATTTCTGTAACAATTTATTACTTCATATGAGGTGATATTAAATACAGGATTTATGGAAAAACACCACTTGTCTGTCCTGTGTTGTCATCTACCTTCTCTTCTCTTCCAGTTTAAGTCTCTTTCAATTAATGTGTCCTGACTTTGAATGGCCAATGCGAGACATTAATAAATCAGTGAAGCTATACATATTGAGATATCCAAGGCTTTAATTTGCATGGTGTGAAACTGGATCATTAAAAACAATCACTGATAAACTGGCACTTGAAAGCAAATATCAGAATTGCAGACACTGTCTTTCCTTCACACCTATGGGGTTTGACTGTCGATTATGCAGCTGGAGTGGTACAGAATAACACAAAACTGAGATGCACTAATACCTCAACAATGTACTAGAAATGTGTGAAGCTCTTGCCTACTAATAATTGTGCTGTGTTTGTTTTTTTGCACATTAACTCGGCTGCGCTGACCACTGCATGCAGATAACTGGGAGCAAAGTTACGGTAAGTGGCAATTTCTTAATCCTTCCTAATTCATTTACTCCCCTTGACTGCATAGCAAAGAGTCTTTTTTATCCAGCAGAGTGAAAATCCTAAGGTCGGTTTCAATGCCCAGTTTTTATTTTCATTATCAATGCAGCTCATAACTAATGTTTTTAAAAGCTGTACAATAAAGTGCTGTAAGTGGTAACACTTAGGATTGAGTGATCTTTAAATGACACAGCTAAATGTGAACTAGAAAACCTTTGTTAATTTAAGCTGTTTCTTTGTAAAACAGAAAATGTTATAACACAGGCATTGAAAGTGTTTATGTGAATGATCATAATCTGCAATCTATAATCTGTTTTCTCTAAAATATTCTGTCCTTTGTTCTACACAGTGCATTAAAAATGTCACTTAATTGCATTTCACACACTGTACTGCCATTACAAAAACAGTGAGTGTATTTTTTCATGTTTTTTTCATAAAATGTAACTGTTTGATTTCATTTGTTGTTTGATCTTTAGCATGACCTTATCTTGTAAAGGCCCTTGTCTGTCTATAACATTAAACCATTTGCAGTACCATCTTGAAAACATCCACTGCTGTTTCAATAGGGCATGGAATCTTTATGGTTTTTATTGGTGCCTGTGATGATGATGGTTTTCCTGTGCCCGAATCTAATTACGGATTTGTTTCAGCAGCTTCTCACAAAGTTGTGCCCTGTGACTTTTTCATTTCTTACTATGGCTCTGTGAATGGGTTATTCTGTCTTTTTACATTGACTGAAAACAGATCTGTCATTTTTAGATTTTCCTTTACAGGATGTACATGTTTCCTAAAAGACGCAGATTACTGGAGGAGCAGGGTAGGATTATGGAGAGGGACAGGAAAGGCCCGTGGGTGTGTGGTTCTGCTTCGGTGAGAAGAGTGAGAAAGAGTATGAGATCTGGAGACAAGAATAAACAGGGGGAAGGAATATTTACTGAAGCAGTATGAGGTGCATCACTGAGAGCTGCTAAGGAAATCAAATGGATTAAAAAAATTAGGTGAATGTGTCTTTATCTATATATATAATATATAGTATATCTGCACTGCCTTCCAGATTTGTACATAAACCAGATGAAACGGAAACAAAAAACATCTTAACACAGATAATTTATCTATTTGATAGTGTCTTGCTTAAAGTAAATCTAAAATGTTATGGTGCAATTCTAACAGCATTGTGCTGATCAAAGTCTATTCTTACCAATTTCTGTAGTTGTATCCGGCAACATGTGTCTGGTAATTCAAAGCTGAGAGTAGATACAAAGTGTGACTTGCGTGTAACGCGTGTCTGTGATGAGACTGAATGACCACTTGTCCGTCTTGCTGGTACGTGCAGCTGTGGAAGCTGGGTCAGTCCATTCTGGAGGCCCTGCCCCGGCTGCTGCTGCTGCTCTCTGTGCCCGTTTATGGTGATCGATTGAAAAAGCGTTTATTCTGCCATTTTTCTTTTAAGACTGATTCCCTGCAATTTTCTGAATTTCAGTCTGTACAAGGTCAGGTTTTTTTTTGTTTTCATTTGAGCAGCTCAGTTAGCATCAGCCAGAAGTGATGAATGAGTGAAAATGTGTATAGAAGCCCAAGTATTTTACAGGAGGTTATTCAAACACATGGCTTGATAAAACAGTAATGTGCACAATTATATAAAAAGCAGTAGATACCTTAAACATACTTTTTGCAAAGGAACAATTAACCAGAACAACCATTTTCCAGTGTGTAGGCACTTTAAAATTGTTTTGTAAATATAAATGCCTTACAGTATGTAAAATATTGGCTTTCTGTTTTGGGAGAATTTTGTGCTACTTTTTAATTTTGATCACAAAGTAAAGCCTTGCTGACGTCAATTGCTGTAAGCCACATGTAATCTTGTGTTTTCATTCGTCCTAAATTTTACTCGCTCTCGGTGTGGAAAGGCAAACGGGGGGGGGGAGAGTAGACGCGTGACCTCGGTGCTTTCCTTTGTGCTCAGATGCCTTTCAAATGCCCGGATACAGACCCGATACACAGGGATGGGAGAAATAAGGCCGTTTTGACATTAAACGCACCAGACGGCTGGAGCTAACGCGCCGAGTGGCTGACCTGACTGCTCGGCCAGTGAGGTGCTTGTTTTCAGGCCGTGCCGAGAGAGCCCTTTCCCCAATGCAGGGCAGCGCGAGTAACATTTACTTCTCCTTCTGCAGCATGAAATCCGTTTGGCATCTTATCCAGGTACTGTAGCGAGGAAGTACCTGTCTGAATTGTCTGTAATTGCGGCAGGCTGCGGTGTCTGTGCTCTGAATCGCGGTGCAGGGGGGGTCAGGGAGGCCTCTGGCTGGAGAAGCTTGAATAAGCTCCCAGCACTGCTTCCTGTAGGGCCTCGGCTGCCTGTGCCCCCTTCGCTGGGTGCATGACTGGAGGCAGAGCTGTAAATGTTAAAGAAAATCACAGTGGTAATGAAAAAAGAATGATAAGGCTCGTAATTCGTTCCTTCTTACTGACGGAGCTCATAATACAGCCTGCACCGCTGGCAGAGGCTATCTTAAATGCAGGAGCCATGGTGATACCAGTCTATTTGGTCTCAAAGATGATTTGTTCGCTACCTGAGAGGGCACAGTGTCACTTGACATAACCTGCCCGGCCCCAACGAGCAGGAGAAGATTGCCATCGACAAGCCCTCGGCAGCACAGGCTGACACAGGCCGTTGCCACGGAAACCCGCTTGCGAGAGGCTGAGCCTACTGGAAAAGAAATTTCATCCAAGTCTCCAGACTTTGAGGATTGAAGCTGTGCTGTTAATAACTAGACAGGAGGCTCGTCTGATTATAGGGAAGGATTTTTTGGCTAGGAAGGTAATGGACAAAGCCCGTTATTTTTTATTTTTAGAGATCTGACCTTTTCACTTACATCCAGCTCTGGTTCCCATTTCCGGGAGACGACCTCTTTGTTTTTGAGGCAAAGGAGGGGTATTTCTGGCAAATTTAGAGAACACTTAAGGAATCGAAATACTTAGTCCTGAACCGTTAATGAAACGAGAGTCGGTCTGTAACGCAGCAGATGTATTGTTACCCTCACTCTCCTTTCTCAGCAGAAATTAATTCTTTAAAAAGGGGGTTAGCATAATGGAAGTAACCATTGTGGAATGGCAAGAAGGGATGAGTTTTCAGGTTTCATTGCATGATCAAATAAAAAAAATATTTTTTTAATTGTATATAAATAATAGGGGTGACCTGAACTTGGGAACAAAGTAAAACTTTCTGTCTGAGTGATTTGAGGGGTGGGGTCTCGTCAACTGCTACTCTAATGAGGCAGACTCCTCCTGCAGCACTGAATTTAACAGATCCTGCAACCCCTGCCGGCACTCTCCGAAGTTGCGTTTCTTGCATTTAGGTAAATAAAGCACAATTTCTACCAGTACTGGATCTGTGTTTACATGAAACTTGATGCCCATGCTACTTTATAATCTTCACAATTGTGTTATAATTCCCTTCAGTAGTGGAAATTGTGTCTTGGCTGTTTTTGTTTAAGGCTCAGTGTCATCTGACGCACTCTGGCACAGTCCATGTACTCTGTCCTTGTTCCAGCCTTATCAGAGCTGAAGATTTTGAAGAGTGCTTATTGGCATTTGCTCCCTATCTTTTTGGATGAAATGCAAGCTGCTGAAGGCCAGCTGTTTTGAATAGCGAAACATAATTAAACCAAGACCTTCATTAAAGCCCCTGTTCTAAGCCTTCAGTCTGAAAATATATTCTTTTATGTAAAATTGTCCATTAAAGTTGGCTGTGTGGAGAGAGTTTTGTAGATGTACTGTAAGGTGGAACATAACCTTACTCACTTTTAAAGTGCCATTGAAACTGTATCAATAAAGGGGGATTTTTGCACATAGGTGAAAATGTGAAATATTACAGTTTACTGGTCTTTCAGTGAGAATTAAATGGATTTTTAAAAAACAAAGCAAAAATGTTTTTTTGCACCAAATGTTTTTAAAATATTTTGGGGGGTAGGGGATTCAGGTCAAGGACGTGAATTGAGCCTGAATATTGAGGAGTCTTGCTTTTAGAGCTAGTTATTCCATATTTCTTGTCCGAAACATTTATTTTGGAGAAAAACATGAAATGTCAGGCAATGTAGTTGTTGAAATGGTTTGAATTAAAGTATATACCTTTACCTCTGTTCTTTAGAATTCATCTATTTCTATACACATATCCATCAAGCCCCTATAAGCTGGTTATTAGTGTTATGGGTTCTGCTGCTGTATTCTTGATGTTCTCATCTCCCTTGGCTCTTGTACTGTATGTATGGTCTGCTGTTTGAAATAAAGGCCTGTTGAAGATGCATGTCTATCAGTGTATCAGGGCTATCTATAAGTGAGGTTAATATGCCTTTCAGGTATTTGTTCCAAATTAAGAAGGCACTGGGCTCTGTGCAGACTCTAATGTGATTTATTATAATTCAGGCTTTGGGGAAACAGCGCAGAATGCACAAAAGCAGCTGTTGCAGCTCATTCACGGTGATCCCCATCGCAGCAGAATATATTCATGAATACAACTTCTCATTCCCACAGACACAGGCCTCACAGAGGGAGAGGGAGAGAAAGAGATAGGAGGCTGTTTGACCCAATGAGGCCTCCTTTTTCCTTCAGGGTTGTGGACTTACTGAGGAATCTCAAGGTGTGGGTGATGAGCAGTCAGACCTTTTGAAACTAATAAGGACAAACACAAAGACAGAGAAGGGTTTGTAATATTCCCAGTCTCATTATTTTAAACAGCAAATAAGTCTCCGATGGGGAAAAAAGCACACTGTAATCTGTCCCAATTAAGAATAGTTGTCTGAAGTAGGCTAGAAATGATATGGGTATACATTACATTTTGTTTAAAAAATCAGATCCCAGCTTCATTGTAAATACTGATAAAGCAACATTTAAACTGATCTTTCCTCCCAGATGGGCCCTGACGTTTCCTCTTGTGTTTTATTAACAATAAGCAATAAACAGAAAGAGAGAAAAAGAAGGAAATTGTGACCTAATGATTTTACTTACCTCTTGAAGAAGGGTTCTCTATAAAAATGCATTTATATAATTAAGAATGTGAACGAAAGATCCTATTAATCATTTAGACAAACAATTCTGCTTTGGTCTCTGGTGGGAAGTTTGCTTGTGTAGTTGCGTGTTGTTTTTTGAATGGGCTAGCTCCCAGTATTCCCGTGACAATGAAGAATGTTTTTTTTACAAGCCAAAGCCCTTATTTGGGCTGAATAATCAATTATATTAACGAGGCTGAATGTCAAGAATGGACTGACAATACGACTTTTCATCTCGACATGTATACTTTTATGAGAGTGTTATGAAAACTGCAATAGTTATTGGTACGCAGACATTTTGCATACAATTTTAATGCTTTTCAGTCAAGTACTAATTCAGAAATGTCAAGTGAGAATTGATTGATTAATCTTTAATAGATGTCTGAGACATTTTATGAATGATTATTTATATTGCAGAACATTTTTCTGAGTTCACTGTGCACATTCTGGTTGCAGACAGGGCTAAGGGACTCAAATAGAGTCCATTGGCACTGAATTAAATGAGAGTTTAAATTAGTTTGTGCTTTTCTGCTCTCCAATCCATAGTATTAAATACTGCACAGAATATACTGTACAGCACAGTGGTTGTCGTCTGCCAGAATTTGATTTGATTCTACACAAGAGATGGCTTTCGTCTTGGGGGGTCAGATACTAATATACAGCAGCTCCCACTCAATCTATCTTGCGTATGAGCTCTACTGGACTCAAAGGATAACACTTATTACATAGACCCCAAAAAGCATATCCCTGTTCGACCTCTCGGAGATGCTTTAAGTCATTCACCAGTGATTCAGGCAGCGAGCGATATTTCACATTGAGGTGGGTAGGGGGCATAGGAGAGAGTTCAGTACTAATCCAAAGGCGATACGCATTTTGGAACTACTTTAAACTGCATTAAAGCCGAAGGATTTTTCTGCTGTGCAGCGTGTGTTGGGTTTTGGCTCTCTTGGGATAAATTTTAATTTGGAATTCCACAATTAAGTGCAAAACAATCATCTTGTTTTCCACATCAATTTGATCTGCAGTTTAGCAAGCATTTTCACAGGCATCCAAAATGCTTTAGAAAATTAAAGGTAAATATTATTTTATTTATTTATTTAAAATACAAAAAGAAGGGATACTTTCTTAATATAAAAAAATGACAAGGTTCTTGGTAACTCCAGGCCTTCATGGAACTGAGAAGTTTTTAGACATATGTCGAAAGCCAAAATCAGCTGAAGTCATTCCATGAACACTGGCCACTTTAGCTGCTTCTACCTAGTTGCACAAGAACAGCTCAGCTCCCTGCCACACCAAGAGCCAAGTCAGCCAGCTCCGAGCATTCAGTGGCAGAAAGGACAGGGGCGCTTTATCTGCTGACCCTGGCAGACGCCTGGCCAACCTCATGGGGCCGTACTGAGAGGCAGACCAGCCCAGGCCGGTGACCCAGCCTGTCCCGGAAAGGACAGTGCAGAGGTGCCTCTGGGGATTCCAGGACAAAAGTCCGACAGTGTCAGCACCCGCAGGACTCGTCCTCCATGAAGGGTGAGGCCTGTGCAGCACTGTTCAAGAGGCCAGAGTTGTCATTGTCTGGAGAAGAAAGGAGGGGCTTTCTCCTAGGGTTTGTCACAGCAACCTCGTCAGCTCCCCACCCCTTGGCTCAGGTTTCTGAAGGTTCCTTTCATTTGTGTCCAGAATGTGGTTTGCCTTTTTTCTCAGACTTTCGAACAAGCTGGAACCTGCCAGAGCAATCAGGAGTGATCTTCGTCTCAGTCCTGAAATGCAGTGCAGCACTTCTTATTTTTAAAGGTTGCAGTAGTCTTAATATGCTATTTTCCAATTGTTTTCAACATAGTGCAGTGCATTAATTATGCATTGTTCTTTCATCCAGTACAAGTAGCTGTTTATTAAATTAGAAGGAAGCATAGTTGTGCTTTAAGAATAGGAGGCATTTGTGGTAAAATCGTATAGCTCTCTCAATAACTGAACACACAATGCCATGTCTTGTCTACAAAGTGGGATGAAAAACAAGTTTCCCCTCAACATATACTGTAGGTTACATAGATGATTCTTTATTGCCACACAACAATAGTTGGTGAAATTTGCTATCGGTACAGCAAGAACACAGATGAGACGTACTGTATACGGTACAAATTTAAATAGGACAGAAGACAGACGAACATCGTCACAGCTAAATGGATATGATTTGCAGGTTTATTGAAAAAACAGTTGATGTTTTTCTTCATGAAAGTCTTTTCAAAGTCTTTCAAACAGATTTCTCTCCTGCTCAACAAGGTGTCGTTAGAGTGACCCAGCCGTAATTCTCGGTTTATTTGCTCCTGAAACATTGATCCTCCACCTGTTCTTGGCTCATGAGTGGGCAGGAGGCTCCTGAGAGTTGAGATGTAGTCGGAAGTCTCTGGGAGATGTGAAGCTGACTGTCACCAGAGAGTGACTGATCATTAGCTGAAGGTTTTTTTCCCCTGTAGTCCATGGGCACATCAATGCAATCATCTGTTATCACACAGGTTCACACGATTGAGAGATTCACTTTGAACGGAATATCTGCCAGTTAGGCACAATCTTCCTTCAATAAGGGGAATGATCTTGTTAGATAACATCTTGATTGTGAGACTGTAACTCATCATACTTTGACTTTGCGGAGTAAGGAATCGTTATCTCCTCATCAACAGCACTTAAACAGATACCTAAGCAAGTCTGGCCATACAGATAATGATCTAAGGTGAGATTGACAGTATTATAGTTCCTCACCTGACCAGTTCACTTGAATAATAATTACTTGCATTTATGTAGTGCTTTGCATGGCAACAGAGTATGTTTATGTACAGGAGAGAAGACTTTATCCATAACAGAAGCACAGCATCCACCTAGATAACACACAGCAGCCCTGTTTCATACAGTAGATCAGACAAAGAAATGAGAAATTATTTCACCAGTTGATTTAAAGGGGAGTTTATGGTTAGGCAGGTCCAGAGTGGGACTTAGACAGGACACCAGTGTCAAGACATCTACACTGCCACTGCCATGTGATCTTTATTGAGTATATAAGCGGTGAGCTCCTTGGTGTAATGTCTCATCTGAAGTACACCACCCCCTACAGCACTGCATGCCCTTTCATCACCCTGGGCCTTTGGTTTGGATATTTTGGTCTGGAAGAATGGGCCTCCCTCTCATCTGCCACCTTTTGTTCTGTAGTCGGATTAGAGATGTCAAACAGGCTGCCTCTTCTTTAGACATAGCTGCAAAAATTGCAATAGATAGTGAATCCCTTGACACACACACTTAATCAATAACCACACGTCTGCTATGTGCTGCAAATAACAGCAGCAGTGTGCCTTTCCCTGGAGGTCTCCCATTCCAGTACTGACCAGACAAGCCCCGCTTAGCACTGCACTACTGGTATCACTGCTGCTCTCTACATCATCCATGTAAGCACAGTGAGGAGAATGAAAATGCAAAAAAATATATTCTGTAGCCTTTGCCAAAGTACATAATACTCAATAATCTATTATTAGCTTTCTATGTTGCTTTATACAAAAGCTAAATTAATTAAAGTAAATTCATATGTATGAGATGTAACATAAAGATCTTGAGTAATTTTAAAGAGCACACCAACCTTGGACTCTTATTCCTGTGCTGTATTTTGGAAAGATTTAAATAATAAGACCACTAGATGGCAACAGATCTGTTACTATGAAACTGGAAGAAAAGCAAGTGCTGTGAAGTTGCTCCAGATTTGACCTGGTACTTTTTTGTTCTAACCCCCTGGTGCTACTGTGCCATTGTCTAATGCGTTTTAAATACCTGTTAATATTGTATTCTGCGAGGAACAGATTGCTTGTCTAGGAAATGTGTGATTGTAAAAGGAAAAAAAATATCTGTCTCGATGTAGCATTCAGTGTAGCTTCACTTGTAAATCATACAAAGGTTTTTCCCTTCACTTCATTTCAGGATTGTAATTTTTAATATCTGAACCTAATACATGTTGATGTGGTAGGAGATAGTCATCAGCGATAACTGCATTTTATTTTCCCTGCTGTTAACCCAGATTAAAATGTAATTATCGAAAGTGGAGAGTCATGTGCAATCATGGCTAATATTGACAACCTAATTATTGACAGTGGACTATGCTCTTATGCAATTCCAATTTGAATAATTAATGCTGGCAGCGATATGTTGATCACAAGTATAATTTAGACTTACAAAAATACATCGTCGTGGTTTCAGGCATCCGGACTCTGAAATTGTCATTTTTAATATTCTGCTAGTGTGATTACATTAAAGTTGACGGCCCCCAAATAATTAAAAGTAGCAAAAAATATGTTGCGGAGGCATCCAGCTGACAAACTATCTATTGGTTCATTGATTCATTAATGAGTGTTAATGACAGAGTGGCATATGCATGCAATTGTATCCTGCACATGTTGTCTTGTCACCTTTTTTAGGTACAGGTGCTACTATATCTCTGCACATGAATTTTTAAAGCACAACCATATGCTGTTTTATTTTTTTAGACATCCTTGTCAAATTAATGTTTGTATTATCCCAATAATATCTATATCTGCCTAGGCTGTTTGGTGCTGTTGGGAGTTCAGCCATCATGTGTGAGCACAGCCTTTGAAGTCTCACCCGATCTGAGTGGGGGCATGCAGTGAACTTACACCTGCAAGATCGTGGTCTGCAGGCCTAGGCCCAAGGGGGCAGACCAGGCAGAAAGCACTCCTCTGCTAAGTGCAGACGTACACCTCAGTGAGGAATTCATTCACATGAGTGAGGCGACAAAGCGAGTGTGTTGTTTCTGTTCTGCAGTCAGATTAGAGATGTCAAACAGTCTGCCTCCTCCTTAGACACAGCTGCAAAAAAGTGCATTAAATAGTGAGCCCCTTGACGCACGTACTTCATCAATACCCACAGTGCTGCAACAGCTTCGTAAAGTCATGCTGAAATAACGACACAAAAAAAATAAAATGTGGAACTTTTTCTGCACCAGTGCCCATCACCAGGAAGGAGCCGATAAAACTGCAGAGCAGTTGCGATTGCTATCTTCCCTCACAACCACACAGCAGAGCATGAGTTATCAAGAAAATGCTTTCATTCCTCTCAAGGGCTCGGACAAGAGGGAAACATGCTGCTGGTGAAGCTACTTTTGGGGGCTTCATTTGAGCTGCTCTAGACTCTGAAAGGAAGTGGCTGGGATCCCGAAAAACTTAGAAATGTTTCTTCGGGCTGCTAGGTGCATGCAGCCAGCAGATGCTTCGGAATGGTGGTTTTTCCCATTAGGCAAACCCCTCGAAACGAATAATTAGACAATCAGTTTGGCTAAACACTGTCTCCTAACTTGACTGCCAAAAGAGAGAAGATCTTTGCCCTTTTTGAAACACAAGAGGGACCAGCCATGTGAAAATACTGTGAGGAGAGATGACATGTCATTTTCTTCTTTACTACTTTAGCATGATTATATTTTTTTCTTTGAAGTCAACAGTAAGCATCTAAATAAATTTCAAAGAATTTGTGACAGGCTGGGATTTATTACTGACTTTTCTGTTTGTGTTGGACAATCTCCAAGGAATTCTGTCGGCAGCGTGGGGATCATGTGAGGAATAGTTCATTCTTAGTAGGAAGTAACCTTTCCCCCTCCAGCTCCATGTCCTCATGGCTGGGGGTATTCTTTGGTTTTTTAAAACAACACTTTATATACTTTGTACGATGAACAAACCCCTAGGCACACACAACCAACAAATACTATCACGGAAAATCCTCTCTTTCTGACAGAATGAGGGTTCATGAAACTCTTGAGCAGTAGAATTGACAGACATGAGTGTCTTTGCTGTCTGAATGCATTCCTGCTGTTACTCAGACAATAGCATTGTATACCCTAGTTTAAACTTCACTGCTGAGAGAAGGCATCAGAGAATGAGTTAGGATGGAAATATTGGAAATACGTGATCTCATAAGAAAGGTTGCAGATGAGAAGAGGGCATTGGAGCAACTTGTTTAGTAGGTAAGTGAATATAAAAAGTTAATCAGCCATTTCTTAAAGAAAGTGTCCAGAGTTAGGATCTCATCTGTCTGACAGGGAAGCCCTTTTTAGACACTTGCAGCTCTTTGTGTAAAGAAGCATTTCTTACAATAAATCCCGAATCAAATCCCTTTCAATTTCCAGTTGAGACCCTGTGACCTCTTTGAGTACCGAGCAATAGCCCCTTGAGCTGACCCTGTATGTAGCCCTAGGATCCTATATAATGGGATCAAATCTCCAATCTCTTTTGCTGTAGAACAAAGAGATTTAGCACTCTTAACCTGTCTGTTTATAACAGTCCACTATGACCTTAAACCAGGAATCATTCCTGCTATTCTTTTAACTCTTTAACTCTCTTCTTAAGGTTGTAATATCCTTTTCATAGTATGGTGACCAAGTCTGAAAACAACACTATCCTCATTTCTAATATGTTTTGAGAGAACAGAGAATGCTTCATTTTAACCTTTCCAAGTTATTTCTTAATAGAAACTCACTCTGAGCTCGACAAGCGAGCCCATCTCAGATTTGTTTTTCTGTGTGAACAGAAAAACTATAATGAAATCTGTCATTTGAAAACTAATTACTGAAATTGCATTTGATAAAAAGCTGAATACCATGTGCTCAGATGAGTGGACCGTCCACCTTAGACAAGTGCACGAGGAATTTGCTCATCTTCTTACAGCTCTTTTATGTGTGGCAGTGAGTTTGAGCAGCCAGTGCCTGCACACCTTAGAATCAACATAATAGCAGTAAAGACGTGTACAGGGAGCGGAAAGTAATCCCCCAAAGAGGTGAGCTGCGATATGGCTTTGTACCAAACGCATAAAAGAAAGACATGAAAAAGGGCATAAAATCACATCTTCTCAAATTAGAAAGACTGAATTATAAAAAAATTAAATGCATGTGTTCACATTGTGAAAAGGTTACTTTGTAAAAAGAAAATGAGGTTTAGTTTTTCTTGCATTAAATGTAATTAACAGTTCATAATAATAACAGTTCTAGCTCTGTCAGAAGCTGCTGCTACAGTACATTGCTCTTTGTTGAGGATAATTATATTTATTAATGATTACGAAAGACCTAAAGAGGCAGTGAATTGTGAAGTTACATTAACACATAAAATCCATTTGGTTTTTCTCTAGTTTCTATTAATTTTTAGCTTTAATTGCATCTGTTTTATGGGGGCTTATAGAAAAAGAATGATGAGAAATTTTAATAAATTGCTTTGTTTTAGTGTCTTTAGTCAGACCATGTTTTTGAATATGTAATGTTAATAGAAGTAATAAGAAAGAAACATATTTAAATTTCTTCTGTAAAGTTTAATTCCACGCTTCAGCTTCAGCATGGAATTAACCTCTACTTGTTTCTTTGTAGCTCGTACGCTGATGAGCTTCCCACTCAAACCTAGTTTGGAAAGTTGCAGCACACTGACTATTTCTGGAGTAAAAGAAAAATGGTCATTGGAGAACTGAAAAACCACAGAAGAAAAAGAAAAACTGTTTTCAGTTTTTCATTGTCCTTTATTTTAATGTTTCAAAGACTTCTGTTCTCTTAAATACTGTCTCCTCCATGGGAAAAGCTGGTTAAAAGTTCGTCTGTTGTTTTATAAGGAGAAGAACTGAGTGTCTTGTTGCTGCAAGGTGAGGTTGAGTTTTGGACAATAATTTGCAAAACACTGAACCTTGCACCTGCGCAGTGTAAACGTTTTTTCCAAGTGTTTAATCCCTGAAATCCCTAAGGTTTTTTAATCATGTACCTTCTCAGAAACCTAAGGAGTGTTTGAGCTATAATAATATGGATTATGTACACGGCAATGTTAAATCCCATTTGTAAAGGGTAAAAACACCAGAAGTAAGCTGGTTCTGTTCTAAAATGAAGCTGGTAATGTCTAGCTCCATGCTTTTTCCCAGAAACTGGCAAAATACAGAATGATTTACTAGGTGTACTGTGTATAAAGTATGCCATACTGGTCTCTAAAGCTTCTGGTGTCAAAACATTCCCACTGCCATCACCATTACAAATAAGCTTGCACACTCTTTTAAATGAAAAAAGCTCCGATTTCAGTTTCTTGTCTATTATGTGCAACAGGTTCTATAATATTCCCAGCTTGCTCCAGTATTGCTCAAGCATGTTTGTAGGTTTTATGGGAATTAGAGTATGAACTGCATTCTCACTCATTTATTATTATGCAGTATAATGTGCAGAGATACCTAATCAATGTTTGCTAGCATAAAGAATTTCAAAATATGAAAGGCTGACATTTCAATTTGTATTTTATTTGATTTAGCTAATCAGAGCTTCTCCCTCTCTGTGTTGAGTACCAGGTCAGTGTATTAAAAATTGATTAATTTCTGCTGTAATGATCAAAAAAAGGTCGGCTTACAAAGACAAATAATCTTCTGTTACTTTAACTGAAGCAGCTTATGCAGGTTAATGAGCATTCATAAGATAAAAGTGATAAGAAAGTGGTTTTCTACAACAGAGTGAAAGTACAGTAACATTGCACAGTAGATTGCAGCTGGCTAACAAAAAGAATGTGCCCAGTTTCTCATAATTAATTGACACATTAAATCCATAAAATATTAAACATAAAGCATTTGGGAAGAAAGAATAAAATCTCTTTATCTTGTGTGTCGGCATTATAACTGCACGAACCTTGAGACCGGCACATGACCTCTAATTGTATGTATTTTAGAGAGCAGCTGTTGGCTATTAGAGATCTGCATTCCAGATGTTAGCCTATTATATATAAATTCTTCATTGTAATGACATTCTAATGCTGTCAGCACTGTTACTATAACCTGATATTTAGGGGCTGTAATCCTTTGGGGTGTGTGACTTCTATTTACGGTATGTAAATAAGTTCTCTTACAGTATAGCAAGTTTCACTTCGAATGCCATTTTGATTGGTTTGTAAGTAAAATGGACCATGAAGGTCTTTGGGTGAGTGAAGGGAACAGATTGGATGATTTCTGAAGTGTAATAAAATATTTCTCTACAGCACAAGTACTTAAGCGATGGTTAAATATTATTTAAAATAACCTTCAATGGTGGTATGTCAGTTGATATTGGAATTTTCATTTAAATAGCATTTAAAAATTCATCAATCTGTTGGATTTTTTATCCCAATATTTGAAAGTGCATTATTCTGTGTTCCTGTACTCTGAATTACAGCTTTTTCATTCACTGGTGCTGTAGGACAGATGTACAGTTTGTAAGTATATTTGTGCATTTTGGTAGAAAAGCTTAAAAATGCAAGGAACATAAAAATATCAATCATCCATGTATTTTTAATGATTCAGGTTGTGCTGTTTTTATCATTGATCTTTGATCTCTCTTTACTTTCAGCGTCGAAATAAGTTATGAAGGGTTTTGAAGTGTTAGAAAACAGTACCCATGTACTGTAGAAATGTATGAATTGAATCATAATCTGCACTTTTATTGGGCTAAATTGGCCAAATGAAATTGTTCTCAAAAACGAGTCAGTGTCAGAAATGCAACATTTATATGAGGAAAAGCATCACAGCTAACGAGCCGTGACCTGAACGTGTTGCTCTGAGCGGGGGGTATTATTGGCACAGATTGATTTGAATCATCATCATACTGATGTGCTCTACAGGAGAAGGGAAGAACTGAAAACAATCTGTCTGGACCTCAAAGATCACCTAAAGAGCCGTGTTCCTCTTCCGCTCTTGTGACATGGCAATATGGAGTGCTGTTATTTTTGGTCAAGTAGAAAAACTGGCAGCTGTTACATCCACAATTTGAGCTACACCTGACTGTGTCAGATAGTTAAAAGCAACAGTCTGTGCTGGTTAGGGATGTAAATATTATATATGATGTATATGCCGCAAGTGTACATTTAGATAAAACCGATGCATGGCTTGTAATTGTTGAGACACTTTAAAACAGGACAGGTATTTAAATTGCTCTAGGCTGCATTGAATTACTGTAAAGTGTAAATTGAGCATTGAACCTTTGCTAAATGGTATGGCTGCTTAATTACTGTGGGGCACTTTGGCAATGGAATGCAATTGTGTTTTTTAAAACTGCCGATAGATAATGCATCATGGATATTTTTCATTGTTTCCTTGTTATTGAAGATTCCTGTATTCTATATTATCCTAACTTGCACTTTCTCTCCTTGGTAAGAAAGTAAGAGGCTGCTAATCAGATTTTCTTTTGTTTTGAGAGGTGTGGTAAAAGGGCTCCTTATTTTCATCCTGTTTTCTCAATTGAAAATGGAAAAAATAATAAAAACTGATATGAGCTAGTGCATACTATAATATTGTAACAATAGCATATGTCACTCCACGGAGCTAATGGGGAAAAAAGGCAGATTCTGCTTTGTTTTAATCAGAGTTCAGTGAATAAAATGTAGTTTGTGAAATTCTCAGTGTCATGTAGGGCAGCTTTGTCTGGTCTCCAACCCTATCGCTTTCAGAAAGGTAAGAAAGTATCGTGAAGAACTTTGATAGCCGTGTTATCATCCTCATTGTAGGAGTGTTGTGATGTGTTTCTCTTCTTTGGCTGTAGTGTAAACAATCCATGATTAATTTTTGTGCTACATCCTATCATCTCTGTTTCACATTTATTAAGAAATCCCCCCCAAACCCTCTTAATGAAAACGGAAAGGCCTAATTTTAATTAGAATGCACTTGCATAGTATTTGGATTGATTATTTTCTTCTAGACTGATGAATTTTTCATCAGACTGTTATTAACATTCTGCTATCTTAAGCCCAGGACAGGAAAGCAGCAATTAAACTGTTCTTTTTAAGTGATGGACCTGTGCTGGCAGTGCTGGAGACAGGAAACTCTAGTCCTTATTAGGGAGAGGGAATGAAGTTTTCCTGTAATTTAGTGTTGGAAGAAAATAAAAAAGCAAGATAAGTAATAAACATCTGTTTTATGCAAAGTTTATGAGATAATTATACAGAGGTTGACTTCTCCGGTCTGATCTCTCAGTAACTAGGTTAGCTCAGAGAGAATTAAATGACAGTGAGTGGATTGAGAACTAATTTAGACATATGAAAAGAAAGCTGTTATCAGCAGAATTGCAGTTTTGAGTTTGAATGTAAAGACTTCAGCTACTGTAGATTGCCTTCGTTTCATTGATGTTTTAGGAAAATGTCTGTTTTTTAGTTTGGTTTTTAATGTCTCACCTGTCTGAATATCGTCTGTTGCTGTGTCTGCAGTCTATCCATCTGTGTAAAATCACATACAGGTACCTGTTCTGTGGTGTTACGTTTAAAATTTGCACTTTGTGAATTGTATGATGAATGTTCGATTTTCAACTTCCCGTCCAGTTTTGGTCTTTCTAGGGAGTCTTAACCCTTGTTTGAATGACTTTCATTTTCAATCCTTTGTTTTCTCTATCTGAACAATTAGACCATGATATCAGGGAGAATAATGATCTGTGGGCACAATTATTTTCCTTTGTTCACAAAACAATTCCCTGGGTTATTGCATTTTACAGCTTGAGAAATTGATCATTTGTATTGTGGCTATGCAGAAGGGAGTCAATAATTTAAAACCTGATTAAAGATAATTGCACCACTTTCGTAATAGAACTATTTTATATGCAGACTCAGTATTATTATTTTCACATATAACATTTTAATCATTTTTATTCTCTTTTTTACTTGTTTGATGTTTTCAGATAATGGAAATTTTTGTTTCTTTTCTGTTGAAATGTTAACATCTCTACTGATGCTGGATCCTCTAAATAAAAATAAACTATTTTGACTAGGTGATTACTGTCAATAATTAGTTTTGGGTTTTTACATTTGTATTCTGTTTTTATAGGTCTATATTTGAGTTTGTATGCATTTTATTACATGAAGATGTTCCTCTGGGTATCATCAGCAGTGAACCATGTTCACACATTTCAGGCTACATTTCAGAAAACTGTAGATAGTTATTGATGATTGTATGGCTCCTTCACAAAGTGCAAATACAATTTGATGATGGTCAAATTTAGTTTTTTTCATGATCACAACTCCACTATTAATATAGCTGCTGGCATATCACCCTGCAGCTCACAACTGGCAACCTGCTAAAGCTCAGCAGCTGTGAGCCTGGCCAGTACCTGAATGGGACACAGAGGAAAGCTAAGATTACTGCTGCAAGAGGTGTGAGTGGGACCAATAGGGGGCACTCACCCTGCAGTCTGTGTGAGTCCCAATTCCCCAATATAGTGTTAGGGACACTATACTGTAAAATGGTGCCAACCTTCAGATGAGACGTAAAACTGAGGTCCTGACATGACTCTGTGGTCATGAAAAATCCCAGGACGTTTCTCGAAAAGAGTAGGGGTGTAACCCTGGCGTCCTGGCCAAATTTCCCATTGGCCCTTACCAATCACGGCCTCCTAGTAATCCTCATATCTGAACTGGCTTCATCATCTGCTCTCCTCCCCAATGACAGCTGGTGTGTGGTGAGTGTACTGACGCATCTTGGCTGCTGTTACATCATTTCCTGTGGGACCACACAATATTGGTGTTGAAGGGGAGTCCCCACTAACTGTAAAGTGCTTTGAGTGGAGTGCTATTAAAGGAAAATTAAGGAACATTTTATATCGTACACAGGGTTTCCACTGTGTTTTGGGCAAAAGTCTTCCTTCAGCTTTTTGAAAGGAAATCTAACCATGGCGCAGTAAAGCAGTTGTTTTGTGCACTATGGTTTGATGATATCAGAATTTGAATGTTCATTCTCAGAGTTTCTAAGTGTAAAGTTCAGTTCTCACCTGTTTACAGGAATCATGTATCCCATAAGATACCGGGGTTATTATTATTGAAGTGCTGGGGAACTAGAATTGCTATGGTATTAATTACAACGCATTGTAAATGTTCCAGAAAGCAGTCAGCTTTTTGTCTTTTGGCTTCTGAAATGTATAGTTGATTGCAGTTTTTTTTACAAGCAGTACTGTGAACATCCTTGGACGTGTACATAAAGGTCAGGAGAAGGGAAACTGACCTTAGCAGTTTCTGTTCTCT
Organism: Atractosteus spatula; assembly: GCF_055471065.1. Lineage (NCBI taxonomy): Eukaryota > Metazoa > Chordata > Actinopteri > Semionotiformes > Lepisosteidae > Atractosteus > Atractosteus spatula. The sequence goes on from NC_142714.1 coordinate 52,626,443, forward strand.
GTGCAGGAGTTGATAATACTTGCATTGTATTTATACTCAACAAAAGCATTGTGACACATTTGTATTAATATGGAGAGTAAGTTGTGCATCATAGCAATGCACAACGAGCTTCTCACGCTGTTCTTTGTGTCAGACATTGACATTTAAATACCCTCTCCCATATGTTGATATTAATTGGGTTGTTTCCATTAGCGCATACTGATTCTCTTCCTAATACAGAGCTGCATAGTGACATTCTTCCTGAAACCTACAAGTGAAATGTGGAGAGAAGGTAAGTAGTGACTTGGCCATGTGAACACTGGCTCTGAACACAGACCCAGAAATTGAGATGGACTTGATTCCTCTCAGGTTTGTTTCGAATGTGGATGAAAGTTTGGCTTTTAATAGAAGAAGAGAGTACCTATCACGCAATTTGACATTTCCTGATTCTGTTCAAGCAGTTCATTACTAATTCCATTTTTGCAAAGCATATCTTTAAGATTGTTTGCTTTTATAAATGTAAAATGCAAATTTCAGGATTTCTAATATACTAAAAGACTGGTAGCCATGACCGTTGTAGCATAATTATGAAAAAGCAGCTTAATTACTTCAGGCTCCTTCATCTTATTCATGTATGCAGTAACTTGGTGGAGATATGAATAAATAATGTTTTTTGATATGGGAAATAATCTAAATAACAAACAGATGGTACAGGTCTGTCAAAGCCTTCTCTATCACGGAGAGAAGCTAAAAGCATTTCTGCTGACCCTTTAAATTTGAAAACTGCTGATCGGTGTAGCTTGTTTTATGCATCTTCAAAAATCCAGCACGCTGACTGGTACACTGTGGAATAGCCTACTTCATTTTCACTTAAAAGAAAGTACAAGTTTCCTCAGCACTAGAGAGCCATAACCTATTACTGTGTGTAAAATTGTTATAAATTGTGGAAAATAATTTATGCACTCCCTTTATTTTTTTTGTGGCGCAGAACAACATTTTACTTTGAGGTGCTGAACAAAAAATACAATATATTACCTGAGGACAAGTGATTTGCTAATAGTAAACTAAATCATAATGTTGAAAATGACACATTGGTACTATAAGACTTTAGGGACTGTTTGTTAAACTGTCTGTGAAAGAGTGAACTTTTTTGGTGTGATAATCCATTGCATTAATGAGTCAGCAGAGTTCAGTTTTAACTGCAGATGATGCCAAACATAGATTTTGACTTGTTTTTTTTTTGCGTTGCCCAGTCTCGCAGTACAGCAGCAGCGTCTGTGAATACGTGTATGCATTTTCTTGCAATGTACTGTAAATTAGTTTTACACCAACTGTATAAACAATGCATGATTTTTTATATGTACTGTACCTGGTAATATATCCCCTGTGAGATGTAATGGGCTTAGTTTTTAAAAAGAAAAATGAAAAGTTTCCAGTTAAAATGGAACCTTGTGACATCTTTGTACTTTTTCTTGGTTCTGTTTGGTTTTGTCGAACACAGGTGTTTATTAAGTTTGTGCTGTTGGAGCATATTGCCACCTGTGTGGGGATTAATAATCATGCCAGTGGCAAAACAAATGGTAATTAGATCTCTACGTTCGCTGGAGGTTTTATAAAAATTAGAATTGCCAGGTGTTGCCCATTTGCATGGTCCTGTGTGCAACCTCTTTACCCTGTAGTAGCTGGCTTGAACCAATGTGTGCTCTTATCCTGTATTCTCTGAAGAATAAATGGTCTTAACTGAAAGAACACCTGTAATTCCAGGTGCCAGCAGAGAGCCAGCTATGATTCCCTGTTAGGCAGTGTGTCTTCAAGCTGCATCACATTCTAAAGGGTGGGCAGGGGTGTGTGCTGACAGTGGGTGGTGAGTGACAGCTGAGGAGAAACTAGCCGAGCTTGGTAAACATTTCTCCACAACGAACTGTGACATGCAGTGTACTGAGTTTGTGCTGCAGACATGAACAGGAAAAGTTACAGTAGATTTGGACGTATGTCTTGGAACACCCATCACATTTTATGAAGACTTGTATACTTCAGTACTAACAGGACTGCCCTTCAGCACTGTGCAAAGGAACTACATGATGTGCTGTAGTAGTGCAGAGACAGAGATGCCGATACCTTGAGTACAGCAGATATCCATGTGGTCTCAGGCTGACAGCTTTCAGCACCCCAGCGAGTGGACAGCTCACCTGCACCGAGTCAGTGTTTGTCTCTTGTCCTGATCATGGTCGTCTTCTGCTATGCTCCATGCACAGAGGAAGCCCTTTAGCATTTCTATGATTTCTTGTGCATCCCTCCAGGGTTGTCCTGTTGGACACAGCTGTGGTCTTTGACACTCTTACAGAGCACACAACAACCTGCAGCCATCCTGAAGCAGAATGCCCCACCAAATACAAGTGTGGCCACTTTCATTGCTTTAAATAATGAAATATGCATTTATTCCTAGCAATATTTTGCTGAAAAACAGCAAAGACATTTTTACATTGCTATTTTCTCATGTTTTTGCTATATTTGCTGTTTTAGGTCATGGTTATGTTTAATTGTTCTAATATTAAGATTTTGTTTAGTTTTTCTGTTTGATTTTATCCTGAAGGTTATAGAGCTAGAGCCTTGTAATATTGTATTGTAACTTTAACATTGCAAAAAAATTACATTACAGTAACAGAAAAAAGTGTTGTAGCTTAGGTTATGGGAGATGCATGAAGAATTGGAGATAATCGTAGAATCAACTGATAGTGTGTAATAAAGAGGTACAATTCTTAAGACTTGGCAAGTACTTGACAGGTTTTAGAACCAGTTATCAGTATCGGCATAAGAAATGATCTAGTGCCAAAATCGTCAAAGCTAGCCAGTACAAGCCTGGAGCTTCCAAGCAAATGTGTTAAAAGTCATTAAACAACACCAGAGTTAATAATTCTTTTACTTTTCATAATTAGGACCTGAAGCCACTGTCAGATTCCACACTGGTCTGTTCTTGGCTTGTAGCCACAGTTTGGCTGGTACTAAATTAGATGATGACTTTGTTATTAAAATGTCTATTTCAGACCAGTGTCTGGTAAAAGTTAGTTGTTAATTTTTTTTTACATTTTTGATATCCAGCCAAGATTCTTTATTAAAATTTAAAGTGGCTTGAGAGTTTTAAACACAAGCTATCTTTGTATCAGAGAGTTTTATTTTGTTTCAAATCTTTGCTGTAGATGTTGAACAGTAAAGAAATCAAATCTGTTACCAAATGGCTATTGTGTTATGTATTCAGTGTCCGTGAGCTGCATTCTGGCAATGAGAATGAATTTTGGATTAAAGTTAAAGATCATAAATCTGCTATAGAGACAGTACAAAGGACAGTCTTATTTCTGGCCTGAAGGGAATCTCAGACTTGGACAGACAAACGGGATATGATTCTTGATAGCCTGTAGCAAGGAAGGTCATGTGGGGACGTGATTCTGGAAGTTTAAATTCTGAAAGGCACTGACCAAGTCAGTTCATGGGGAGTTCATCAGCAACAACACAAGGACCCTGGGACACAAGCTGAAATTCCATCTAGAGCCATTTAAGAGCAAAAACCACAGAGGACTGTGGGAGTCTGGAACCAACATCCAGGATATTAGTCAAAGCTGACTCTGTGGGATGCTTTAGAGAGGAGTGCATAGAATTTCTAGACTATTAAGGTACCAGCAACCACACATAGTAGACAGACAAATACAATTGCTTTTCCTAATGCTTTGGCTGATTGATTTATTAAGAATGCAGGAAGTAAGATGAGGTCTAATTGTATTCCTTATTTTCTTTACAACGGACATATGGATTTTTATTAAATAACATTTATGGTTTATATAAAACAGTGACAACACGGGAACTTCAGTTGATGAAATCCCATTTATTTATACAGTTGTATGCAAGCGTTCGGGCACCCCTGGCCAAATTACACGTTTTGTTGATTTTCTAAGTGCCACATTTACTGTTTTTATTTTCTTCAGTCTGTTAAATTCAGCAAATAAATAGTAACTGTGCATTAAAATTTGCAGAAATATGTCAAGTTTAAGTTTGTTTGCTGCAGAGGTTGTTAACTTATTTTCACTTAGAAAATCAACAAAACATGTAATTTGGCCTGGGGCACCCAAACGTCTGCATAAAAATGTCTGTGGTTTTCATCTAACCTACCTATAGTACAGTACAAATATCAAAGAATCATCTTACAGAAGCTCAACCTGTGCTCTACTCAGGAGTCTATACTGAGATACAACAGCGAACAAAAAGACCACACCAAAGGCTTAGTGTAACTAGAAAGATTGACTGGTGCACCCTATGTCACAACAGTCTGTAAGGCATCTTATAGCTGTAAACATATTGTAGGCTTTGTTCAGTGAATTCATGTCCAGTGTTGCTTTTGAGGTGAGATACCTTTCATGTCAAAAAGAGAACAAATAATTCTATTTCCATTGTTTTAATAATAATGCACAGTAGTATGTTGTGGTATTCAAAGGAAAAAGAGAAGAAAATCCATAGACACCAGTGTCATATCACTAATACTGATTAATCTTAAGAGCACAAAGTCCAATAGATGCCATTGCATTCATTGTCAAGCCCCAGACTCTCAAACATTCATGTGGCAGTCTTGTGTGCCAAGTCACAAATTTCACACTGGAGGAAAAGAAAAGGATGAGTCCGCATTCCTGCACAAACTTCCACCATTTTACTGTGACAGTTCCTCCTTTCCCAAATCAGTCTATTTTTGTAAAAAAAATTAAGGAGATCTGTGTAGAAATGAAACAATAGTCTTTGTCGTGGATATTTGTAAATTGAGTGTAGACTCTCTTCTGTTCTTTTTAAAAAAAGGCAGTAGCCATATTAAACTGCAATAAAAGGAGTTTCTGACTGCCGTCCCTTTAGATGTGGGCATTGGGGATTATTTACTGTCTTCGCTGATAGTGAAGTTGTCAAAGCTGAAGTCTGTTATTCCTCAGAGGAGTCTGAGCCTTCAGCAGACTTGGATGGGGATTCATTTGGTCTAAATTTATGCATTGTGGTATTGGTTCCAGTGGCACATCCCTCCTGTTAGAGAGAGAGAGAGGTCTCGTTAATAAGCACAAACATTGTTTGTCAATTCACCTGAGGGTAGGAGATTAGACTTTCAGTGTGCATAGACAGCTCTTTTTGCCATTTTCCAGCTGGCCTTGCTTCCTACATGGATGTTGCTGGCCATTGCTTCTAGCCCAAGACACTGGACATTTTAGATTGCTCTTGAGTTTACTGTTGTGATCTTGAAAATGAGTGACAGGATGTTAAGGAAGGTGATATGTAGCATCCGGACTCGCTGCAACACTCTAGATTGTATATGTGTATATGTGATAAGTGTATATGTCCTGCGTTGATGCCTCTTGGCATATGGGTCCTGGCCTCATTTCTGGGTTCAAATACCTTGTGGAGCTTGCATGTTCTCCACACGTTCTTGTGGGTTTCACTGGGTTCCTTGATTTACACTTGCCTCCCTATTAATTGGTGTCTCATAATTATCTGTGTGGGTTTGTGTGTCTGTGCCCTGTAAATGACTGGTGTCCTGTCCAGGGAGCAGTCCCATACTGGCATTTTCCATCCAGGAAATGCTTCAGCTTGTTCTTACCCTTAGTATTTCATTCCGTCAAACATTAGCTGAGAACACAATTTGTGTCTAAATCGACGTGCATTCATATTGTATTGTTATAGAATAAGCATGATTTTTCTGCTTGAAATTTCCATTTTAGAATGGATATTTCCAATCATATTTGACCTAATAATATGGGCTGTTTTTATTATAATTTTGATTGCTCACAGTACTCGAGTTGAATTAACTTTTTTGTCATTTTCAGAAAATTTGCTTCAAGTGCAGATCTGGAGCCTGTCATGTTTGTCTTGCCAGTCTGACTCCTATAAATAGAAACTACAGCCTGGGCCCCACACTGCGACTCCTCCGGGTGCTTCTCGATAAAGTGTTTTTAACTTCAACACCACTTTTTCCTATCATTCGAGATCTGAAGAATTCTGTGGATTTGCCTGTCTGTCCATCCATCACACTGACATTTCCTCCTCAAAATGGAGATGGAAGCTTAATTAATTCTGACAGGAACGAAAGGAGCCCCTAGCAGTAATCGCCACTTACAATGTTTATTTAGCAAAATTACTTTCCTTTTGTGGCGCTTTTTATCTGAAAAGAACCGCAAGCGCTTTATATATAGGAGGGGATTCACTTCATCCTCCACTGAAGCACAGCCCCTACCTGGGTGATGCACAGCTGCCTCATAGCCCTGCACATCAGGGGCAGCCTGGGAAACTGCAGCCTCACTCACTGAATTAAGAGGGAACTTCAAGGAGGCCAGAGTAGAATTTCACCAGGACACAGGGTTAACACCCTGCTCTTAGGAACAGTGTCATGGGATCTTTAATGACTATAGGTCTAATGTCTCATCTGAAGGATGGCATTTCTCAGCAGTACTGTTGCTGATTTCACTTAAATGTAACTGATTGTACTCGTGAGGGCTTTTAAATTGAGATTAAACTTTATCTATTACTTTCCACAGGTCTTGTGGTTTTAAACCTTTGCTGTTCTGTCATGAGGCATGGCCGTACACATAATATAAGTAGATGTGACTTGTGGTCCCAAACCCGAACTTGGCCAGGTTATGTCTGAAGTTCAGTTCTTTTTAATTTTGATGTGTTTCTCCTTGTATCCATCCTGCATTTAGGAACGTACTGTATACAGTTGGCTATGGCCTTTTGAAATTGTTTTGGTGCTTGTCACCAAACATGAATTATTTAATAGTACTAAAATATTATTTACTGTATACGTCTTTATTGCACATGCTTTCTACTGTCATGGCTTAATCATTGTAAGGACAGAATCAGAACTCCTTTTATTTTGGTGTTTTAAGTGTTGTACTAAAAAGTGTGTCAGCATACTGAAAAGTGCAGGCTGAACTCTGATTTGACCTTTTGGCATCACTTCATTTTTAATGTTTTGTGAAATGATGTAATTCCACTCTATTTTTCCCTCATAAACAAATACTATAACTGCATCTTTAAATTCAAATTTGTACAAATGTTTGTGAAATAAACCTGTAGCGTAAATGTATTTAAATTGTATTAAGTAGCTTCTCTGGCAAGAGACGTGCCCTGCATCCCTTTTAGAGCTAAAGAGAGAATGCTAATTATGTACAGTATCTATCAAATCATAAAAAACTGTCATTTGTTTTCACTCCAATGAAGTGATATTTTGTTGCTTAGTTTGAAATTGCCTTGGTAACGTGATTTAAAAGAAATTCACGTAATGTCTTCTTCAAATTATTTCCTTCAAATAATTGTCATTAAGCAGGATTTGTTAGCAGGAGACTCCATGAGATGATATGATCTCTAAAGCTCAGGGTAAAGCTATTTACAAAAATTGACAGAACACAATAATGTTTTCCTTGGGGTCCTTTATTCCTGCTGAGAGACATTGACTCATCGGTTCCAGTAATTAAGCGATTTAAGATGAGTTTTCACCACATTGTCTTGGATAATTAAATAAAATTCAGGTGCCTGATTCCCAGTTTATCTTGGTAGTTCTACTCTCATAGTCCTGCAAAAGACAGTAAATATCCTGGGGCCAAATCTGTGCCTTCAGAAGCCTAAACTTCTGTAGAAACCTAAACAGCATTGCGGGTTTTCTGACCTTTAACGAAAGGATTATAATATTTGAAAACTAGACAATCATGTGTCCGGTTCCAATGAGAATGGGTGTTATCATGGTAACATGGAGAGTTAGGTCTTGGGAAGATTTACGTAGTACGTTTTTTTAAATGAGATGTTATTTAATTGAAATAGCATAAGATATGGGTTTAATTTAAATTGTTTTTTTTATTTCCAGCTTTAATTTGTTAGTTCTATTCATTGTCACCAATGGATGTTTCCCGCTGCACTCAATCTGTCTGTTCTAAAGCAATTAGATGGTAAATTGTCAAAGAAAAGCAATGCTTTCTAATGAGTAATTCTGTACAGCTACTTGCTGTACAGTGATAACTCATTCTAGGAACAAAATAAAGGTATACATTTCAGAATTAAAATGATAGTTTCATTATTTATTGTATTATTGTGGAATCCTTTAGTAAATAGAGCGAGGGAAGGAACAGAAAATGACTGATTTCTGCATTTTAAGTAAATGTGCCAGACTACTAGACTTTACCAAGTCCTAGTTCTTGGTCATGCTCTTGATTATTTGTAGTTGTATATTTGTAGATATTGCCTAACCATCATCAATTATATAAAACTGAGCAAAAATACTCATGTTATTTTATCTAAGTACCCTGCAGTATTAAAAGCACAAGCATTTTTTTGTCTTAAAACAAAGCCGGAAAGCAGGCAAACATTGAAATTGTGAATACTCATGCAGTATATTGTATACTGTATGTGTGCTGACCTAAAATGTACTGTACAGTACATCTTATACAGTATGAACTGTAAGTATGTAAAACTATCACAGGTTTTACAATGAACTTTGTCTCCATATTTCTGCTTTATTGAATTGAAATCACCAGCCCAGTGAGACATGAAACTTTGTGTTCACTGGATCAAAAACTTTTCATTTTACTCTAAGAATAGCTCTTTTGCTCAGACAGAAAAATTGGAAACTCCCTGATACATTTGAAACTAAACACTTACTGTGTGGTTTGCACTAGGTTATAAATTCTTAATAATAAATCAAAACTAAGTTTTCAGATGCTTACATTTTGTTCTTAAATGTATGTACTGTATTTAATTCCATTTGAAGTTTTAAATTCTAAGTGTTTTAGAGTGTTGTTCTGAGGCTAGTATATCATGAATTAATTTATTGAATACTGCTTCATTATATCAAATGACATTTCTTGAACTCAGTTTATCCAAACTGTATATACAGTATTTTGCAAATGTCATGCATTAATGGTCAGATATATGCACATAATTAATGTTTGTGTTGAAGAACATTCTTTTCAAACAGTCTTTCTAGTTTTTAATGATTCAAACAGCCTAGTTTGTTTTGGGCTTTTTTCAGGGGTTTTGCACCCTTAGAGGAGATTTTTACAGAGAGGTGTTCAGTCACAATCGCACAGATAACAGATTGCACCTTTGGCTTCTCCAACCTAGAAATACAGGAATTTCTGATGTGGTTTGCCTCAAAAAGGTTAGGCTAAAGTTAAATAAGTATTTATGTAAATAATGTCATTTCTGATTTTGTATCAGAAAACTGTTCTATTTTAAACAGAGCCACAATATATAATGTTTAATACTGACCAGTTTCACTGTGAATACTTAAAAACCTCTTCACTCTGTATGAGGTTGATCTATGCTTTGTACGCGATTATTTGTATTCCTTATCTAATTTTTACACTTGTATTCCTTGTAAAAAAATTCTGGAGTGACAGGCGTTGACAGTCCCACCACTTGTAATTATTGCTTCAAAGAGTGCTGTGCTTCTGACCAGGCTTCTCTGTGTCTCAAGAATCTGAAATCTCAGATGGTTTCAAGTCAGTCTTACAGCAATTCTGTATTGATTTTTTATGCATGTATCAGTATTTTTACTCTGTAGGAAAGCTAACAGAAAATGAACGTGATGCAGCTGTCACAAGTGAATAATTTGATTGGCGAAATCTCACGTTATGTATGATAGATTTAGCCAGAAAAGTGTGGCAGCAGTTGTGCTTTGAAAGCTGGAAACAGAATGGAAACCCCAGTTTCTGTGTCTGGGTAGACTTTGCACAGTGATTGTGTTGTTTTTTTATCTTGCATTATGAACCAGCCATTGCTGAGACATTTCTTTTTAATTAAAAGGATTGTTTACAATACAAATAGCACTTTTGTCTTAATTTTTAATATCACATTTTCTTGTCGATAAGGTCCATGCCAAGCCATTGACTTTTAAATTATTGCATAGCAAGCCCACAGGCAGCCCATATGACACGCATGTATATTTTTACATTTTTCAGCTCCTAATAATTGGGAAGCTTATTTTCAGGGCTGCAGCTTGGGCTCAGTATGAGATTTTGCAGGTTAACTGCTTTCCTCCTTGGCTTGATGTCATTTCCAAGCTCCATCTTCCTTGGCTCATAATCAAAACTTGGTTTATGTTGTTACATCTGTGCATTCAACCACAGTCTGAGCCATACGGCATGTTGATTTGATTTAGGCTTCATTTTATTGCTCTCTGCCCATATGTGCACTAGTCACCCTCTGACTACGAGGAAGTTACAGCAGCTGTGAAGATAAATGTTATGCAGGGCATATCAGAAAACTTTTAACCAACCTAAAAGTGCTCAGAAGGTCCTGCAATGAGATTGAGTTTTTCATCATAGAGAATATTAAAAATACATTTTATTTACAAAGGCACACAGCAAATTAAGCATATAAAAGAATCAAAGAGTAGAACATAGCAAGCAGTTGTGATAAGATTGAAAGATGTTCCTAGTTCAGGATGTACAGCAGTGTTACCTAGCACATGAGCTGCAGATTACTGCACATACTGAAGTCTATTGAGTACTGCGCACTAGATATCCCAGTACATATGGCACTACAGTAGCTTAATCTTCTAAAGGCATGTATAAATTTGTCACACAGATATAATGAAAATACATTTCTAAAATAAGCTTTGAATTGACATCATACTGTTGGGTCACAAATATGCCTAGGATTTCTAACTTCACTTAAGGGATTAATTTAAACATTAACAATCAGACTGAAATGACCAGCTCCTTGTAGCTATTCCTAAGAGCCGATAAGCATAACCTCTTTCTTATCACAGAAATTTCTGTTGCATCCATATGTTCCTATAAGACAGTCAGTTGTAAGGTGCAGAAACCACAGCAGTAGTGTTTGATCTGTTCTGCAGGTAAAACTTAATGTCCTCAACAGTGAATCCCACATCTACGATGGTGAGTAATCTGACCAAGGAAGTCAGATCATTGACATATGCATCTCATTTAATATTTACAGTAGTAACGGTCCCAGTACAGAATTCTGTGGAACACCGAGACTATGTGGGAGTTCATCTATCATAATTGTCTGAGATTTAAGAACTGGCTTCTATTAGCTAAACAGGATCCAAACCAATGAAGAGAATACCAGACATCATTAAAAACATCCATATGATCTAGAACAACAGCCATGATTGACAGTATTAGAAGGTGTACTCAAGTCCAGAAGGTGAAGACTTAGTGAATGTCCCAGAGTCAGAAACATCAGCAATACCTTAACCAGGGCTGTTTCAGTGCAGTGTCTTTGTCTAAACCTTGACTGCAAAGGCTCGAACAGCTCATTAGCTGCAAGATGAATTTGTAATTCAGCTGCAACCACCTGTTCCTGAAATTTACAAGAAAGGGCAATTGGGAAACAGGATGTTAGTTATTAGGCACTTTGCGATCTACGCCAAGTTTTTTAACACACCATGTTACTGTAAGTGCGACTCAATGATGTTAGCAGTGTCAGCTGAGTGGGCTTCAGAATCAACAGGGAAACATGAAACAGCACACCAGTGGAAGCTGTGGAGAAGAGCATTTAAAGCTGAGAACAGGAGACAGAGAAGGGATATTGGAGTACAATATGTAACAGTCTGCCCAGCCATGTTGTTGAAGGATATATCCTGGTTTTTACTTAGAAATGGATGGATGAAGAGACATGTTAACTCAGTGATATTAGTTATAAAGAGGACTGGAGGACCTCTGTGACCTTTTCAGTAAGATTGTGATAGGGGAGGATATAGCAGCCTTGACAGCTTCCCTATATATGTAGCATTGATACACAAAAAGATGTCTTCCTGCTGCCTTCAAGTCATCACAGGTCATTTGTGTGGAAGAATGTGCAAAATATGTTTCAGGAGGTGCTAGGCTCTTAAATTATGGAGCCCTTTAGCAAAATTGAGCTGCATTCAATAGTTGTTGTAGTCATTAGCAGGGATCACATGAATTAAAAAAGTAGTTGAAGAAAGATTGTAGTCCATTAGTAAGATTAGTAAGTTGCCTGTAGTAAGAGGTAGAGGCACTGCCAAGTTCTGTTAGAGAGCTGTAGGTCCAGAAATATCCAATTCAAATATATTTATGGTTTGAAATGCTCAGATTGGAAGAACTCTATGAGTGGCCATAGTTATGAGTGGAGAAGCTGACATGCTAAGTAATGCCTGAAGATGCTGCTAATACAATAGATAAGATAAGATCACTTTATTAGTCATATATAATTTCTTGCATTAGGAATTAGTTTTTTCACATACCCCAGCTTGCTCTCCATGAGACACAGACACAGAGACAGAGTGAGAAGCTTGGGGTCAGAGCGCAGGATCAGCCATTGTACAGCGCCCCTGGAGCAACTGGGTTTAAGGGCCTTGCTCAGGGGCTCAGTGAACTACAACGAAGATCCTTTCAAATTAAAAAAAAATAGCAAATAGCAACAGGAATCCTGTTTATACCAGCATCTACATGAATGTACTGCTAAACCTCCACCCTGACCAGAGCTGAGAGATTTTGCAACTTTGCCATATCTTGGGGGCGTAACTTCCTTTGATAATCATTTGCTAGATGCAAAGTTTCGGTTGGACAGGAAAAAATCTACTTTATCAGCAGCAAATAAAGTCAAAATACCCTACCTTCATCTTCACCACTACTGTGACTTGTAAAGCTTCTGAACCTATATGATGACATTATATTGAAACAGAACTTTCATTTACATGAAGAAGCTTGTCAAAAAAATGTTCTGATCAAGGAAGATGTTCACTCTAGAACCCATTATTACTTTATTATTCACATGACATTTTTCATTTTTTTCTTTGTTGTTAGCCTTAGCTGTTGAGCATTAACTACAGTCTAAGGTTTGAATTTGTAGATGGGACATAAGTTTGTGTTGGGCAAATATCCATTTGATTTACTGTATGCTAAAATATTGACAAGGAGATTTACGTTTCAGTCAGTTTTCTGGAAATCATACATGCAGATGAGCACCTGTGGTTTCAGTGCTGTATGTTTAACGGATAACCTTGGAGCTTTCGACATAGACAGAGACTGCAATTACAAGCAAAATAAACTGCTGGCATGCTGGTTTTAATCAAAAAAAGAAACATATTTATTGAGTGAAAAAGTTCTTGTTTGGTTCCAGTTGTCTGTAGAGTCAAAAATAAGCAAAAAATAAAGAATGATTGAGACTACAAAAGATTTTAAAATATTTTTTCCTTTTCTTTATTCAAAAGCCTTGGTCATGATGCCTTCTAATTGCCCTGATGGATTAAAGGCTTGCATGTGTCTTTATTAAAATAGAGCTTGAATCAGTCAAGTGTTTGTTTTCTGGATATTTGACTAGAATTGTCAGATAGTATACTCCATTGTGCTGGGGTTTGATTAAAGGACGTGGCTGAAGGAAGCCCAGTGGTTATTGACGAGGCATTGTTTCTCCTCCCTGGAGTCTTTGTCTGAACTCCATCATGTCCTTTTCCAGGTTAATCAACCTACTAGATTCCACAACTGAACTGAGGTGATTGGATTGCAGTTCCACCGGTGTGTGAAGGCTGGCATTGATTTGCAATACAGCTTTGGGATCACAAGCTTACATTTGTATCACTGTTTTGCCATTCAGCATTTGAAAGTTTTACCCAGCCAAGTTGGGAGTGAAATTGTCTTGTTGTTTATTAAGATGATATGATTTACAGTTTAAAGTCTGTAATTGTAATTAATGTGTCCCTGTTTTCCGTGCCCCTCTGATTAATAATAATCCTGAATATTATTTGGGTGATAATTCTGTTCAAAGCGACTTAAATTTGTATCAGTTTGTCCAAGCTTTATGTACTGCTGGGCAGCAGCTTCGCAGGCACAGTGAGTTGAGTACTGTGCTTGAGGGTTCAACAGCAGCACCCCACTGGGGTGAGAACCCACAGGCTTTCAGAATCCACAGCCCCAGCCGGTCCTCCACACTCCTTACCCTCCTTCTCCAAGTCAGTTTTACTTTTGTCTTTTAAAAAGTGCTCCTTCAACTAGACAAGAACAACGAAGTTACACCGAGAATCTGATGTTACGACTTTAAAGACTGGCATTTTCCTTAGATCTAAAGTGAACCTTTTTGGTTTTTTGATCAGTCTTGTATCCTATGACACATCAGAGCACTTCCACATGCCTGTCATTCCTAATGCTTTTACATCGGGAAAGTGCCGTGTGCTTTGTAGGATTTACACATTTCAGCTCCATCACCTTGAAGATTCCTACAGCAGTAAGTGCTTCTGACTAAGAATACATTGTAAAACAGACCCAGTGTATGGAACATTGTGTACCATATATCCATGCAGCCAGATTTTCAATTTTGTGTTATTTAGGGATCAGTTTAGGTAAGCTATAAAGCATCTCCTTGTTCTGTGATGACCTGTTTCTTTTTCCTTTCACAAAGTTGTCACTAATGGGGCCATTTCAGGTCTCCTTGTCGGCAGTCACTTATTTCAAAATGAAGCAAGAACCAAAGGCTCCTGAAGTCCAGACTCAGAATTAAATGCAGAATTGTATACATTGTGAAGGTATGCCCCCCCCCGCCCCCCTCTCCTTGTTCTATAGTGCTCTGGTGAACGTTCACAGAGAATTCTGTATTTTCTATTCAGCTTGTTTTTCTTTACCCAAATTGTACTTTTACCTGCTGTGAAACAGGTTATATTCCCTCTGTGAAACCTGCCTGTCATTCTGTTAAACTTATGATACAAATTAGCTGTTAGACTTGAATAATTAGGAGGTAATGAATGCTACTTTTAATGCCTTTCTTCCCAGATGCTTTCAGTATGTTATTAACATTAACATTTAAAACTATCTCCTGTAGTGATAGCTGTGGACTAGCCTTATAAGCCAACAACTGTAACTCATTTATGTAATTTATGTTAAAGCTATAAATAAAATCACATGTGCTTCATCCAATTCCTCATGCATTAAAATGCCAGCATCAATTAAACTGTGAAAAGATTCCCTTTTTTTTGCTGGGGTTGGAGTTTAGGAGTGTAGTGTTTTTTAAAGAAATGAAAGGATTCTAACTCTCATTCTTTCAAATGCATACAGCTCCTGAATGGTACCCAGTATCTCAGTACAAGATGTTGAACAGCATCCTCTGATACATGTAAATAGAGTTTGACTGCAGCCTAGAATGTCTTCTGGGGAAAAAGCAAACCTTTACCCAAAGTGAAAACACAGTGCCAGTGTATTTGGCCAAGTGGCAGGCAATGAAACGCTGATTTTGCTCTGCGCTGTACAGTTATCAAAAGCTCCTCCACTTCTGGCATCATGTCAGTTTGGCTCCAGGAAGGCTCTGTCTTCTGTTTTGCACGTTTTACGGCAATAAAGCAACACAGTATTTACAGCCCCTCACAGCCAGCCCTGTTTACTTACGCTGCCAATTTTAAGAGCCTCGGTGGGAGCCTCTGTCCATGGCTGGGAATTACCGAATTACAGTAAAATTTACATTTTTTACTGCAAATTCTATGGCAGGCCCATAAAGCAGCACACCCTGCGGAAGAGCACATGGCGAGAAACATTAGTCTCACGTAATTTATATCCCCGCACGACACGGAAAATAATGGATTGGGGACGTTTAGATTGCTTCTCAAATAGATTTATTTGTAAGGCAGAACAGTTTAACATTTTAAGTATGAAATTGGGATGCTCCTCTTTCTGGCGATGCGGATCGTGTGTACAACGGAGCTGGCGCCGTTTCGCGAGGAGGCGGAGCACGCCGGGGCTGTCTCGGGGGGGCATTCCTTCAGGCGGTGTGCCCCCAGAAACTGGGCGCTAGGGCTCGTCACTCAGGGGAGGGGTCGGTGGAAAAAGTGCATGCAGCCCCGCTGCAGAATTGGCTGACTCGGAAGGGTACTTACTGTGTGCATTGGCAGCTCTGAAGTTAACTTTGAAACAGAACTGTCGCAGGGTAGAATGCAGCCAAATTACAGGCATAATAAATTTGTTACTTTCCTTGGCTGTGGCTGGCCAGCCCAGAGCCGTCTTGCATGTTAATTTTTCTGCAGTGTTGTACATGCACGGCAGCTCAGTAGTTCGTTAGCCTGAACAATGATATTTTAAAATTCTTTCAGTTTAACTATATTGCCTGCTGGACAAGTAAGTTTTGACGCTAGATGGCCGACTGTAAGAAAGAGGCAAACGGGGACTTTTCTGAAACTTTTAATTTTAAACAAGACTCTTGTGGAACGTTGTTGTGGAAGCCAGAACAGCTTCTCCTACACTGGTGTTCGCTGTCAGAACATGGTATAACAATTTTGTCAATTGCATTATAATTCAAACCCCAACAAATCAGTCAGTGATATATTATTACCTAGAGAAAATACCATGAAGTAGAAAGTTAACTTTAGACATTATTTCAATTACAGAAACTGGAGTGTAGTGTCCTGTAAATCCAGTCCTCGTGACAGCATACTTAGCATGTTCATAAAGATTCGATTGGCAACAGGCTTCCTGGATGGAAAAAAATATCCAATATGAGAGACTAAAAAAAAGCAGGAACCTTTACTTCATTATCAGAAACTGAATTTAATATTCCCCCCAGTAACGCTAACATTGACTGAGATTTTTTCAATATGCTGGTTAGACTTAATGCTGCAAGCCATCCGAGTTACAGAAAATAAGACACATGGGTGGGAGACAGTAAAGTGGAATCTGAGAGATTATATTTCTCCCTTCTTATCGTCAGCTTTGTTGTGTGCAAGGTATTAGCTGTCTTAAATATTGCCTTTTCACTTGTTTATTCCTTAATGAACATCACGATGATGGCGTCTTTGCTCAGTGTTCAATAAACTGCTCCACTGTTAGATTATTCTTTGGGAAACAGCGGGAACTCTAGAAGTAGGATTTTATTAGAAAACATGAATCTTGTCAGTGGGCTTGAAGAATATAAATGATATCGAGTTACAGGTCAGATCATATCTAAGATAAAATCGAGTCTAGCCAGAAGTTTAATATTCGGAATTATTACAGTGATAACCATGAAAACTAACTGCTGTCCTGTCATGCAATTTATTTGGAGCTGGATTTAAGAGATTTGAAGATTAATGAATGCAACAGATAATGGTTTCTTTTTTCCTTGAACATTTGTCTGCGTATGATGGATGTATGCATACAATAGTTAGGATACTGATGCTTCATACAGAATTTTCAGAACAGACTGGAAACACTGGACCATGCACTATACTTGATTACTTTGCTGATAAATGAAGTTTGTAAGGCTACTAGACTGGGGTAGCATCATTTTCCTTGCAAAGTAGCATCCAGATTTGAATTTGCACTCTGCAGTATATTGCCTTTTTTTCAAAGGCTGTGTTAAGACTTACAGTATAAACAACAGATATGAAAAAAATTGTCAAGCCAAAAATTGAGCTCATCTATTATGACTGTTCTTCGGAAGTCTCTCAGTGATTGTTTTTTTAGTTTGTTAGTGGTGTTGTGTATAACAAAGGCAGAAATGATCAAGCAGGCTTCGCGGTCAGTCTGCTGTGACTTGACTTGGCTTGCCTCAGTGGCAGAGTGCAGCTGCCCAGGAGCCGCTGGTGCTGGCGAGGGTGTCCTTGGCTGGGCGTGTAGCTGCCAGCCTGGAGGCCTGTGAGCTTGCAGTGCTGTGACTGAGAGCTGCACCTCTCCTCCTGCCCTCCTGTCTGCGCTGACTCCGTTTCGGAACTGGGAGAGTGCCTGCGTCTGCAGTCTTTTGTTTTCTTTTATGATTTTTATTTTTTCATTTTTGTGACTCCTGGGGGTGATACTGTAGCATTTGCAAGTGGGAACATGTGTTCAATCGATCAGAGGAGGTGGAATCTGGGTTCTGAAATTGAGCTGGTCCTTTAGCTCCCAGCTCTGCCATGCAGCACACTGGAAGAGCATGCTCCTCAAACCACCTTCCCACGTGTCCTAGGTCTGTCCCCACTCCTCGTGTGCCCAGGAACTGACAGGAGGCGGGACCACCCCCAAATACATCCTGAGCCACAAAGGTCTTTAATAGTAAAGAGCAGCGACAGGGACAGTAGCCTCTAGAAGGGCTTTTATTTAACTGGTTCTGTGTCTGTCCCTTTGCTTTCCTACTCTATTCCAAACCCTGATTATAACTGTGTAATTGTTCTGTCTCCTCTCATTGTATGCTTTTTTTCCGGTCTGAAAAGCAATTTTACAAAGCTACTTTTAAAGGCTCTATATAAAATGAAGTTTATTTATTATTGGAACAAGTAATAGGTTTATTCCATGCTGAAAAGAGAAGAGAGAAAACACAACGTTTCACACCTGAAGAAGGCTCCACAGCTGAAATGTTGTGTTTTCTTTCTTCTCTTTTCAGCATGGAATAAACCTATTACTTGTTCCTTTGCACCCCACCCATGCTGACGCAGCTACCCACCTGATCTAGTTTATTATTACTGTACAACCACAAAAGAACAATAAACCAGCAACAATAAATACAGAGAACCACAAGACCAGTCACAGCCCAGGCTCCCATCATAACTGAATGGTAATGAAGTCCACTAGAAGTCTACTGTCTCAATAGCTGTCTCTCAGGGCCCCTGGCAGCTACACCACACAGTTGTTTACAGGTTAATTTCACACCCTTTACATCCATGTGCTGTCTGTTTAAGAAAAAACAAAAAGCAAACCTCCAGAACCCACTGCTTTTCATCACTTAGACATCTTGGTCTTAGTCTCAGCTTTCTGTCATTTACATCCTTTAAGCTGTGGGACTTATTTTATTTCCTGTTTTGTGCAAGACATGCTGATGCAAAGTGTAAATCAGTGTCGGTGCAATCAGAGCTGTTAAGATGCTGAAAGTTGTGGGTTATTAACGTTTTTCTAATTTTGTCAGTAGCTCTGCCACGAGAAAGCTTGATATTGCCAGACATTGTTTATTGTAATGTTTCCCTTTGAATTGGAGCAAATTAGGCTGCTCATTATTTCATTTGCTGGATGGAGACTTGTTAATGATCTTTCAACAAATTAAATAACCTTTGGGCATGGTAGGATTAATTAGATAATAAGAATCGCATTTCTTTAATCTTTTTTAAAATGCATTACATCTTGATGGTGCTAATATTTAAATGAGGTTTCATTTTAACGGCAGAACCAGTGTTTGCAAGACTTAATCAATTTGAGAAAGAAAGAATGAAAGTGATATAATTACTTTAAAAAGAACACTAATTGTAGTGCCACCAGTAAAATTATTTTCACACACAAAAAAAGGTATCTGAATTACTTTGTCATTGGGGATCTACAAGTTGCCTCCTATACTATCTTTTTCTATTAACCTTTTCACTAAACAGAGGTGATTTGCTAACTACAATGGAGGAAACATTGAATTAACATTTTTCAGGCATTTGTGATGAGGAAGACTGTGATACTGTTTTTCATGTTAGACTCAACCTGCACTTTGTCGAAATGCAGTCCATATTGATTCTTAAACAAGATGTGAAGTTTAAAAAGCATCTCCCATAGAACAGTGGTGTATAAACAAAGAAACAGAAATCAAATCCATACCTAAATGATTCATGGTAAAAATTTTAAACTGGAACTTCTTAAAAGCACTGCTTTCAAATTCTCTTTTAACATTGCAGTGCTAGAAAGGCATGTTGGCACAGGCTACAACGCCAAGCTGTTTAGTTCATGTCCGAAGAGACTTGCCGGATTTCAGTCCTATCATTTCTTTTGAAGGAAGAGAACATATTGTTGTGCATCTAGAGGGAATGTCTACCATTTAGTTTTGACTATAAATTCTTATATTGATATATTTTCATTATCTCCCTCATTTTATCTACAATCTCTAAAATATATCGATCTTAATCTCTTTATACTGGCTCTGGTATCTAAGTATATACAGTACATAATTACAGCATTAATTAGTTGTGACCTCTGGGGCGGGACGAAGAGTCTGGTGTTTGCAAGTTCTGGACAGGCTTGTTCCTTAGGATTGACAGTGGTTTCTGATCTGCAGAGTTTGACTGGTTGTTGAAAGTGTGCCATAGTTTCTCTGTTTATACATAAATGTTTTCAGTTGGAAAACAGTTTTCTACACTAATGAATTATTTCTAGGAGCATTTCATTTACAGACAACAAAATACAGTATGCCGGATGCCTAGGGAGACACCCTGCTGCCTTAATGGGTATTCGATTTTTCATTTTAGGGATTGATTTCAGAATTAATAAAGTGTCATCATGGTTCTTGAAAAAAAAAAAACCTTCACATTTCATCATATCATGAATAAATTACATGATGCTCACATTCTTTCCCACTCCCACTGTTAGAACCTGAAGTGCTTTCTTAGAAGACTTACTTTTCCCACTGTCCTAAGATATTCTCTTTCTCCGTCCAATGCTGATTTTACAAGGAGCACTTTAACACTACCAGAACAGACCACAGTTCTTTAGATCTCTTAACTTAGTCATTCTGTGCTGATGTGGCATTCATAGGGTGCTTGTTTAAAATCTTACTAATTGCTACAGTATATAGCTGTGAGGATTAATCCTCTTCTCTTATTCACCAGTTTCCTAGCTGTTTGCTGTTAAATGTAATTGACGGTATGTTTTTCATTTGTATGGCAACGCTGCTCAAAGCATGATTAGTGCACAGTTTTTGTTTTTCTGAAACATACAGTTACTAACGCAAAATGTGTTCTTAGCATCAGATGCAGTTTATTCCTCACACTGCGAGTAAAGCCTTTAGTAGAGCAATATCCCAGGCTTTGCTTTTCTTGGCTTCTTTCTTAAATGATATGATTATTTTACTGCTTTTCTCACTGAATAATGAAATCTGATTGGGAACCAGATTTCAAGGGGAATTTTCCAGCAGTAACCCCACTGCCACCGCCAGAACTACCCCTTGTTCTAGACCAATTCGGTTTGTTTCTGAAGTAGATGTGCAAGACTGCCTCTTCTGTAGCGAGAGTCCCAGGATGCATTAGGATTTGTTCTGCTCTGAGTCCAATGGGATGGACAGGCTCGGGAGTGAGCAAGTGTAAGGGCAGAGGGCCAGGACTCTGCCATGTGATGGTGGTACATTGTGGGAGATGTCAGTGGTAATTACTGTAAAGTCACCGTCTATACTCTGTAAGACTAACTGGTACATTATGCTTGTGTGTATTGGTAGCGGAGGGTGTTAAGATAAGCAGTAGGATTATAGCAATTGGTGTGTGCTCCGATACAATTAATACCAACTAAATATAAATCCTATTAGACAAGTGTCAGCGAATTAAGAAGAAAAAAGGAATATGAAAAATGCCTGACCTGTCTTTATTAGATTCTGTCAGAGAGAAGTAAGCAGATTTAGTAACTGCATATCAATCACAAGCAGTCTTCATAGATAAACCCATTACTTCAAGTTATCAAAGCACTGCAGAAAATTACAGTCGTTCCCTTTGGTAAAGGAATGTTCTACATATTGTTCACAGATTCTGAACACACCAGCTTTAAAGCTGATTAACAGAGATTTTAATACCAAGATGTCTGCTTGAATTATGGAGCTCCGTTAGTTATTCCTCCAGAATAGTACCTTGATTGGGAAATGAGCTGTCTTTGTTTGAGCTCCTGCATCAATATTTATTTGGTACTGTACTAAGAAATGATTCTCTGGGGACCTGTAGTAGGGACCAGACAATAGGGACCTTGCAGCAGTACAAAATCACTGAATCTTGAAAATGCATTTCTGTTGTTTAACGTTTATGTGCTTTATCCAAAACTCTCCCCGTTGCTGTATCTGGTTATATTTTGTTACTTTTTGAAATGATCCCAGCAGAGGACAGATAAAAGAGATCCTGTTGCTCAGCCTTTATAGAGATTAAAGCATCGGGGATCCAGCTCCAGAATAGAAACACGCTGCTGCTCATGGCTTTATGGCGCCTGGTCTGTAGAAGATTGTAAAGTTCTTTGAAATCAAATCACAGCAAAGCTTTTGCAAAATCAGCTGTTGATGACATGAGAACTCATTCTGAGGCCCAGAGATCTTTGGCCCTTGGGTTTGTTAAGAGTACAGCTCAAGCACTGACTTTTCACAAATGGAATTAATACATTGTATTTGTGTACATCCATACGCATTCCATAATGAAATTACCTACAAATAGCCTTAGTAAAGGAGTGAGTTCATAATTAGACTAACACAGACCATTGAGTTTTAGCTATAGCGCTATGCTAAATAGAATTATCAGTAGAGCTATCTGTAGGTAAAGTGACATATCTATATAAATAGATATATATATATGAGGGATATAAATAATCCTGAAAAATTGTGCTCAGTTAAATATCAGTCTTAATTTAAATACATTTTACATTGATTAAGACCTGCAATTTAACTGTTTGTTTGGTGCAGAAAACAGAAATAGTGCACAGTGACAGGGAGAATAGGAACAACAGAGAACCGCTGTTGTAAGTGCCCACTAGACAGCCATAGGATTTTTTGTCAGTTTTCACTGTCTCGGTAGCACATCCATTCTGGTGAGTGTGCAGGAATTGGTGAGCAGCAATGTCTGTAAATCTGCTGTTATTTAAAGCATTTGTATTTAAAGCTACATAGAGGTTTGTGCCCTTCTCATCTCTTTGAAGGTGAAGATGCAGAAGGAGTCTTTAATTGCGATAGGTTGTCTTATTGCAAGTATGAGGCTGGACTTACAGTAAGCAGCCTGGATTGAATGTCATTGCATGTCAGCAGTGTGACAGACAACATTTGTACTGTCTGTTCTCATGTTCCTTATTAAATTGTCTGTGGATATCCATTGGTATGAATTGTTACAGAATAATTGTTTTACTAAATACTGTATGCTGCATATTCTCAAACAATCCCTAGTTTTTAATCAAACATTTTTTTCCAGTTCTGCAGTTGTTCGCTTGTTTTTTTTTTCGCCTTGGTTTTGTTGTTTCCTGTTGTTTGCTCTCTGTTGTTATTTTCTCACACTTATTGTTTCTTAAAGCATTAAATGCGAGTGGGGAAGACTACAGAACACACAGCTTGAATTACTAAACAGGCAATTCACTGTATATAATTGGGTGTTCCCTTACTGGAGTTTTATTAAATATCTGATTATACATATTTGCTTTACAATGTAAAATGCTTCACCAGGGGAAGTTGAAATCATTACTAAAACTGCATTGTTACACTTGCATGCCAACTTCAATTAGAAGCATTTACATACAGAATGAGGTTTCAGATACTGAGATTTACAGGACTTGTGGCTAGGGGGTGACATGTAATTCATTTATGCTTAAAGCAGTCCTGAAGGCAAAAGTTAATTTTCTAAAATTAAACTTACCATGTTAACCGAAAGCATTATGCAAAACGGACTGGTAGGTCTATCAGCTACAAAATTCTGCAGTGCTCAGTCTATACAATAGATACAGTACTTACAGGGCTATTTTATATGGTGGTCTCATTGTGTTGTCTGTAATAATAACTTGGGATGATTTATAAGAATATATTCAGTACATGAATACTGTAACAGGAAAAAAAGTGTTTGCCCATAAAATTGAACATGCTACAGATTTGCTAGGATGGTGGTCTGTGACAGATTCTGCCTAACATATCTGTCTTAGCGAGGTTTATGAACTTCATTCTCAATAGCAGCATGGTGTTTGGGACAGGAATCCTATAGGGAGTCTAAGAAAGAGTAAAAGACTGACCTTTATGTATTTCAAACCACATTAGAATCTAACTCTTGAGACTCATGGCCTTGTTAAAGCAGATTTAAAAAAAAGCCAAATGGAGGAGATTGCAAGATAATATTGAAAACTGACTGCACTCGGGAAGATGAGAGGTTTTTGGTTTTAGAAATGGTACAACTGGAACAAGACTGAGGATTCTTATAGTTTCAGTAAAGAGCTGAATTTTCTCAGGGATTTCGACAGTGGGATGCTGCAAGGAGCTTTTGTTTAATTATTTGAAAAACTTTTTCTTTATCTTCTCTTATATTGTTATAACAGTAATGAGCATCATACTGCCCAGAGATCTGGAATGTACAGCGAGGTCTTTCTCTTCGTGCAGCTTTGCTGCTGGCAGCCCAGTATTTAAAGAGTTGCCTTCAAAGCTGGGATTTCTGTTTAGACCTTTTGTGATGGAATGTACTCATCCATATTCAGTAAATTATAGGACGCAGAACACAAAGTGAATGGGCTTCTTATCTCACAGGTATTTTTTTCTTGTACGGGACAACATGTAGCACCTCAATCTCAATCAGGGTGGATAGTGTGATCAGGCTTGGCGTATGTTATGGTTTTTCAATTTTAAGAAGAATATCCCATTACCACATAATCTATGGTAGGTTGTTGGCACCCCGGGGCTTTGCAAAGATGTGGACACAAACACTGCTTGTCTTGTTGAATCAACTAGCAAAACTGAGCATTTCTGCTTCCACACAAAAAATATGACTGCACTAGGAACTTTTTTTTATCTCCCTCTATTTTATTGACAATATGGTGTTAACCCTCTGGGCATTGAAAGATTAATCATCTCTTTACACAGATTCCATGCTTTTAGAAAGTAAAAGTCCTTAAAATAGCATCTCCCTTCTTCCCGGCTACAATAGACAGAGAAACAGATTGTGTTTTAAGCAAAGAGGTAACTAATCTCTTCCTCACCAAAAGAATATAATAGAAGCCAATTCCAGCTTTATTTCACAGACCAAAAAGGTTACAGTTTTGTAACCTGGAATTGTGACCTGTAAAATGGAATCAATGTTTCTGATTTGTTATTTTAATAATTTTGTTATCTGATAAATCAGTTGTGACTGTTTGACAGGATGATGGCATGGAAGGTTTAAATATTGCATGGGTCCATTGGCAAGGCATTTGTAGTGCACAGAGATGCACAGAAAAGTTGTGAGTGTTTTCCATTTTCAAATACTTTTACAGCCTTCAATGTTGCAATGTTCCATTTGTGTCAGTTTGTATCTCATACATTTTGTACTTTATTTATAACAATGCTAGAACAGTTTTGGGTATTGGGAATTATGAATAAGTTAAAGAGAAGTTTTTTTATCCCCTCTATATATAGGCCTGTTTTAAGAAGCATTCGAAAAAATGCATTTGATCTCAAAAGTGCCTTTTAATCAATGCTTTAACGATGAGAAAATAAATTGAGATTGATACAACAGCTTTGAGAGGCACAGGTTTGTTCCTCAGCTTGCAGGCTAGACGAAGCTGTGTCAATCCTGGAGTGTGGAGACCGAGGAGGATTGGATGAGACTGGGATGCTGTTCTTGACAGTAACGGTTCTGAAAGCATTGTTCTTTCATCCAGCTTCTGACTGAATCTGAAGCTGTGCCTTTGCACTGCTGTTTTCATGCATTTCTAAGAGGAATTGCACAAGTCATAAGGTCTTTGCACCATTCACATTCTCTCGCTCAGGTTAGGCAAGGTAGCCTAAAGATGTTTTTTGGTTTCTTGTTTGTACAGTTTAAACGGTTTCACCGATGCAAATTCCTTCCTCAAGTGGGAGTTAATACATGCTTCTGCTTGTCCATATTGTCCGGTTATCAGCAGGGTAGATAATTCTGTCAAGTCGCTGTTTGTCACCTCCTGTTTATGCTTTTGGCTTGTGTTGGTTGTCCTTATCCTGCGCTGCATTTTATGAATTGTCCAAACTACAGTGGATTTTCAATTCATGTCTTCTCACCTTATACTCCACATAATGGAGTAGAGGATCCACTCAGGAAAAAAAAGACCATTTCCATTCATATCTCAAACACAGGATGAAGCCATTGTTAAACTTAAGAAATCTGACACTATCTAGGTAAAATATGCAAAGTACCACAAATGTTTCTCTCTGAAATGGGAAGATGTGGTAGGGTGAAGATTTATTTACATTCAGAGGACTATTACTTTTGACCTTGGAGTGCAAGGAATTCTTGTGTAAATGAATGCGTAATAAATCAACTTTTAACAAGCTTGCTTACTGCCTGTAAACTATGGCTGCAACTCAGACACACCATACGGCATTAACATACACATCCCACAGAGGGTACCTGTAGCGTCTGTTGGCTTGATTACATCCCATGAGCAGTGAGGAGCATATAATTGCATTGTGAAGGATGATTTTTATGACTGAGAAGGCTGGTTTCCTTTCTTACATCCCACTGCTGTCTTACCACATTTAATGACCGCAAATACAAGCGCATACAATCTGGTCAGACTGGGGTTGTGATTTCATCAAGGTGGTAGAAATATTGAGGAATTAACACTCTTTTAAGTGCTTACTTGTAAAGTTTAATTAGAAACTAAAAGGTACCTGAAAGCATGTTATAAAGGAATTCTCTCCTGTGTAGGTTTAGTGGCTACCATTTTATTAGCATAACTGTCTTTTCTGTTACATGGTATTTTGGGGATATTGCCCTTAACCTGTTATATTCTTACATTTCATTAACCTTGCAGTAGGAATGTAGCTCATTTTCTCCATATGAGGGGAGAATACTGGATTAAAGATGTAGATAATTATGGACATTAAATATTTTGCAGCGCTAAAATTGTGCTAAAATTTTCTGCACCTTTGTTGCCAGATATGAAATATTGCCAAAAGCCAAAAAGGCAGTTTAATAATTTACTTACAGTAAAAAGATGGGTGTTAACGTGGTGTAATGTGACCTCCCTATGAGAGTCACTCAGTCAATGAGGTCATTGCAGATTGTGATCTTCAGGTACAGTACGAGCACTTTAACTGGGCTAATCTGGACAGAACAAATGAAGACTCTGTAATTATTGCCTCTGGCGTTTTGCCTATATTGCTGCACATGCTAATGTCTTGGCAAGTGCCCGGTTGCGAGCGGATGGTGTAGGGGAGTAGGGTGTGGAAGGGATGCTGCACACGAAGTAGACAGTTTTTAGGCAGTTGACTGCAGCTTTCTGAAGATCAAAGAGGAATGCAGTAATGACGGCTAGCAGAGAAGACATGTTGTCACATTGTGATGAAAAGCGCTCTTAGCTGATGTGACATGAGTTTGTCACGTTTATTTTTTTGGAGGTGGTTTCACCTATGTTTCAGACTTCGCTTCATAAGGGTTTAACGCAGAATGACACACTTCATATTTATATATATATAGTCCATTTCCTGAGGGAAAAATGTGCAAATAAAGGATGTTTTCTGCTGCCGCCATGGCAGGCCACAGGCCTCTGTGGCTCAGGCACCGCAGATACTGTGGGTGATGCTTTTAAGAGCTTGGCTGGCTCAAAAGGCTTTGCAAAAAGCCCTCCTAATGCACTGCTCTCCCCGGTGGACCCAGGCATGAACAGAATGGGTGTTAAAATGGGTACAAGGCCCAAGGCTGCATGAGGCACTTCTCATCCCCTCTTAATAATTGAAAGGACAACCACAAAGAATATGCCTGACCCGGGCATTTATACTGTAAATCGCATACATGTGCTCAGGAAATAAGAGAGAGTAAAGCATGAAATAGCTATAATTATGAAGGAAAAGATTCATCCAAAAATAAAGTTCTTTCTCAAAGTGGTAATTTAAAAGCAAAATAAAGAATAAAATACCTGAGGGTGGGGGGTGCAAAACGAGCTCCGAAGTGTTTAGAGCATAATTATTGCAGATTGAAATGCATAGGCCCCCGTGTTGTTTGCAATTTTCTGAACGGATTCATTGAAAAGGATACTTGCAGCCCTAAAAAAGGCTGTGATTTGGGAATAGCCGCCCCTTTGGATCTGCTCTATGGCAAGATGCTTGAGCCTGGATGTGGCCGATGTGATGAGCCAATAAGCTGTCGCGTAGTTATTCATGATGTAATACAGACATGCTGAACAGATGAAAATTGACTGTCCTGTTAGACAATGGCTGTATGAAAATATAATGACATAAGGCAACAAATGATACATTTTCTCTCACAGAAAACAATACCTTCGATCCTTTAGCGTTGTGCAAAACAGCATCCTAATGATGCTCACTTCCCTGTAATTACCAAGTATTCCATGCTCTGCAAGTCTGGTTTTATCAGAGGTCAGTTTTATCTCTAATGCATTTCCAAATATTTTCAGTGTTTCAGTGTGATTTTTGGACATTCATTTTAGATCCTTGTATGTGGTATATCCTAGTGTAGAATTCTTCTGAAATATTCTGTGAATTGGCTCAGAAACAGTGCTGATATTTCAGATGATTGGGTTTAGTCCCAGACACTGAGCACAAGTCCAGTTTAACCCAGTGTTATACATTTATTTCCAACAAAAATCTATTTAAAGATGAATATGAATGCCTAAATCATTGATTGCACACCCCAGAGAAGGTATTGACAGGCTGAAGTTTCAAAAATAAAACAAAATGTCTATTCATAGCAAAGATAATTGTTTAACTTGTTGGCTAAAGTGCTTAAAGGGTTAAATGTTGTCTAGAAAGTGGAGTAATCTAGTGGAGTTTGAGCTGGATTCTGACTGAGCAGTCACATGACATTTGTAGCAGCAATCATTTATAGTATACAGCAGGAACATAATTACATACTGTAAGTTGTTTATTATTGTTTTCAGAAAACACATTCACCTTGCAAGAGTTTGTAGTAAAGTGAACACTTATTTAAAATGAGTAAAAGAAGACTTTAGAATATGCCATCTGTGTCTGGAAGTAATAATACAACCTTGGCAGCCCTTGATAAATAATAGATTACACCAGAGCAGATTGGATCAGGTCAGACCATTGGCATTCTGATTTAATAATTTACAGATAGCATTACTATGGTTATAATTGCATGGGAGAACTAACTTTCTGATTGAAAAGTAAATAGGTTTCTAGCATGTACTACAGATACTTTATAGTTTATCTCGAACCTTGAAAAGGACACTTAGCAATCTTTATGATGTATTTGTGAAGTATGTTCTGCTTTGCCTGATTTTGTTTGGAAAAGTGGGACGTAATGTTCCTCTTGAAAGGGAAGAAAAGTGTACCAACAGAAGCTTACGCTGCTGTGTTGTACCCCTTAATGACCTAATGGGTTTTCGATAGAGTCTACATCCTCTCAGAGTTTACAGAAATTACAGCCTGTCTTTAACGTTCAGTACATTATCCCTCTGTATGTATCCATGTTTTTTTTTGCAAAGTGCCTTATTTTTAAATGAAATAAATATTTTCCATAACTGTTTTTTTGCCAAGAGTAATTAAAAAGCCATTATTTTTTTCCAAAACCTACTAAAACCCCATTCTGCTTTTTTACACCTCAGATCCAAGAACTCGTTTTGCTCCAAGTCAAATGCTTTGTCATTTTTTTCAGTTTTAAAAATGTGAGAAAAACTTTAAAAAAAATAGCACTTGGCTCTTATTAATTAGTCTTTTCATTGTATATTAGTATATAATGCAGATATGCATAACTTGCTAAGAGATGGAAGCCCAATCTGTATCATTCATTCAAAATTATTCCTATGCTGTGAGTCTGCAGTGAGTCTGGGGTTTTGACCAAAAGCAGATCAGACATGAACTGCTCATACTCACAAATGGCATATATGTACCCTGTCCATTTGGGTTTAAACTGATTTATTTCACAATTCCCTGTGTCTGTAAGCGGAATGTGTTCATTCTGCAGACATTATTGTTACTAAAATTGTTTTCTTATGACAGCGGGAGCAAAATAATTTGGCATAGCTGTGTGATGGAACAACCTCATTAACTGCTCCCCGTCAAGAGAAAAGGCTTGCATACAGATGCTTGTAGTCTTCTGCAGACGGGCTCTTTTTGTTACTGTAATGTAAAATGACATGCACTAAAGTATTTGTTCTACAGGGTTTAAGGAGAGAGAGGAATAAGTGCAGATTAACCCTTTCCCAGATGTAAAGCTCAGTTCAAAGCTTCTGGGTAAAAACATGTTTATACTGTACAAGACTGCCAATGGTTTGTTCTGAGATCAAATGAGATTCACTGAATGAGGTGCTGTTGTGAGGGTTAGAGCTTTCAGTCCTGTACTAAAACTACTATACTGTATGTATTAGTTTTTCAGGTACTTTTTAATTTATATAGTTCCTGTTTAGGAACAGTTACAAACAAGCAAGGGCCATTTAGTCCATGTAGCAAGGGTACAACAGCAGTGCATCATCTGGGATATGAACCCACAACCTTCCTAACTGCTGCTCCACACTGCTGCCTAATGGGGGCAATGCATGCATGTCTGTATGTCAGAAACCCCCCTAAAAGATAATGAGAAATCCCCAGTCTGTGTTTCCGAAGCAGTCCGTGTTTTTGTAAAGAGTATATTTTAGGAAAGAATGCCTTGTCTGAAAATTGTGGGTTGTTGGATCACAGTCTGAGCATCTGACACCTTTTTCTGTTGCAAAAGCCTTAGTCCCACCCTTTATCAGCTATGGGTAGCTGTGAAGTAAAAGAAGACATTTTGAGAAGTGACCATATACTCTTACCTTTAAGTTCTGAAGCTGGAGGTTAACATACCACCGGATAGGAAACGTGGAAATACTTTTCATACTTTTGAAAACTTCATTTCAGTCCAGGGGGAAGAAAGTAATTGGTGGGAGCTCTCCTCTGACCATTGCTTTGTGGTGGTTTAGAAAAACATGTGGCATTTGCCTGTGATTATGCTATGTGGTTAACTTTCCTTATTGAAACCCTGGTGGCATGTTAGCGTTAGTATGTTCAATGGCTAGGAATCCTATTTCAGTCTAGCAGAAGCTGTCCAGAGGCATCGTCTACAGGTAGCTGCAAATTCCTTCCCTATCAACTCTCATTTTCCATTTTTTTTCAGATTTGTTTACGTTCTTACATTCTGGAGCTCACTAGAATGATTACAAATATGTAAATAGCTGTCTTGAACATTTCCCAGTGTTCTCTTAGCAAGAAAACTGAAATACAGACATTTCTAAAGTCGTTTACTGTATTATTTTGGTACTTTAACATCTCAGTCATGATCCATACAGCATTTCATAAACAAATCCACGGGGAATCATTTTTTCTACTGCCAGTAATGAAAAGAGGTTAAAATGTCCTCCTATTGTTCTCGTTCTAGCTTATATATTTTGTGTGAAGTTCCTTCTTTGTAATGATGGAGTAAGTTGTCATTAAGCCCACTTCTAGTAGTTATATAGTAAAAGTAAAATGTGCTTCTGTAGTGAATGTTATAAGCTTTAAATATGTGATCTGGGGTGTGGTTTACAGTTGAGTTACAGGGTATTCAGTGTTCATCCTAAATGTGCTCCAGGGACATTCTCAGGAAAAATGATCTTAACCCATCTCTTAAGTCTGTGTAACATATTGCTGTTCAGGGTTAATGTTGCCCTACAGCTTTATGCAGGCGAGTCTAGTTGCAAGGAAAGATATTTGTACGAAGCTTAAAAACCATTGATTTTCCTCTGGATATGAATACTGATCCTTTTTAAATATTGAATTATACATGCATTTACAATTCATTGATTCTCCAGGATCAGTAGTGTCTGTTTAAAATTTAATCTAAAACATAGCGAATGGTGTATAAGCAATGAATCCTCTCTAGCAGCAGCTGGGCATCGCTCTTAAGAGTGTCTCAGCAGGGGGATGTTCATCACATGTTCCTTTTTTTCTCCAACTTGAACTTTGAAAAATAGGTGAAAAATCAGTTGTTTTGCCCCCTGTTTCTCCAGGACCTGTGTCTGTAAGCCTTGTACATTGCGATGGGAGAATCTAACTGGAGTTGGGTTCAGATGAGGAAGATGATTTCATGAAAATGCATAATTTAATTATTTGCTCAGACCAGCATTCTGTACTGCCGATTTGCTCACTTTTTAAAATAAAGGGCATGTACTGTAAGGCTATATTGTTTAACACTTCTAAAAGTGCTTCAGTGTTTTTGGATTCTTGTTTGAATTTTAAATTGAGCAGTGCCACCAGGCTGTGAGTGAAATATATCTGCAGCACATATCTAAAAACAAGCATGCATTCTGTAAGTATTTTAATATTCAGATCTCATATCAGATATATAAACTATTAATGTAAATTCCTTTATATTGAATATTTATTAGTATGTTAATATTATTCTTATTATGTCTTTTCAAAAATCTGAAAGGTTTGTTCAGTGGTGAGTTAGTTATACCCATTGACCCTCTGCCATTACCAAGCAAGTGGAACAGAGCTGCCAGCTGGAATGTCAGTAACTATCCATATTTTTCCATTAAGAACCTGCGCTAGGCTGTGTGTGCAGCCTGGGTCTGTGACAGTTAAAGTTGCACACATTTTGGATACTTCCTGTGATGTGAAAGTTTCAGAAAGAGAGAGTCAGGCTGTGTCCGTAACACACATGTTCACAAATAAAAAAAATAGAATTCTAATTTTCAGTTAATTTGCTGTATTTTTCAATTACAATAAGCTTTTTTTCATGGAGATTTTTAGAATGATAGTACAAGAGAGAAATTGTGTTCTTGTTTTGTTTCAGTTTGTTAAAGATATTTGTAAAAGAGCTTATCAGGAACTATCTGCCTGATGGGTTTAAAAAAGCTGAGAGGCATAACTAATGTAAAACTAAAGAGACATAACTTCTGCAAGTTTCACTTCATTTTTTATTGTTTCTTTAAAATACAAAATACTATATTGCACCCTAAAGGAAGCTGTTTTACCTAGATGTAAACTGCAAATAGTAGAATCTAATTAAATTTAATGACATTTGCATTGACACATCTTGGTTCACATTTATGGAATTAGGTCTTGCAAAAAATAATCTAAGAGATGAAAGGGATCTTTTTAAGAAAGATCTTTATAACTTTTTTTTTTCCAGGCTTATATTCTACTAGATGAGAACGGGATGTGTTTTATTAATGAAAACACAAAGAGCCTGAAATGAAAAAATCTGAAAGTGGATGGTTTTCCTTTCTCAGAGGGCTTCATGCACTAGTAAAACTGAATCTTAAATCTCATTGGAAATAAAAGGAATGAGTTTAAAAGTTCACTTAAGACATTATTTTTATCTGTTGCAGGAGACTTTGCTGTAGTTCAGCCACCACTCTTCATTTTGTTTTTTTATGCTTAACATCTAAGAGGAAAAAACTGTAGATTTTTTGTTAGTTTCGTTTTCTAAAGCTTTGTACAGTATAAATATTATATTTGTTGCTTTACTTTCTAATGCTTTGCATTGATACCTTTCTTTTGAATGGAACACAACGGGGTGTTTGAAAGTGCTGGGCAGGTGGGTGGGTACCTGCTGCACTGAATGTACTGCTGATGGCCTGGGGTTTAGGGCCCTGTTCAGTCTGCACATGGGGACAGTCATGCTGGAAATGAGACACCTCTTCCCTTTATTGCATTTTTAATGGGACGGTTCATCTGAAATCATAGTTCTTGAAACCTTGGGAGGAACAAATTTTCTTCTATTGTCAAAAGGGATAGAAATACACAAAGTGTTAATTGGACATGCCTGGTATCATGTCTTAGTGGGCTCATGTACAGTAGGTACTGTTTGGAAATCAAACTAAAGGGACTCCCTGGACACATTTTCCCTTAATATAAGTCTTGCTTCCCAATAGAAATCTTAAATGGGGAATTGATAGTGAGAAAAGCTCTGGCATACAGCTGTCGTGTCCCTCCCAAGCCACTTCTTTGTGCTGAGAAGCTAAGGGAGCTGTCAGGCATAATTGCACAGTTCAGAGAAATCCAGTGCACCGTTAGGACAGCAACCCTACATGCCTAATTCTTACTGGGCCAGACCTCAGGAATAACAAACTGAAGAAGTCTGTATGCAGATCTCATGTGAAACACCTTCTGTAAAAAAAATGAAAGCTGCTGTGAATTGAAAAGTAAAACATTAACCTTCATCACATGCCTTACTTCATGGTTACAACTCCTCTTGAACACCCATAGCAGGAAATATTGTTAAACTCACTTTAGACTGTTTGTGATGCTACAGCCCCATTATATCAAGATTGGTGCCTTTTTGAAGAAGGTAATTAATAAGCAACATGTCCAGATGTTAAAGATTTAGTATTTGTCAACAGATTTGCACTGAGAGTTTACCGAGATGGGCAATGTTAACTAGGTGTCGGGCACAGAAAGGCTTTCACATCAGTAAAATAGTTAATTGAAAAATAGAGTTTGAAAGATTCTGGTAAATTCTCTTTCTATAACTTTTAAACAGTTTTTCTAAACCTGAACATTGCTCTTGTTTTATTTATATCTTGTCTTGCAGCCGAGTAAATTAGATTTGTGGAAAAAAATGGCAGCAGCGTTTCTTTAAAAACTCATACTTTTCGACAGTGTGGATTAAAATCTGGGTTGCTTAGTCCTTAAGGTCTCTATCTTTTACATGCCTGAACTCGAGTTCAGCAAAAGGGTCGAATGTAAAATTAGTCACTGCCAGCCGCACTTTAGACTAGTCCTTATTTTAGTCCTCTGGGGCAGAAGTCCAGAGCCACAACCTTCCTAATTTGTCATTTTCAGCTTTGCAGCACTGAGTAAACATGCTCAGAATTGCAATGTGGCTCTGAGGAGAGCTGTCGTCTTCTGCAGAGAACAGTAGTGACACAGCTGCTGGAAGGTTCACTTGTCATGTGCCATGATTCCACTCCGATGTGGAGGCTTGGAATGATGAAACTGTATTGAGTGTATAATGAAAGTTTGATAAGTTGCAAAAAAAAGAGAGAAAAAAATGGGACAAGAATGAAATTAGGAGTTTTGTCCTTACTAGGTGCCAAAACACATTTGTTATCGAAATGCAGGGACGCCTTCTTGACAATTATTTTACAAGTGTCAGTGAATGGGAATGGATTAAAAATAGAAGGATGTATACGCAGCAGGTACCTGATAGCTGGTCATTTATTGTGTTTTATTGTCATCTGATTTGACTGCTGATCCTTTTTGATTTTTGAAAGCAACTTGCAGCAGCACGATACATATTTATGAGTGTTGTACATTAATTATTTTTTAATGCATTCAAAGTGAAAACTTTGCATTGGGTTTAGGTAATAAGCACGCAGAACAGAATCCATAATTAACCTGATTTGTTTTTCTTGCAATAAGTGTAGCAACTCAATGTCAAGCTAAGTGCAGGAAGACAGGCATTGCTCTAAATTGTTTGTGCAGCTGTGTGCAGTGTCACACTGGCCCTCATGTTGTGCCAGGACTCTGAGCACTCTGAGAATGGTTGTGGCTGGCACTCATCGTAAGAGGACCTTAGAGAGTCGACAGGCAGAGCAAATTGCTTTTGCAGGTCTTTCTAAACTGTTGCCAGTTTTCTTTATTGATCTTAAAGCCACCATTGCTTAGTCTTACGCCACGGCTCCAGAGCCGTTTGTGAACCCTGAGAAAGCAGGTATGTCTCTGTTGCAGGTTTCCAGACTCTGGAGTAGATGGTGCCCATGCGGCTAACTACCTCATCCAGATCGTTCAGCATGTGACAGCCAACACGTGCTGTGGTCAGGATCTGTTTCTGAAGTCTGGAGTGCAAGGCTCAAAGCTTGCTTTAGTTATGGAATTTGTAGGATTATACAGGGCTGGAAGGTCAGTCACCAGAACTAATTGATCCACGAGGCTTGTTCAGCCTATGTTAAAAATACTGGAGTCTTCCATTTTATCTCACCCGCGTATGCTACAATAAACATTTTCTATATGGTGTGTTTGCACTGCTCGGTGGATCCCTTCTACTCTGAATTTACTTTATGGTTACAGTATGTTCCCAAGGTATTAAAGTGCTGCCCTGTAGCTCTCAATTCCTACTTGTTAAAAAGAGGCTCAAGGCCCTTTTGAAAGAGAGGACGATTTCTAAAGAAAGTCAGGAATAACGGGCAACTAGCAGTCTGGGTCCTGTCTTGCAAGTCCCTAATGGAGCCAGCTTGGCTGCTGTTTGTATTTATCATCCTTTGAATGTGAGAAATGAAAAATCAATGATTCAGTTCAGGGTTCTGTCACTGACACACAGGTTATTGTTTTGGCAATCTAGTATTTTTCCTCTTTCTTTTTGTCCTCTTTAATGGAGAGGCAAAGGACAGTGTCAAAGAGCCTGGCAGCTGGAAAGCATTCTGTGCAGAACTGTTTTTTAAATTTTCACTGCTTGCCTAAGTGCTTTTTTTTTTAAAGAATTTAGGATCGCCCGTTTTTCTTTGCCTGTGTGTACGAGCCCCGCGGCTGCACGCAGGAGACAACGGGGAAGTGCAGGCACATGCTCCTCGTGTGTTAACACGCCACAGGTCCAGCAGCCCCATGCAGAAGGTCGAGCGCCCCCTGGAGGAAAGGCCCACACCTCACTGGCAGCTGCAGGGGGCGCTGTGTTTGCCGAGTATTCCCATCCCTCCGTGGCCCAGGGCCAGTTGAGAAAGCTGCTTGTAGTTAATTGACCCTATGATCTCATCCAGATGTTCCTTGAAAGAAACCAGGGTATCGGCTTCAACAGCGTGGCTGAGTAGGATATTCCATCCTTTCACAGTTCTTTGGGTAAAGAAGTGTCTCTGGTTCTAGAGTTCAAATGCAGTTGCATGTACAGTAGTTTCCACTTGTGACCTCTAGTTCGATCCTGAAGAAGACCACTGGGTTGACTTTGCATTGCTGCCCTGAGAATCCCAGTACCTCCCGCACTGCAGTAACATCTGGGCTGACATACTAATAAGCTGCACAGGGTGTCTGTGAATGTCACAACACAAAGAAGTTAAATTACTGTGTGTGTGTGTATACAGTGTGTTTGTACGTGTATATGTAACCATCTTTGAGCAGAGGATTTATGCTGTTACTTTAGGTTTCTATCACGCAATAATAAATCAATAACGAATGAAAACAACAAAAACAACATTAATGAATACAGAGCAGCTCTCTTAAGAGACAATGTAATGAGTAAACAATAATGAGTAAGGTAATCTAATAATGACTCTCTCAAATTTACACAAGAAACAATCTCCTTTAAAATAATACACTTTTTAAATCCACTGACCTGGTACTTTCTGTCTCGAGCAGTAGATCAACATATTGGACACAGAACAAATGTTAATGAAAATGTGTCTTGGCTTATCTATATGACATATACTGTAGGCATAGTTTGTTTCTTTACACACAGATGCAACAGACACATCATATTCAAGCTGCTTGAAAAGTTCAGATTTCCGGCTCACACTCAAACTTGCACACTGCCGTTCCTCACTGCGCTGGGAGATGATGGGTGCACTACCTGTTGCACCTACAGAGAAACCAAAACAAGGAGCATCTAGACGACACCTGGACCATAGCCCAAAAGCCCATTGTTACTGGACAGCCTGGAGACTTGCTGGACTTCCAGTGTCCACAGATCCTGTCTGTTGATTTCGAAGTCCATTTGCTCCAGGTGTGTTAAGTTGAGGTTTCACTGAACCTGCAGTAGGTGCTGGTGGTGAAGAAAATCTGCTGCACCTGAGAAACTCCAGTATTCCAAAACTGTGCATTCAAACACGGTGCGTCGATTACCGGACCCCTGCTAAGATCTCTTTCTTTTACCTCAAATTCCATTTTTTTTAAAAGAAATTCCACTTACAGGAGGTTTTTTTGTGATTTGCGGTCTTTGGACAAGGAGGCGATGATCTAATACAATGATATAAATTCTGAGATAGTTTTGCAATCTAACTTGGCTCCTCTGTTTCTCTTCTGAGCAACAGAGAAATTGATGGAAACCCTTAACAATAAAGCACTGTGTTCTACAGGCTGCAGCAGACTCCCCTTTGTCAGCTTTCATTAATGTGCTGTTTGTTGATCTATGGCTGTCACATCACTGGCCTCTGTCTTTTTTTTCCTTGAAAGACTGCTATTTTCAAAGGGGGTCAGCGACAGAGATAAATCTGTAGGAAGGAACAGTCTATACAAACTACATTCAATCTCTGAAATATCATAAAATACAGCAACACAATAGGGAACTGAATGGCTGTAGAAGATGTGGACATTGGTAAATAGGAGCAACTCACCATCATTTTTACCCATGTCAGTTTTTAATGTTTAACAATGCGAACTGCAGGGAATTGAAACCATGGTATTATCAGACACAAAAGTTAGTGGACAGGAGTATTTCACTTTTTCCTGTGGAGCCCATTCTGACACATTTTTAAGTACAAGGGTATAAATTCTTGTTACAGCTCCAAAAAAGTGAAAAATAAACTGTTCAAAAATAATAATAATAATAATAATGTGATATTTATGTCATCTGCACATCTTTTCTTTGTAAAAGCTCACCACAATTTCTCTGCAAACATCAGAGATGCAATGCTGAGGCTCCCATGCAGATATCTGTCCATGCAGATCACCGAGAGGAGAGGGGACAGGAGGCACCCTTGGTGGAGTCCAACACCCACCTTGAATGGGCTCGTCTGAATGCCAAGAAACTCGCTTCTTAAATACAGGGCCTAGATGGCACGCAGCCCCAGGGTCCTTTTCCAAGTCCACAAACCGTGTCCACAGGGGTAGCAAGCTCCCGTGACCCCTCAAATACCGTTGTGAGAATAAAGAGGTGGTCTACTGCTGCATGGCCAGGACGGAATCCGCATTGCTCCTCCTGGAGTCTGGAAAGGAATCTCCATTCCAGCTGCTGGCACAGCCTTTCCCAGGGAGCCCGAGGAGCATGATTCCTATGAAGCTGAAACAGGCACTCCGGTCCCCCTTTTTAAAAAGGGGGACATAAGCAGATGTGCTGTTGAATCAGTGAGTCATCTGACCTGTTCAGTAATGTTGAGTATTCCATCTATCCATTCTCAGCAAGCTGAGTATTCCTGGTAAGAGCTATGGAAAGCTGTAAATTATATCCCACAAGCAGAGGGTGCAAGGCTCCAATACATCAGTGAGTGAGCCGGTCCACTGCACGGCACACACAAACACACAAGCACAATTTACAAACACCAATTTACGAATACCAAGCACATCTCTTTGAGATGAGAGGAAACTAGAGAGCCCAGTGAAAACCCACTCGATCACAGGGTGAATATGCGTATATAAGTCCACACAGAAATCACCCCCGGCCACAGTTAAACCCAGGGCCCAAGAGCTGTGAGGCAGCAGGGCTCCTTACCATGGAAATGAGCTGCCCCATATTGAAATTCTACCTTTTGCACAGAACAGGAAGGAATTTAAAGAAACAGTGGAATAGGCTACCTTCTAATTAAATACTACTGGCATGAAATTTGTAAATGCCAAGGTACTTTATATTTATAACTGTTCAGCACAAGTCTTTTCTGAGTCCATTTTTATTCTTTTTTTGGGGGGTTATGCTATTTTATTCTCCTCATTCATCATCCTGAGATTAATGCCCATTAATAAATAACGAAGCACCTCTTATCCCCTTTCCTCCCACACAGCCCCCAGCCATTCTATATTGGAGCTTATTGATGATGTTGGCACTCCATTACAAGAGCGCTGTGCCAGTTAGCTTCATTTCAGGAGAACAAGCACTGAAGTCAGGTCACTTGCTCTATGTTCCACTTTTATGGCTCAAGCCTGATAGCTGTGTACCACTGAATTATGCCTGCTTGTATAATGATGGAGTAAACCAGAACACTAACACTATATTACAGAGAAATATAAGATAAGATCACTTTATTGGCCATATAGAATTTCTCGTATTAGGAATTTATCTTTTCCCATACCCCAACTTTCTTGGTCAGAGCGCAGGGTCAGCCATTTACAGTATATGGCACACCTGGAGCAGTTGGGGTGAAGGGCCTTGTTCAGGGGCCCAACGGAGTAGGATTCCTCTGCTGGCTGAGGGATACGAACCGGCAATCTTCCAGCCACAGAGCCAAAGAAATCACCGCCCGGTGAAATTGAAATTGAAGTACTGTTGGATAGGGTTGTTCCTGATCTACTGCTATGGAACATGTGGATGTGTGTAATATATACAGTATGACTGTTTTGTGCTTTTGCATGAATTAGGTTTAGATCATCATGAAATTTTATTTTTAAAACTTGAACTGCAATTTAAATTCCCTTA
The DNA here is from genome assembly GCF_055471065.1 of Atractosteus spatula. Taxonomy (NCBI): domain Eukaryota; kingdom Metazoa; phylum Chordata; class Actinopteri; order Semionotiformes; family Lepisosteidae; genus Atractosteus; species Atractosteus spatula. The sequence goes on from NC_142714.1 coordinate 52,666,230, forward strand.
TGGTCAATGTAGCTCCACATCTGAATCACATCTTTCAAAGTCATTACCTACTTCTTGGTTTGCTCCTTGAAATGCTGTTCAAGTTTAAAATTTTCTGCAGAAACCTTTAAAGATATTTTGTTTTGAGTGTAACATGAAGAAAGTGCTACCTTTAATTGTAATTTGAAATAACATTTTTATATATGTCCTTGTTTTATGACTACTGTGCTACTCTGCATTATAATGACTACTATAAAATGGTTAAACCTCTGGCAGCACTAGTATAAATTTAGCAAAGTAAAATGATGGTACAGATATCAAAGTTAATGGGCAAAAAAGTCAATTTAATTATAATTCAGACAGTGCTTTTTCAGGTTCTTTCAATAGGCATCGCTCATGATATTTAAAGGACCTATCAGAAAGATTTTTTGATGAACATTATCCATATTTTGGAAATGGCAATCCAATATCCACTATGTCTATAGTGCCATACTTGTACTGTACAGTATATGTGTGTGCTAACGTGTGTTAACGTCTACATGTGTGCTGTACAAAAGCCTGTTAAACTAGTTAAAGATAGAGGGTACAGTACATCTCCTAAATTATGGATAACAATCCGAGTTTTCAGTTTTCTTTTGCTGTTTTTGATCGGAGGCCATTCTGGTATGATGTGACTTGATGAGTGTGAATGGAGGACAGGGTTTCTGCCTTGTGGTATTTAATTTATTGACATGCTGTAGCAGGTGGCTGCTGTCATGGAAATATAACTATCAAGGAAGCCACAAAAGAGAGTTCTCACCTGAGTAAGGTCTTTATTTCAATATTGCAATATTGGGAGCCCTGCTGCCACTTCGCAAAGTGCAACCAGAGACTCAATTTGTTACAAGCAGTACAGGGTTTTTATAAGACGTTGCGCTGTAAAAAAGTTCAGCACTTGGTCCCTTCTAAAACTTCCCCTTTCTCTAAGAGAAAACAGATTACATCATAGAGCGAGAGAAGAAAAACTAGATTTGTTATTCAAAGCTTATCGGTTACTTTCAGCTAATTCTAATGACCCAGACAGCATATATTGTTTTGGTACATTGTCTTCTAAACTAACCTAAACAGTGTACTTTGTTGACGAACTGTTTTCTAAAATTCTGCACGCACTGTAGCACAGCAGTTACATCCTTGAAATATATTATCTAAAAGCACCAATATATTTTTTTAAAGCTCTCTACATTTTTAAGAATCAATTTACTTATTAGATTTCCACTTCACTGCATTCCTCTGTGCTCTCTCAGGACAACATGGAGATTGATCAGGCCAGCTCCACCGGGGAGCATTTCTCACACCCCTGAACATTAAAAATTACTACCCGAATAGGGTCAAATGCTCAAACTACAGTTTTAAATTCTTCGTTTTGAAAGCAGTTAAAAGCTGTGAAATTTTGCAGAGTTTCCCCAACACCTGGCACTCTTGTTTCAGCTACTGTATGCTTAGTTTATCTCTTAATGTACAACCATATGCAGCAAGTTAGTTCCAGACTCCTGCAACTCAAGTGATTTATTAAGCAGTTCTGAGCACTATTGACCATCTGAACGGGATTAAAAAGACTCTGAAAAAGAAGTAGTTTCCAATAAATCTTTCTAACCCCATTGAAGCAGAGGCATCGTGAGACTGGCATTCCTACTGTAGGTGTGAAGTAGGTAAGAAATCACTGTAAAGTTATGCAGTGTTTTGTGTTTCCCATCTATTTTAACCATTAGCTACAGTATGTGACTCAACGTTAAATAAAAAAGTACCATATGTTCCCAATGGCGTCTCTCACTTAAAATTGATAGTTGTAGGATTAATACTGATGAGGTATTTCCATTAGAATTAGTAACAAATCTGTCAATGTGGTAAGCTCATTTAGCCAGAATACTAATGATGTTTCCATCCAGTTTTAAAAAATATTTTTAAAAACTTTTTGTTTCTTGAAGTTGTAGGATACAAAGGCTTCGCAGTTGGTATAAACAAAGATGACACAGATCATACATGATTAGTCCATAACCATGTAATTAAGTAAAAAGTCAGAATTTTACAGAAAGCACTTTTACAAAAGACTCTTTATTTTTGCCTCTTGCTGTCCTGCCTTGAATAACTTTGGTTGTATTAATCAGATGAGTCATTTTTCCAATTATTTTTACAGTATATCACTTATTCCTAATTGGAAGACAGGCCACTGCAGCAAGTATATACAGTGGGGCTGGGATTTTTCCAGGTTTGCAGCTCCAGCTCTGCCCATCTTTTAATGGGGACCCCTGCCCCACCCCTGGCACAGCTCCACTCCAGTTTTGGGGACCCCTGCCCCACCCCTGGCACAGCTCCGCTCCAGTATTGGGGACCCCTGCCCCACCCCTGGCACAGCTCCACTCCAGTTTTGGGGACCCCTGCCCCGCCCCTGGCACAGCTCCACTCCAGTATTGGGGACCCCTGCTCCACCCCTGGCACAGCTCCACTCCAGTATTGGGGACCCCTGCCCCGCCCTTGGCACAGCTTTGCTCCAGTATTGGGGACCCCTGCCCCACACCTGGCACAGCTCCGCTCCAGTATTGGGAACCCCTGCCCCACACCTGGCACAGCTCCACACATATATATTACTGCTTCAGCTTGACATCAGATCCAGCTGACATTTCCTTGTACCTGAAGCCGCTCAAGATGGCCACTTGTAAGGTTATGTTCCTTGAGATCACAGAAAGTCTGATTGTTTCTGGTCTGGAATTGTAATTGCATATTGCCATGATGAAGGACTTATCTTCAGGGGGTAGGCTGTTGGTAGGTTTCCAGTCAGGTCTTGAATAAAGTGAGGCTTGTGGCAGATCTTATGTTAAAGGTTTGGCTAATATTAAGCTAAAGTAATGTTAGGATTGTAGGGTTGGGTTTCTGTTCAAGGCATTTGATGTTTAGGATTGATCTTATTGGTAGATTTTCTAGACAGCTTAAAGAAATATGAGGAATAGACATTTGGATTTTGTTGGGTTTTTTGTTAGATTTAGCACTGTGTTTAGGGATTAAGTTTGAAGCATGCTATGATAAGGATGTAAGTAAATTACCGGTATATTTTCATTTCTGTAATAGTAGCAACTTTGAGCACCAAGAAGTTTAACCTCAAGCAAAGAAAAGACATCTGTGTAGGGACTACAGAAATGCTGAATTTGTACTTGAGCCATATGATCACTTCTGCAAAAAATCTAGTTTATGTCTCATTTCTTTTACATTCATAGTAAAATATAGTTTTCCAATTTTAGGTGTTACTATTAGTCTTTAACACGTGTGTTCTGCAACTTTAGCCTTCAGCATTCATTTGGTTTCAGGCACCATAGTAAATGTAAAAATAATAAACATGATGATAATAATGAGTGGCGTTAAAGAAGGTAATGAAATGAAAATCAAAGCTCTCGCTGTCAGCTGAGGCAAGTATGTAAAAAAAGGACACATTTCCCATTTCTCCAAATGCAGTCAATCAGTAGCTTTCTGTCACTGAGTTTCTTTCCTTGAGCGCACAATTCCTGCAGCCCAAAATCTGAAAGAAGAGGGTTTTTGTTGCTGCAACAGCAGTATAAGCCAAGAGATTTAAGGTTTCAAGGAGACAAATGTGTTGAACATGCAGAAGAACAAAATCTAATTTGGTGTAAATGTGTATTTATTGCTGTTATTATTTTTTAAAATTATACCGATGCCCTGAAAAAAATGATACACACAAGGAAATTAAAACAGATGGGGAAAAACAGTCCCGGTGGGCATTATCCTTCATGTGTATTATGCTTGAATCTGTTGTGTTGTGTTTATTTTTCAAAGAAGAAAAATTGCTGAATCTAGGTTACGGATTGCAGTTTTATATGTGCTCTTATCTGATTGAAGTGAGGTCTGTTGCAGTGTGTGGACATGGAGATTTAAGGTGTTGAGAAGACCGATTGCCCCTTGTGGAAAAGTGTACATTCACTGATGCATTAGGAGATAAAACCCAGTGAGACTGAATGCAACTAGATGTTTTTAATTGATTTGGGACATTCCTCTGGACGGAGCATGGCATTGATCCTTTCCACCAGTTCCTAGATTGCAAATTCAGATCTCAAAAGTAACAGCCTAATGCCGTAATTATACTCTACACTTGCAGTAATAGCAGAGCCCTCTCTAGGTCGATCCTGAATACCATGCCAAACTCGGATTCAGAGTCTTTTAAAACACACCTTTAAAAATGCATTCTTATTTGGAATGCCTTTAGGCATGGCTTTAGCAACAAATGCCAATCCCGTGCAGTGAAATATATTGTGTGAAACTCTTCGGACGTTACACATCTTTTCATCAGAGTGATTTGGAAAAGTTCTTTTTCCACACTGTGTAGTTCATGATAGATGAAAGTATTAAATTAGTTTCTTTTTAATTAACATGAGGGTTTAATTTAACGAGTTAGGGAATATACCACAACTGGGTATGTTAAGTTCAAATAGAAAGCTTAATATGAATTTAATCGGAAATGCTATTGGTGTTGTTAATTTCTTTGTTTCATTTCCTAGTGAAATGAATAGTTATGTTGCTTGGTGTTAGATGGAGCGACTACATTCACACTATACTAGTTTTATAGCCTTCAAAATGCATTCTAGGACAGAGAAGACATTATTTGAAAGCTAGACATTTTTTTAATCAGCACCCAACGGCTAAAAATCTTAGCAACATCACAGCCTCATTCTTTCCTTGAGCAAAGAAAAACGTAAGATTTGCTTGTACCAGACCCGCAGATTCATCACTGAGAAAATACTTTAACACGAAACAATGCACATTGGACCCAGAAAGAAATTATCTGCTGTTCCTTTTCTTCCTTTGTAGCAGAGGGAAACAAAAGGAGAAAATGGTGCAACATCTCAGAGCCACTGAGACGCGAAAAGCAGCAAGGACATGCTGCGTATAAAAAACCGAACTTGGCAGAACTCGGGAGATGAGCCAAAACAAAGCTGCACTAATCACAAAAAAACAGCTTGATTTAATGGCCAAAATGTTCCAGAGCATCCCGGCCACTCTTTCCACAGATCAGGCTAAGCCCATGAGGAAGAGCGAGGAGCAGATTCTAATGAAGAAGAAAAAAACAAAGCTTCTTAAGGTCTTCATACAGTAAATCAGACGTGAACAAAAATGAGGAAATTTTGAGCTTGTTTTTGTTCAGGAATCACACTCGGTATTGTACCAAGAAGAGATGCTTTTCTTCGACAAGGAAGGCACACAGAGCAGATGTGCCTTGACAAGGATGAGAAACAAAGATTTAGTAAAATTTCTATTCATGAATTCATTAGAATTTGTCACTCTTTGGGGCTGTATAAACATGGCACACAGCAGTGAGATGACAGAATATCCCCTTTCTTCTCAGTGTCAACAGCAGAACTTTTATATGCACCTAAAGCCATTTTTTGGCTGCTGACAGTTTTAAAATATAATTACTTGATATGCCCCTGTGTTTTTTCTCCCCCTAAATAGTTTTGGAATTGTTGTATCATTGCTCTGTATTTGGATACAGTATTGCAATTTACTTCTTTGGAATGCCTGCACTGTAGATCGGAATTAAATTTCAGAGACCAGTCCAATTAAACAACTTTATTATATATACATAAAATCTGAAATGAAGAAGTGCATTTAACCAGGGATGCACATCTGTTATCATCAGGGCTATCCAATAGACTTTCAGGATAGAATATGGCACTTTAAGTCTGTGCTTTTTTATTGTTGTTGTTGCTGGTGTTTTTTTATCCCACTGAAATTCTCAGTATGCATTCATAGGCTGGGAAAATCAAAATTCAGCAGCAGGCTTCAGCTTCCAATATATTCCTGTCAATCACATCATTAATGCAATCTGGAAGGTGTTGATGTTCCCTGCCTCGCTTTTTCTTGATGTGTTGAGAACAGTAAATAATGGGAATAATTCCAGGAAATTTAACGTGACAAGAATGTTGTCATATTTCGATGACAATGCTACTGGCATTTTCTAATTTTTCATTGATGTTTTAGCATAATGCCAAGCCAGCACTGTACACTTCAGTACACTATCATTTAACCCTTGTGGAACAGATGTGATTTTTGTCTTTTGTTTGCATGCATTGCTGGACCACAGGAGTGGCAGAAGTAATATTCTCAAGAACTTGAACGCAACAGCTCCCTTTTGTTTAGTATCCCCTGGATAATGCAGTATTATTTTTGGACAAATGATCAGTGTGCACATTAAAGGTTTACCTATGCTTGGTTTCCACTTGGCTTGGTTAACAGCAAGCATGCAGAGTGAGGACTTCAGCAGGGACTGTATGCTATAGGTATAACAATTAAGCCCTTTCTGTCAGAGGGAAGGTTATTGTTGCCTTTGCCCTGCTCACAAAGTGAGGAATCATAAATGCAAGGACTATGAGTGGAGGAGAAAAACGTTTCTTAAACGGTTACAACTGGAGGATTTATATAAACAGAAACCTAAACCTCATTTCTCGCTGATAAACAAAAAACAGAGAGCCTGCATGGATTAGAGGAGTTTTTATTGGAGTCTGCCCCACTCATTAAAAGAGGAGGAGAAGATGGACATTATTGTCCTTAGATTTTGCATTTCCTGTGCAAGAAGCAGTTGACCTTTGGCCTGAATGCAAGGTTCAGCAGGCCTTGCTCTAAACTGAAGGTGTTGCAGGTGCAGGCCCCAGTGGAGTGAAGCCATTTCCACACAACCACAGCAATGTGCATATCGTTTTCCCATATGAGGACATGTAATGTGTGGGCTCTTCTGTCTTCAGTTGGTTCTATGAACATTGCTTTAAATGGTTTAATGGCACATGGTTTCATCAGCTGTGCTATGCTGTTTGATCAGTAGCTGTCTAAGATGACTGTCAGCTGGTGAGGAATCTCATGCTAAGGACACTAGTTCCTCTGTTGCTGAAAGACTTCCTACAGGAGACACAGAGTATATGACAGGTGTCTTGTGCTCTGTGGAAATGAATATAGCCTCCATTGTTTTATGTGCAGTAACACTTTATATTTACAGTATTTTAATGTATCAATTCATTAAATAAGGTACTGGAAATTCCAGTTTACTTTTCATTTTCATTTTAGGATGCTGTTCGTTGATTATAGGAAATGACATCATAGCGCTGATCCTTAAGAAAGATATTGATAACAGAAAAAAAGATCTCAATGGAAATCAATATTTCAGCAAAGAACTTTTTTTTTTGCCTCTAACATGCACAGAGCCATGGACACCTCAGTCCATCCTGTATTGATATTTTTCAGTCCCTGTGGAAATACAACATTTACACTTTGTATGTAGACTGAAAGCCTGTAGGGTATTGTGGCTAGTAACACCAATTCACAAACATATTTTAAAAGCTTTGCGGTGTGATGTGTGATGGTTGGGGCATTTTTTGGGGGAGGGGGTTACATTTAAGTCTGTGGGATTATTTCAGATATTCAAATGCCTTTGAGTTATGAAGGACACTTTTTATTTGCATGATTAGAAGAAAAAAGAAGCAAAAATCTAAACATTGCAATTGACCTCTAAGCAGTTATTTTATTGGAGATGGAGCCTGGCTTTCTGAGGGTTCTGTACAAAGCAGTGTGGTAGTCAGGCCTATAGAGGGCAGTGTGAGACTTCTGTAAATGCTGAGAAACTTCACTGCATTCCCCTGCTTTTTCATAGCACAAACACAGCCTTTTCAGAAGTTTGTTTTTTAAATACTGTATAAAGTATAGCATATCTGAAGGGGGATAAAAAGGCTCTGGTACAAAACTGATTAGTGTCCTTTCTCTGACAGCTGTAAGAGTTTGGGTGCAAGTGAATGCAGAGTATCTGACAGGTGTACAAGATGGGAAGGCATTGAATGTAACAAATACACTTATACGCTCCCTGTAACATGCTAATGGGATTTTATATAAACCTCCTGTCAGCAGCAGTCACATATTGATCTGTGTATTTTGGGTCTTTTTTTTCCTTAAATGTATGACATTGAGCAACATCCTCTGATCCTTCTGGATCCAATTCTGTTTCATATCTGAAAAACATGATTTTGTTTTAGTGACTCTACTTACCCTGAACTGTGGAGTGCAGTTCTTCCCATATACTAAATAAGGACCTGTTTCTGTATTCTTTACCCTAATGAATTGAATGTGAATATCAGCGTAGTACACATACTGTATAGTGGGAACATAAGAATTGGCTACAAATGAGAGGAGGTCGTTCGACCTATCTAGCTCGTTTTGTAGTTAGTTGCTAATTGATCCAAGGCTCTCATCCAGCTGTTTCCAGGGAAACTGAAGCGAGGTTAACGGCTTCAATGACATGGCTGGGTAGCCTGTTCCACACTCTCACACCCCTCTTAAAAGCGCCTCCTGTGCTCAATTTCAAATGCACTTCCACATAGTTTCCACGCGAGTCCTCTGGTGTGTGTTCACTGTTTGTTCTGAAAGTATTGTAATACTGAGTGTTACTGTTAACAACAGTGATCCTGTATGTCCGATCCTCATCACACATGATCAGGATGGGTGTTGTTACTATTGAATGTCCTGATTTCCTCCTTGTTCAATGGACGTCCTCAGAGGGCAGATCTTTGACTTTAATTAATTGCAGGACTTGTGCCATCCTGTGAACCTGTTACACTCTTCCCTGTGCTACTCTTATTATGCCTTAAACATTCATATCCTAGGAAACTTTGGTAATTCAGTACTGGTAAACCTGGGAAAATCAGGATGCCCTTCTCTTCACAAGTCAATGTGAATGAGATGATACAGACAAGGGAGGCAGCTTGCAGGAACAAATTACATTTTTTTCCATGGCTGTTAGTATTATGTACACTGTGGCACAGAGGGATAATTCACTGCCAGTACATTATTATTTGTAATCCACTGTGGTGAGTCATCAAACCAGGCAGCATGATCTGGGCCACAGCTACCCTTGGCTTTACAAAGTGAAGAGGGAGTTTTTGCACACTTTCTCCCAAATTCTTCAGTGTGTCCAAAACATTCAGTTTCACCTGTGGTAGATAGGAACATTTGTTTCGTTTTGCCTTCACCTGAGCTGACTATGTGATACATTTTCTCTATCAGTTAGTAACATTATGAAGCAAGTGGGTGTTATTTGGTTCTGTTTGATTTTGGGTTGCTTCAGATCATAATCTGAGAGTCTGTATTTGTGTTTGCAGTTGGCTTTTTCTTTAGATCTTATAATTCTTTTTTCTATATATATATCCTCAAATAATATGTCATCCTTAGTGTGCACCCACCTTGATTAATATCATTAAAATTGCTTCTTATTATAATATAGAGAGACACTGTTCAGAAAAGTATCTGCACCAACACAAATATCTATATATATCATATATATTTGCACATACCTCAGGAAAACTGTGCAACAGTATTGCCATAAACAACACAGTATGTAACCAGAGGATAACTTTTCTTCTGATAATTAATTACAGTCCCTTTTGGTGCAGTAACTATCAGACTAATATTGCTAAGCCTGAGCTGTTTTTTTAAGTAGCTTGTTTATATGGCATTGTGTTAGTTATCTCTCTGGACGTGATTTGCATATCCTTTCAAATGAAACCTTGCTGCAATGCTCTGTAGGATAGTTGTCAATTATTTTATTGTTTCAGTGTTGCTGTCTTCATCTGGGAGTCCACATGCATATCATGTCCCACATGGGGGCAAGCCTCTTTAGCTGTGTTGCTAGAGTGTGCTCTCAGCAGGGGAAATCTTCACTATTAATGTGTGCTCTGATCTTGCATATTGCACAAAATCTTCATTAAAAATGCCTACAGCTGTCAATACTGATTACAATGAGGTGATACATTTTTAAATTTAGACATTGCTTGCCAATCTCTTGCCTCATCTTCCAACGATTTTTGATAATTTGAATTCAATAATTTGAATAAAATGAATTAAAGCCTGCATTACTGCTGTTACATTTCACAATGGAGAAAGTTTGATTATAGAGCAGATCAAACTTTCAAGATATCCTGGTATTGAGATTTATCCTCCTTTGCATGACACAGCTTTAGTAATAGTTTCAACAGTAGGTACTGTAGATGGGCACATTTTTCCAGTTCTCTTCAAGATCACATCTCAGTAAAAATGGACATTCTTTTTCAATTATCTTTTTTTTCTCTTTATGGCTTTTTATGGTATTGGGATAGTTTGCACACTAGAATTTCTATGTTCATTTGGAAAGGAAAGAGACTTCACACTTAAATCTCCATTTGGCTATGTGGAAATTCACAGGGTCCTTATGGCTAACACATTTTAGATAGTATTTCTACTCGGTTTTAAAAAAATAGCACAGTTTTGTGATCACAGGCTTAATCCTGGCACTCCTGTATCTTGGTGTTCAGCTGAAGAAACTCTGTGCTCTCCACATAGACTTCAGGATTCACATTACAGTGCAGTTTGCTTTAGGATACTGCAGGTTGTTTTTGGTCCTTTAATTATGCACATAATTATATTTTGATGTTTAGTGGAAAGATACACAAATTATTGAGACGTGGAATTCCCACTCTCTTACTTTCCATAATTGTAAGCTCCTTACAGGTGATTCAATTTTTTCTTCTCCACCTTGGAGAAATAAGTGGAATCACCATGTAACAGATACTTTTTTGACATGGTAACATACTGTACTGTTGCTCTTCCTGATAACAGGTAGTCATTTTAACATCTGTGTGTCATCAGTCAGGAATCCTCTGTGAGGGGCAATGTGATAGGTGATGCACTGGCGCATGCAGAGCAAGACTATGCCTACAAACCCAAGAAAAACAAAACCACCTTCAATGATTTGCATGCGTGGTCTTAACCTATCAGTTATATGTGTGTACAATCTATTAAATCTCATTATGTCTTGTTTTTCTGTCAAGAGGTTTCTCATCAGCAGTGACATTACCTGGTGACAGATCATAAGAAATGACCTCTGAAAGTCACATGCAGTGACCTGCAATATCACACACACTGTTGTTGCTAATGAATGTAATACTTGTATTATCCTCACAAAAGGTATGATTGCCTCTCTACTGAATTGGCCATCTAATAGAGTTTTTTACAGACACCCGGTCTTTGTATTCAGGTGATTTACTCCAGGGAATTCACGTCCACTGGGTTCATCACAGCTGCCACTGGTGCATAGCAAGTATCTTCATGCCTTCTGGCGTATTAATCAAGAAGCAAAATGTGATTGATGCTATGCTGAGCTTTTTAAAAGAGAACGAAGTGGCAAGATGTCCCTGTGATTCATATTAAAAGCATAAGCTAGTGGTGACGGCTAAATGGAACCCTTTTAAAGGAGGACCACAGTAAATCCCAGAAAGCAAGAACATGTGAAGAAGGAGCAGCTGCATCCAGTATGGGTTTTGTCCCATGAAGTGGCTCTAGGTCCCATCGGGGGGTGCCTGGCTGACTGTCTTCATCAGTGTGGTGTCCACAAGCACACATTCAGGTGGGTGGCATTCCTCCTGTCCTGGAACACCCAGGTAACAGATGGCAGTGCTGTTAAGCTGCTACTTCACGAAAATTGAATAAAGAGTGTTTGTTATCGCAGCAGTATTTACAGTATATCCAGATATGGGCTAAGTGGGGTTGCATGCTGCGCCAGTGCAGAGAGAATTGGAACAGGTCATTCCAAGAAAGGTTGGGAAATAAGAGTCGGTGGGAAGGTGGATGTGACTGTGCTCCACCATTTGTTTAAAAAATCCTTCCATGATGGACCTACTTTTTTATTAAAAAAAAATAAAAATAAAATAAAAGTTGTTCAGCACCATCTAGAGGTGAACTTGTTTTACCTGTAGAAGGCTATCGTAAGCTGTGTGAAAGAGGCTTTAAGATGCCTGCCGGAGCTCAGGTGATGAGTTAAAGGTACTAAATGCCACAAAATAAAAATTTCAGGATTTTGTTTTTCGAAAACGAAGCGGGTGAGAGAGTGGTGTCATTTGTGAGCCAGTGGGTCAGCTGGAGATGTGACGATGCCCCTCGCTGCTCAGTAATTAAGGAACAGGGTGGTAAACAAGAATTCTGCCCATCTGTCTCCCAGTCTGCCTTGTTTCCCATCCAACATATTGTTGTAGTCTCAGTTAGGGCTCATTCAGCGAAATACTACCAGTGTTTTCTGTGGGGATCCAGGATTGTCCAGATTTTACCAGGTTTACTTCACACTATACAAGTTTAATATTAAGAGGAATTTAATTAAATCGTGTTTTAATAGTAACATCTATTTTTATTTCTGAAAAGAAATGCTCGCATGTTAAGATGTACTTCACACATTTCCACGCACCTTTAAAATGATATTACATTTGATAACATTTGTTAATCAGTTGATAATTAGTGGTAGTAAGCAGGTTAGTGTGAACAGCAGCTTCTTGCCAAGGCCCTGAATGCACTCAATTGTCTTTTGTTGCAAAAAAGGATGTCTTCATTTGTCTTCATTTTTCCAACATTTCGAAAGACTTGTAAAGGACACCCCTTTACTTTTAGATTTTCTCGTGTTAAGTAATTATGATGAAAAATTGTAACAAAAATAGAATGAAAAGAGCACTTAGATGATTTGACTGAGCAATCAATCATACTGCAAATGAATAAACAAAACTTAGCGCACTCCTTGATGGCTCCTTTTTAATGCTAATCGTTCCATTGTGAAAGTGGGGTGTGAGAAGGTTCAGCCTGTTTGATGGCACACTCATTTTCCCCTCTTTTCTCCAGAGTGATTTGTAACTTTAAATGGTGCTTCTCTTGAGTAGTGAGGTATTTTTTTGGTGGAGAGATTCCCGCGACAGAGGTAAAAAAAAAAGTAGAGAGACTTTATATTTCTCACAGTGGACCATGCAAACTGAGGGAATGAGGAATTGAATGGCTCACGGGTTGGAAATTGTAAGTGGAAATGATGAGTTTCTTTTAATTGCTGTGTCTGCAATGCCTTGTGGACAGTGAGAGCTGAGATTCCGCAATGAGTAAGGAACCAGGTCTTCGGTCTAAACTTTTTAAAAATAGCAAACTGGCATCGGTTAAGCACATTTTCAGAGCATCGGGGTGTCCTCTTCTCTGGTCATGCAGGGCCCTTAATACATCACATGTTTATGAGTTTGTAAAGTCAGCTCCCTTAAAAACGAATCAGAGTGATAGAAGGTGAAATTGAATGAAGCAGGGTGTTTCAGTGTGGGGGTAAACAGGTCATGGATGCTGATCTTACTGTGATTGGGTCTTTGGTGGCTTTGAGCTTTCATCATGAGCCCGGGGCTGGGGTGTCCATACTGACTGTAATGTGCAAGAGAGCTTGACAGAAATAAAGACAGAAATGGCACATATACTTTTCAAGCTTTTTTCATTATTGATTAGCTTAGTAAACTAATATTATCTATTTCCTTGTGGCAAGTATTGAATAGTCAAAGGCTGCCAGTGTTATCAGTAAATCTTTTATTCTTTCAGCCCCGCTCTTACCTTTGGGTTTCAGCCCAAAGCAGTAAAGTCTTCTGGCTAATATAATTTTATAGATGACATTGGTAGCTTTTCTATTTCAATTTACCCTTGTCAATGTTTCACATTCTAGAACACAACATTTATTAGAAACCTATAAAGTCTATCCCTGTCAGGAAATATATTTAGTTGCTTAATTTTCAGATCGAATTATAAATCTCCAGCTTGGTTATTGGAGAAACTTCAAACTAGCATTGCTTGCCCTGCCCATGCTTTGAGTGACACTGGAATTGAACTGTAAAAGAGTGCTTCCAGGTTTTGACGTTGACATGGGTGTGTTAATGAAACACCCCTGGGAAATATCATCTTAAACATCTTGATTCATAAAAAGTTTTATAAATCATTTCAAGAGACAAAATACATCTGCAAATCCTTTTTGTACCTTGTGCTTTTCTGCATTCAGTTCTGACCAGGTACTGTAAATATTTTAGTTTCTTCACTCTTGTGTAGAGCTTATCCAACAGGGCTTTGATCAAGAGAAACATATTTCTAACTCCCAAGTCACTTCTTTCTTCTGTGCTGGTGAATGGACCGATGTTTTTGCTGTAAAATGTACCCTGGGTTTTCACTAACCCCAGACCTGCTCTTTTTACGGTCTTAATTCACTCTAGATACAGAACAGCATTCATCATTGTCTTATGGGCTCTTGCCTCTTGAGTTTGGAACACATCCACTGCTTCTTCAGACACTTTTCACTAGTGTCCTCTGGACCTGCCATTCTGGCCTGTTTGCCCTTCTAGGGTCATTTCATCATATTTATTTTTCATCTGAACACATTTTTTGATCTGCAGCTCTTCCCATCATAAAAGATCTCCATAATTTTGACTGCCAGCATGTGTTTGTCCATAAAAAAAAATGTGTGTAAGAAAAGCAATGAAAATAATGTCTGTAGTTTTCTCATCTCATACTACACTTGTACACAGAATTGTATCACCTTTATTTATATATGCTATCTTTAATATTTCAATGTTTTACTTGTAAAGGGTTTTTGTGCCTTCTCAGGTAGAAACGTAGAAATGTTCATCTGCTGGAAAACCACTAAAACATCTGTTCTCTTCCAAGCCTTTACAGGAGTGCTTGTAATGCCAGGAAGTTTTGATGCATGCTGACATACATTTGTGTGAGTGTGCAAGATGCATACTGTCAAATGATTGCCAGTAATGGTTTGCTCTTACTCTCAGTACATTTTTACCTTCAGACTTTCTAATAAACCATAACCAGGTGTGGACTCTTCAAAACAAAGTAGCTAAAAACATTAGCTTATTCAGCCTTTTTATAAAAGCAAGCTGTTTAACTTTACTAAAATAAATAAGGATAGTAACAGAGACTTTAAAAAAAAAAAGAATAGCAGTAAGGAGTGAACAAAACATGTAATTGAATCACTTTTTAGGTAGAAGATGCCTGCCTAATAGGTTAACATAAATGTGTCCATTATTATTATTATTATTATTATTATTATTATTATTATTATAATTATGACACTCATTTATGCATAGTCTCTTTATAATTGTGTCCATCTATCTCTCCAGCTACCCTTATTCTGTAATTCTTTTTTATATTCCCATTCTCCGTTGTGCAGTGTCTCAATTAAAGAAAGCAAATACATTTCCGTGTGGAGTCCTGCACTAGTGAGACCCAGCAGCTGTAAACGAAAGGTCATTTCCAACTCAGGCTTAATATGGAGAAACTGGGAATTCAGCCCCTGGTGTAACAGTTTGAAAAGCCATCTAAAGGGCACCTTGATGCATTTCAAATATGCACTTTCTCGGGACTAAGGCATGTATCTTGTGTTTGAAATTCTGCGGGTCACCTACAGTATCGTGCAGTAAATGACCTTATTCTGTGTTACAGTATCTATCAGAGCCTTTGTCTGTCTTCTTGTGACATCCCTTCTTTAGACAAACAGGGGCTGGTCATCACATTGTCCTTCCTCAAAAGCTCAAGGTAATGGAACTCTAATCTGCAATGTCCTTTTCTTAAAAGACTGGATTGATGTGGGGTTTACAGTCCACACTCTGGCAAAGCCTGCTATTTGTCTTGTGCACCTCACCTTTATACAAAATCGTGACACAATATGCTTGTGCAATAAAATAATATTTTATCTCACTGCTTATCTTTCCCTGGAGACTGGGCTTAATGGTTATTACTTAATTATGTGTTTTGTTTTCCTAAAAAAATAAAGCTTGTTTGACACATTGATAACAATTCTCAAAACTACTAATTATCTTGCTTCTATTGATGCCTTTAGATTAATTCTAGAACTGTCCTGATGGCAATTTAATTGTCCTACTTTCTTGGTGTGTTTCAATGTTCATTATTTTTAATGGTTTTGAAGCATTTGTATTGATGTTAATACAGATGTGGAAAAAATGTCAGAATTACTTCTCTTATTAATTCAATGAAACTCCATTTAAACCTGTGAAGTTTTGTGCTTTGTGAAAAACAAGAGCTCAGCTAATTTCAGACAAAGCTCTTTCAAGTCACAGAAGTTGGTATTATTCTTTTAATTGTAAATAAAAAGTTCTACTGTATTCCAAACCCTTATTGTAATTGTGTAATTCTACTGTCTCCTCTCATTGTGAACTTATTTTCTTTCTATTAAGCCACTTTTAAAGATGATATATAAAGTAATTCATTATTATTAGTATAGTATTATTATTAGTATTATAATAATCTGGCACTTTGAATACCTTTTATTTTAATTTGTGTATATCTTGTCTTGTTTTATGTTTTTAACAAAATAATGGAGGAAAGGCCAGTTTCAGATCCTTGATTTTTTGTTACAGTATGTACTGTACTAATTTTCCATGGTCTAAACATTAACTTCCATTTTGCTGATTCTGTTTCCCTTTAACAAAAACACTAAAAAGATGCTAATTATAAAATGAAGCAAAGCCCAAGCTGCTTTTCACTGTACATCACAGACACTGTATGTTCTGCCTCTTCAATCCCTCAAGCAGAATTTTCAGGTGACGTTGATCGCTAATCCCAGAGCCCATTTAACACATTTCTGTCCTGTAGTTCACTGATTGATACCTGTGTATACGGTTATGCATTTATTTTTACCATCTGTTAAATGAGAGGGCTTAGCTGTATTTTCTGGAGTTGCATACACTACAGTATATTATAATCGTAACAATATTTAAAATAATTGAGGTTAATAATAATAAACATTGTACAGTAGAGGACAATGGGTATGTTTTGCTCAGCTTCATATCCATCGAAGTTGGAATGGCTCCTGCTTGCCTTTGAAAGAGTAGTTTTGAATCAAACACCCCAAAAGTTGTGTAAACACTGTATGTAGACTGTTCCTCTCAACTTCGCTCAGCTTTTAGATGCCTGATCCAGCCCAGTTACTGGTCGCCTGCAGAAAAAAGGATGATTGAGTTCGTTAGGAGTAAACTGAGGTCAGCAGTGAGAACTATACTGTACATCTTAACAGCACCATTCTCATTGAGGAGCAATGTCCGATTCCAAGTGCAGACTCAGATCCATGCTGCTCTATATCATTAGTCTTTAACACAGCTGCACTGACCCATTCTGGGCAGGTGGGTTTAATGTTTTAATCACATGGAGGAAAGAAAGAACCAAGAAGAGCCAAATGTAAGTGAGCAAGTGCAGTAGATTTTTTTACATTGAATCCCTCCAGGCGAGTCAGCAGGAAGATCCTTAATATTTGCCAGTTTTGATAAACAGAGAAGGAATGTGACAAACAGGTTTTTCATACTGTACACAGCAGTTAAAACATTTCCTAAGGCTAACCTTAGTATCATCATAGAAAAACCGTCTTTGCGATAAATTCATCCTGTTCATTTGCACAACTGCAGCAACAACAGAGAGATCCATACAAGCCAGAGCTCTGTCGCACTGTCCTGCCTGTGCGCTGGTTTAACGCCTGTGGAGCACACTGCCCTTCCCCAGGCTGCCTAGTCCTCTGAACAGGGCCTGTTTCATTGCTATCATTAAGGAAATTACCTGTTGTCTTCAATGGTAAAAAAGGTAACCTAGAAACAATGTTGCCACAATGGAGGTAAAGGGCTAACTGCACCATCTGCCATTGAAAGAGTTAAACAGAAGCTGCTAAGTCTGCAAAGACATTAAAATCAGACACATATTGGAATATCCGAGTAAATGAAAAGAACTTTATACACCCAGAAGAAGAAAAAAGAACTTCATAATGAGACCTCTCTTCCATAAATCTTAGAAGTCTTAAATAAGTGAGTTGTTTCTGCATTTCCCTCGATCAGGAGGACTGCTGGAAAAAAAAAATCATAAATTAGGCAGGAGCCATTTGATGAATGTTTCTATCTTCAGACATTAGATGTTCTATATTTCAGACTAATACAGTGGACATAGAAAACTCAGTTTGCGTGCACATACCTTACCTTGTCTGCGTGTATGTTATCTGCACAGAGCCGAACTAATAAAACCAGCCTGTCTGGGGGCAAGTGCAGCACAATTCCCACTCTGGAAAGGTCAGACCTGTCACTTTTTCCGACAGAGCAGAGGATCCAACCACAGCAAGATGCCTGGAGATGTTCCCTAACACAGTAACACGCGAGGAGCGAGGTGACAGTGCAGGTTGAAATTAATGCAGAAAGCAATTTGCGGAGGAGCTGTTGTGGTTTTTGGCTTACAGAAGATCCCTGTGACCACTGCACTTCTGTGTCTTGACCACATACCTCAAATGTCCTTGGTTTTCACCATTAGGGATGTGTGATAATTTAGGACATGCAGGGGCATGTTTAAACCTTTTGTCTCTTATCCTAGTACTTTTTGTTCCTCATAGACTGTACACAAGCCCATACACAAGACCGTATGTTGCATTATAGCTAGAAAAAGGAAATAAAATATTAAAGACAAAAGCCGACAAAGTCACGAGAAATATGCTCTGTAGTGACTTGGGCACAGCTTTGCTTTGGAATTAACACCAGGTCTTGATCAATTTCAAGGCAAAAGTGAAAATTAGTGCTGAATTGAAAAATGTAAGATCAATATATTTAACTTGTGTTTGCCAGATCCTCTGATATGTTTATTGCACTCGTTTGTTCTGTATTGATATAATTCTGTGCTGCAGTTACAGTGGAGAAATCTGCATCTTATGTTTCTTTCTCACAAGAGAGACACAGTAACACTTGCACTGAAGTGCAGGCGTTCAGAAATCAAATCGAGGCAAAATCTCACTAAATGCCAGATTTTTAAAAAAATCAGAGCGTCAATTTGAAGTGAAATCTCACTTTAAGACATTTAAAGAAGCATCCTGTTCGAGATGGAGACAAGTGAGTGGAATGAGCAGTGTTTAGGAATATAAAAGATGAAATGGTGAGTCTCTCTGCAGCGTGTCCAGGCTCTGCTGGTCTTGCTCTGCCTGCTGTAACCACTGTCCAGTGGGCTGTTGAAGGGAAAGAACAGCTTTATAGTGATGTAAATGCTTTCTTAATGACTACCTGCCATCCTTGAAGGAA
This sequence comes from Atractosteus spatula, assembly GCF_055471065.1. Lineage (NCBI taxonomy): Eukaryota > Metazoa > Chordata > Actinopteri > Semionotiformes > Lepisosteidae > Atractosteus > Atractosteus spatula. The sequence continues at coordinate 52,685,159 of NC_142714.1, forward strand.
GACAGATGTTTGTTGTCAGGAATAGCACAGTACGTTGAAGAGCGTAAGCCAGTGGTCCAGAAAAGGGGTGTTTTTAGATTTGGATGGTCTTGCGTTCACCTAGTGCCGATACCAGTTTGTGAGCAGATTAATTCCTGGTCTGTCATGTGATCAATTGACCGAAGACTCGCTTTGTGCTTCCAGTAGCTTTTCTCCATTTTCTGTGGCAAATGTTCTGTTCCAATTTACTGAACTAACAAATCTTTAAATCATCACCTGCCATCTTAAGAAAATGAACGTGCAACGCTTATTAAATTTTGAGGATCTTTTGCTAATGTTTTCAAGCGTGTAGCTTTTTCTTCCTGTGTTAAAAAGTGAAGCTGTTACATTACCCAAGCTTGGTGTGTAAAAAAAAAAGGGAGAGAGAAGTTTCACTTAATGTGTGTTATGCCCTACTTGCCGAAATTGGTGACGGTTTCAAGCCCTCCCTCATTTCCCCATGTTTGCTGAGGTCCACAAGAGAGTTCTCGATACAGTGCACATCATAGCTTCTGCAGGACAGCTGCATTAAGGCAGCTTGCCATTGCTGAAACAACTCTCAATTCAACAGGCTAATTAATCTTGCTTTGTAGAAGTAGTCATGCCAAACTGTAGAAAAAGGTTGCTGATTTTAGATTTCTTAAGCAGAATCATTAATTTATGGACAGTTAAAGATCTGTACATTTCTATTAACTGGAAGCAGCCTTTAGTTGGTGATGAATAGGTATTTCTAGTGGTATTGAATGGAAACTGCCAGAGACAGAACTGGTTTAATGGTGCAAGATATTGTAAGAAGTAGCTTTTGTTTCTAATGATCTGAAGCTGAATAGGTCTGAAACAAGTAAATGCTTGTTAGAGAAGCTTTTAGATTTGAGATATCTTAATTTTTTTTCATCACATTTTATAAGCTGTTGAACTCATTTTTTTCATTGTTACTGTAGGATAAAGTAATGTTGGTCAATTTTTAAAAATTGTTTCTAATAGTCATTATTAAGGAACAAGATGTCTAATGTTAGATTTAAGGTGTAAGGGTGTTACCTTATAGATTAAAACAAATGTATTTATGAACTTTGTTTACAGATATTATAGTCTGTAGAATACACTCAGACTGACACACCTTATGTCAGCGTTCCTGGAATATCGTAGGTGTCTTCTATTGCCAGATCTCAGAAGCTAAGCAAGGCGTATCTGATCTCCACCAAGATGGAAGTCCTTTTAGGAAAACTAGGTTGCTGGACTTGTAGGAGATGCTCTTTCTTCAGACCAGGTGCAGGAGATACCATTGATGAGACATTAAACTGAGGTCCTGGCTGCTTGGTCATCAGATATCCCATGGGCACTGTTCAGAAGAGTGGGGGTGTTAACCTTGTTGTGCTGCCTTAGATAGTCCAGTTCTCACTTCTGCACCTGATCTGCTGTGTTGTGGTGCTGTGGGGTTATAAAGGCTGACATGTCCCAGTCACACAGGTGGTGCTTCACTTTGGTGGATGATGACGTTGGTCTCCCCTTGGTGATGTGTGTCACCTGGAATGTGCTAGACCAGTGCTTGCAGTTTAATCATTATTAAATCCCTGGGCCATGGTTAAACATCGCAGGCATGTCTCAGAGGTTTTTGGCTGAAAGATAGGAAGCTAGAACCCTTCCCCTCTGGCAATTGTGACATCATCGGGACGTGATTTCCTCCCTCCTCGAGCCTCCTTGTCATGTGTGTCCGGGGGAGAGGTCACAGTGATGATGAAAATCAGAATAAATAAACAGTCCCTTGTTCATCAAGTAGGCTGTTATGGAAATATTACAGCACAGTCTTTACCGGGGACAAGTCTCATTTTTCTTTCTCCCACTTCTCTGGGATTTTAGCACTGCTCTGAGGCTCTGTCAGTTTATCGAGCCCTTCGCAGTTGATCCTAATCTGCATGCGATGCAGATACTGGCGGAAGCAGTGAATTCATTATGTCTTTACAATGCAATCAATGATACCAAGGCAGAAGGTTAGCCTAAATTAGTTCCTCTGTGATTTACTTTTAAATGTGCCAGCATTTCAGTAGTTGATAGAATGTATGAGATAATACAACAACCTTGCAAATAGAATACATATATCTCACACATACAGTATACATGGTATATGCCAGTGCTGTCTTTATATATAAACAGCACCGTCTTGGTCTTAGATCATCAATATTAAAAACTGTATTCTCAGTGGCATTGGAGAATATAGTTTGCACAGCTTGTGCGGGTTCCTGGACCTTCTAGCTTCTTTGATGAAAAAGAAGAGAAGAAAATCGTGGTGCTAATTATGAATGGAAACAATGAAAAATAATTTTTAAAAGCCCAAGTCTAAGGTGCTGTTGACAGGAATGAATAATTCTTCTTGGTGTAATTGAAAGCTACAGGTGCCTACAATAATTTCTATGCAGTTTTCATGCATATTCATGCTTTCTATGTGGCAACATTGGTGTGAACTGTGTGGAAAAACTAGACTGAATGAAACTGAAAAACTCCTTTGAATTTTGTTCCCATTTTTTTTCACATTAAGCACAGCTTATAATATCTGTTTTATAGCGCGATTATGCTAGCAACTGTTTTTAATTTCAAAAGACAGTGGAAACTTTTCATCGCTCTATCTTTTGAGTTATGGTGTGCAGTATTTTAATAAAAGACAATAAATAAAAACAACAAGGAATAGCTCAAATTAAAGACTGCCAATGTGAAAATCTAAAATCAGCAAAATAATATATATACTGTGATGCAGTGATTAAATATGACAATAAAAATAGTTATTTATTTTGCACTAAAAATTATTTTTTAAAAACATGAGGCCACTACAGACCATCTTTCTGTTGTTAAATGTTGTTTGTTTACATTTGACAGAATTCATGCTGCTGTCACATACTGTACAGTAGTTCTGTCCACCACATCCATGGGAAGTATTTTGGAGAGGATCTGAGGATTTTCTGAAATGTTCATATTATTTATAATTAATTTTTCATTGATTAATTTTTACAGCATTTTCCCAAATGTATCATTTTATTTTCTATTTTATTAATTTGCTGGAAAATAGTTCCCAGACAGTCTGACAGATTTGCACTTTCTAAAGAATCCTGTAATATTTAAAATGTCATTTTTTTAAACATAGATTTAACATATTCTTGACATCTATGCCCATTGAGTGATGTTGATACAGTACATCCAGAGTTGTGAACTGTCCATCATTACAGAATTGTTCCCCAATACCAGCACCTGTGGTGTGAAATGTTCTTTCCTCATGATGAAGTCACACCTGTGCATTGTCTGATAAAGATCACCTGTCAGGAGGTTCTGAGGAGAGGCGCCATGCACAAGAAAGCAGAAAGGTTTTGACCTGGGTTTTTTCTCTGAGGCCTCCCTCTTTCTGCATTGCAAACAGGAATAATGAGCAGTGCAGGGAACACAAACAAGTACATAAGACATTACAGCTGTCCCTCTTACATTCTGTTAATTGCCCTTTAATTGAAGGGGCTAATTTTGTTGTACAGGAGGGCAGATCAGGTTATCACACTGGACACAAGGGAAAAACTATTAAAATGACTAAAATGTACTGTAAGCGGTTCAGTATAGGGTTTAGAGTTAGTGCGCTTTGTTCTTACATTGCAGGGTTTATTCCAGGTTGGTGTGAGACAGTGTCGATGTGTTTCGGCTTCATGTTAAATTAGACAAGGCAAAAAAACTCCCGGTGTGGAATACCACCACTAAAATAACCCAATGAAAAACCCTCTCGTGGCAAATTACATAAGGACACATGAGACAGCAGCAGTGCCACTTGCATTATACGGTATACCTAAATATAAAGGGGCTGGATTTACTGGGTATTGTACATTATGAGAAGTGATAGATATAACCTGATTCATTGTTGCCAGTAGGAGCATACTGCCCTAGTCTAGGGATGTGTTAGAACCAATGTAGAAAATGGCACAATATATGTTTTGGATGTGTACAATGTTTGATTTATTGTATGCTAACTGGTCTACAGTAATGGTGGTGTATATTTCTTCATGTGTTTAGGAAAAATACAGGGCAATGATGAGATAATTACTGGGGACAAGGCTGGTCTGTGGTCTGCAGAGGGGTGCTGCTCAAATTAAAAAGTACTTGTCTTTTCATACGCCACTTGGATGTGCACTAGTTTGGAAAAATCAAGGCTGTTACGAAAATACAGTAACACGTGTTAGAAGTATTTGATTGTATTCAACATACAGTACAGTACATCAGCTCAAGATGTCTCCATGAGAATTACATAAATACTTCAAAAGTCTGATATGTAAATATTTTATTAACACATACATTTTTCAAGACTATTGAGACATTTCATCCAAAGCATTTTTATTTCATTAAACAGCAGATGGATTCAAAGGATTTCTAATAGAATTGTTTTATCTTGCTAACTTTACTTTTAATTTTTAGTGGAATAAATGTTTATCCTTAACTCAAAAGCCAATTTGTCAGTTTCGTTTTAAAGAGATTATTATTTCCCATAAATAATTGTATACACTTGCTGCATTACATTTTTTCTGCATTCTCTATTATGCGATGATTTAGTTTGAGATTTATTACAGAAGTCCAACTGACTTTTCTCAGTGCAGTGGTTCTGACATGTACATTGTGTTGCTCCAGACAGTCCTTCACATCTAAGAAACTCCATGTAGCTCCTTTTCAACATAATTCCTTTATCTCGTTCATGAATACTGAACTTAAAATCATATACTTTCTTATACATGTGTATATGAAGTGGCAGCCTGGATTCAAGAATTCTTTCACTATTAAATGAATTGCTTTCTCGTTGTTTCGCCTGGACCTGAAAGGCAGCCCTTCTCCTGAGGGGGGAGCAGTGCAGCACAGCTTGCTGACTCTTCAAGGTTCTGCACAGTCCCACAGTGAATCTTGAATCTCAGCCAGCGAAAGGAAAGAGGTGCGTTTTTTATTAATAGGGCTTGGCACCATAAACGAATTCCTCAGCTTTTAGGCTCATTTCAGTGAAAAACAAATCGGCACACTTCTCTTTTAAGAGTGGGCTGTCTTTGTGGGGAGGTTCGCAGGTTAAAGTGCTTTTTAAAGGAAGAACAGATGACTTAGCAAAGTGAGTCCCTCCCTCAGGCCTCAGGATACATATGGGATTCCAGGAAGTGTTGACTGCTGTCCTTGTTATTTGACAAAAAAACAACGAATGCCCAGGGACCCCTTGCATCAAGGTTGAGAATGCCATCGACAGTAAAAATAAAATCTGCACCCGTATGCTGTAGAAAAATATTTCAACAAAAAAAGTCTGCCACATCTGCACAGTTAACAAAAAGCGAATTCCCAGCTTTATTGCGGAGACCTTAAATAACCTGTGCTTTCTGTCCCATATGTGCACTGTACTGTACATTCCATTTCTGTGTTGAAAAAGTTATCAGATTTATCAAATTGCACACCTAAGGCCCAGGTTGGGAACCAGGATGCATAAAAGCCATATTAGACCTAAAGGGCACAACGATGAATTAGGAGAGTTCCTATTGTCCTCCTATTAGAAGAATCCTTTAATTGTTGATACTTGACTCCTGCATTTCCTCAAAACATCATGATGGAGCAATCTGCCTATCCTGTCCACTGAAAACATTTGAAGTATTTTAAAGAAAATACTGTAGCTTATTTTTGTTGACTGGTAATCTGATTTCATCAACGCAAACATAGAAACACACCAGGATAATCAGTCAATACCACCAGAAAGCACTGATCTTGATTTTATTCACATGTTTGAAATAGTTCATAGATGCAGTGCCAGTCCTCCAGCTCTTTTTGCTCAGACTCATGGGAGTTTCCTCCAGCCTAGTAGTCCACATTGGCTAAACCTTTTCATTAGCAGTAACCTGGCAGTATGAAATATGAAAATTTTATCTGACACCACAAATTAATTCAAAGAACTGGAGTACTAATAGATGAACTTGTCTTCTTTTTACGTATTATGGATCTGAGAGCAAGAAGTGACGCTGGTTCAATTAACAGAGCTTAGCAACTCTTCCAATATTTCCATTCATTTAAATTAATCATTGGCATTGTAACAATAATCAGGGTGTTTGATCTGAGCTCTATTTTTGGGATTCTGTCTCTTTTAGAAACATTAAACCAATCAATGAGTAGATGGAGAGGTGGGGTGTTAAGGAATTGCCTTTGTGTGTTTTTTTCTTTGTTGTATTTGGTTTTGGTTCCAGTATTTGAAAGCATTACTGCCTTGTGATATCCAGTCCTTCTTACTGAAAGCCTCGAAACTCATTTACGGAAATAGACTGTTCTTCCCTTGCCAGTTCTCTCTTAGTGAAACTTGGTTATGAATAAATAAATACATGAATTGGAAACAAAATCCAAATGTGTCTCTGCCTCCTGCTCTCCTGACCTCTTGCTTGTTTGAGCCTAGCGTACTGCTACTCCATTATGGTCCTTGAGTATCACTGAAACAGCCCTGGAATACTGCTTCTCCTCAAAGGAAACCTGACTTCTTTCTTATTTTGTTGCTTTCATGGCTATGGCATCTAGTTTTAAGTAGTTTTATGTTATTAAATTTGCTTTACATGGCATTATGGCTTGTGTTTGCATTGGAATAAAGGGCAAATCTTTTAAGACTGTAATCTTCTCAGCTATGGTGTTGTCTGCCATACTGCCTTTCTGGGGACCGATTTCATCAGCACAGAACAATTTGCATTGTTTGGAGTGTCCTGATGACTTGGCATTGATTCAGGCAGTCATGTTGTCCAAAATTAAATTTTGTTTGCATCAAACAGTAAAAAAAAAAAAAATACAGTATGTAGTCAGACTGTGGGGAAGTTGTCTGTAGCAGTGTTACAGCGCTTTTGTTTAATTTCACAGAAATGTCTTTTCTTGGCCTTTGTGAAGAAGTGGGTTAATTTATTACTGGAGCGAGTGGAGTTGCTACATGCCGGGTTGCTGTGGAGCCGGATATAAGAGGGTCTGTGGAGCCAGGGTGACTTCACATTGAGTAAGCCAGATCTGCGCATGAAATGTGGGTCCAGACGGTTTCAGCTGTGCCTCTTGCAGGCTGCGCGGCGGTGCCGGGGAGCAGAAGCGAGGGAGCAGATGAGACCCTCAGTGTGCCAGGGGATCGCAACTTTGTCGAGCTGTCAGCAGATCTGTGGTTGGGGAAAGAAGTGAAGGGGGATAATTCATTTCCTATCACCACTAATACACTGTCACTAATACTACCACTGTGACAGATTCTGCCATTATGACTACATGTCACTACGCATTACAAGTGGGGTTTTTATTTGCTAGTGGTGATTACATGGATGATTGACACCATAGGAACGATGCCACATAAAGTTCAGATGGAGATGGTGATGATCAGTGTTCTTTTATATAGGGCAATACAGTAAATAAAATAATTTTGCCCACTCATCCGTTTACCGGCTTGTTTGTGTACGAAGTGAGCTTATAAACAACCAATTAGCGAAGCCTCTACTTCTGAGATGGGCAGACTGGTTGTGAGAGGAATTCTAACAGCATGGCAACCCGCAGCAGGAAAAGAGGGCGTCCCTGACCACTAGCCCTAAAGGAAAAATGTGGAGAAAACTTGTTCCCTGAGCTCACCATCACTACGGAGTTTGCAAGTAAAAAGTTTATCATTTTAGTGAACTCAGACCCTAACACCCTAGAAAGAGATGCAGGTTAAGGGTTGTATTGGTGGAGTCTTAAATGAAAAAAAAGCATTGACCTTTGCCAAATGGGTTCTAATAGATCTTGTTTGATGATGATGGATGAGTACAGTATAACATGTAAGTCTCAAGTGTACATGAAAACACTTTGGCATAAAACTTAGTGCCTGAATTTACTAGTGAAAGAAGGTGATAACTAGCACATACAGAGGGGCCTCTTTTCTTTTTTCAGTAATTCTGAAATAATAAGAGTGGTGTGGTCCCTCAGCATAATCATCAGCACTTCAAATAATACAGGTCCCTAGCTGATCACAAAGGATGAGTGCAAGACTCTGACGCAGGTGTCTTGCTTGTATTCTGTCTCTTTTGTCTCAGCTAGAGAATGCAGGCGACCCAGAACAGCTGATTTGCTTTCACATCATTAAGAGATCTGGCATGAAGCGATCATTGCATTGTAACCACCTATTGTAACAGCCGACCAGGTCATTAATTATTTAAATATCTCTTTCAATTAAGCAATTAAAGAGATAGGAGAGATAATATCTGGGACCTTGGAATCAAAAGATTAAAGAGGCTGGTTTATGCCTTACTCTGATCTATGTAGAAATGAAAACATTCTTTCTTTAAATGATGAGGGATTAAAGGTATTGAAGGCCCTTCTGTTTTGAGTTTGGTTTGTTGTTATGAATATGGTTATACAGTATCTCAGTCCTGATAACCAGTTTCCTCCGATAAACCTGCTCCTCTGAAATGAAACTTTTAAAAGCCAAAAAGTAGTTTATACATTTAATGACAAAATATCCCAGCAAGATGTCCGTTGAGTTTCATTGTCAAAGCAATGGGCATTTCAACTGACCCATAGCTTACCCAAACTTTTCATTTTGCAACTGCGTGAAACTTGATCTTACACATATATATTAAATCAGAAAAATAAGATGCTTTCCTCTGCAACCCTGTCATTCCTACTCTAATGAGCAAGAAATTAAGGAATAAAGGATTTTAGCCACTTGGCTTTGATACTGCGTGATGTGCACTAATTGGTAAGATTGTATCTGTATTATTTTTCAAAAGATCAGCAGGGCGCTTGGGTAATTTTCATTAATCACATACAGAGAAGAGCTAATTAAAATTTTCATTATTCCTCATCTTTTTATATATCCCCCCCCTCCATTTGGCATTTAGTTAGAGAGCAGAATGTTAATATGATTCATGCTATTATTACATAAGAATTCTAAACATAATCATAATTATTTTTAATTCGGTTTGCTGCCATGCTTAGTTCTTGATTTAGGATTTTTTTATAATCATGTGCTTGAAATTAGTTTAGTATAATTGAACAATATGTACAAGCAGTTGTGATTCAAGCATTTAGCATTTAATATCATACCAGGAAGTAAGTAGAAGAATGACCGAATTGTTTATTCATTAAAAAAAGATGTTGTATGAAGTTGAAAAAATGATACCTTGTCTCATCATTCATTTTCAAACAAGCACAAATATAAACAGAATTTCTAACTTGTGCTGAGTCAATATTTACTGTAAGTAGTCAATTACAAATGTGATTTTTGTTTTTGATGCATTAAGGGTTTGTGTTTGTGGTTTGTTTGTTTTCTGCATGTGTTTTGTGTTCTGAAAATAAAAAAAATAATTGTCACCAAAAAATTATACCCAAAACTATGGGGCGAAGTAATTATCTTAAATGTTTTTTTTTTAATTTGTCACACAAGGGATCTTTGTCAAATACAAAGCATTCATTTTGACAAACCAGCACCTGATTCGAACATTCACCCTGCTGTATTTCATCTGTACATTAAGCAGCTGAACCTGTTCATCAATACCATCCATTTCCTTAAAATCCTATTGCCATGTAGGTTACCTGCTAGTTCCAAGTCTTCTTTCCTTAACCCTTCCTTAGATGCCCTGGACCATGCTAGGTCTACTTTTGTTTTTTGATTTTATGGAATAGTATTACATTAGCAAATTTTCAGTCTGTGGGTATTGCTGCTGTCTTGAGTGATTGCTGGATGAATTGTGCTAACATCCTGCAAGTAACTTATTTCAAATATCTAATATGTCTTGTTTATATCCAAATGATTTTAGTACCTGTGACACTCCTGCCTCTTCTATGATAATAGTATTTAATACAGAACAGTGTCTGGCCCCAGCCCCAGGAATGTCGTCAGTTACTTTACCTCCTTGGTAAACACCTGAGTGTAATACTGTATGTATTTAAATTATAAACCATTTCAGTTTCGGCATCCCTTACTGTTACTTTGATATTGTCAATATGGTAAGATATCCTTGACTGTTATTCTCACTGTGGTTCAAGCAGGATCTTCTCGCTGCATCCTTGAATGGTGGTGTTCGTGCTCTTCTGTACCTGGCTTGCCTGTCGCGGGCACCAGGATGGGACAGACAAGCAGATGCCTCACATCTCTGCTGTAACACCCAACCAACCTGCAGTCTTGCCATTCTGCAGTTTTTGCTGTAACACTTTGGTCAATTAGGGGTAAATTAGATTAATATAATTTACTTATTTTGTCACTTCTGTCTCACCAATTCAGTCCAAAAATGTCTGTGGTCTTTTGTGCATTTTTATTATCTCCTTTAACTATGGTAATGAAGAGCTGAAATTTGTAGTGTGGCTGCAGTAACCAAAGTAAATGTCTGGAGAATGCTATTTATTCTCCTCTCAGAACAGAAGCCAGCATTGCTGTAGTTTCTCTTTATTACTCTCATTGCAGTTGACGTTGATGTGTCTTGGGTATTGCCTTGCTTGGTGCAGCCATGGTTCCAGTGGCTTTATCTCTGGCGGCTCTCTACAAGCAAAAGAATGAATACTGACAGTAACAGCAACAAGGAGAAGGAAGTACTCATTAAAAAACAACACCAAGAAAGACAAACACTATCTTGTTTCTTTCCCACTGTACTTTAATTGCATCTCAACCTGCATTTAGGAGGGCAGTTAAATAACAATTCCTGTGACACTTTCTTAATTACCAGGAAGTAATTTATTGGCAATAAATGCTTATGATTACCCTTTTGAATGCAGTGAAAGATGGGGAATGTCAGTCCTTTCCTTTCCCATCTGTTAATGATCCTTGGATCTCTGTATGTTTCTGGGAAGTCAACAGAATAACATGGAAGATATACTCAGACTCAGTAACCAAACCTTCATCTGTTATTTTCCTTTTCACAGGTTTGCTGGTCACTTTTATTGGAATCAGCTTTATAAAATGCACTTCTGCAGAGGATCTGTCTTTTGTATGCACAGTGAACACATCTGAAACAACCTTAGATAATTCTTTAACCGTCAAACACTTATATTTAACCCAGTTTAATCTCTTTCAAGTATATCTTGCAAGTTATTTTCAGAAGCAGCTTGAACTCCTGTCAACGGTCTTCTTTACCAATGGTGCTATATTGTTTCTTTAAATCTGTTGCATGAGTTTCTGTCGCTGCAGCAGAAATGTGTATACATGGACTTACTGTAGACTTGTGGTTTGATTAGTTTCATGCAGCTATTTTGATGTCACTCCTCAGAGTCAATATTGATTAGAGATCATTGAGCAACATACGCGTATCGCATCTGAGTCTTGAGTTTCTAAGGGTAGAGGTCGGGGAAACGAGTGAAACCGGACACCCAGATTTACTGTAGCTGGTAGACAGCCACCAGCTTTGTCTGCAGCAAACTGTGTGGTCAGCTGAACAAATTCTAACTGTCCCTAGTGTAAGTAAAAATATTTTAGAAAATATTTTGTAAGGTAAAGGACAGATGGAGACCATTTCAGAAATAAGAAATGGAGATGCCATATAAGAGTTAATGTTCTAAAAAATGACACAAATTGAAAGCTGAAGGCATAAGCCATGCTCGCCAGACGAATACAACCACAAGAGGTCCTCTGCCTTCCCAGCAAGGAGCAGTGCTGGTGATCAGCTGGAGTTCATGGTTATTCTGAGAGGCGCACAATTAACACTGCTCAGCTCCCACCCACGTGAGAAACTCATCCCGGCTTTTTGGAGTGCCGTAGAGCTTCAAGGCACCATCTCGTGCCAGTGTGGTTTAGTTCTGACTCGCTTGTCTCTTGTGTGATCCCTTCTAAATCTGGCTTTAGATTTACTAGGGGCAAAGTGAGAGCAATCAACAATATTAAACCATTGTAAATCCTAAAGAGGACCGGAGAGACCTGCAGTGTTTTAGCCAGCATTATACCATACTGTACCATTCTCTTTTAACTGAGGGCATTCATAGCATGATGTTCAGTGCCAGTGTTGTTTCCTTTAGATGTATAGTCTTACAGCTGTTTCAGTCTGTGCCAAAACACAGGACACAGTGTCTAGTGATAATCCCCATGCGTGCACAAGTAAAGATAACTACATTATCCCTTTTCTTCTCACAGACTGCTGCTAATGACCTTTGATCTTTGAAGACAATTAACCAGCACTTAAGAGTCATAGATGGGGCAGTGGTGCATATCGGTATGACATTATGAATCCATTAGATTTTCTCGAGCCCCCCCGGAGAATTAGGGGTTAAAGTTCAGAAAAGACAAATTAATTTTAACATGCTGTTGTTTTTCTTGGCAAAAATACATAACGTTTTTGTCTGGACTGAGTTACATTAGTCTGTGGCTTATGGGATCAAGGATTGCTTAATTTAATGAACAAAGTCATTGGCGAAGGGAATCGAGCTGGAACTCTGTCTGGAGTCTGCAGTGCAATTTGAATGGCATGCCTCTCTTTACTGGTTTTCAAGCAGAAATCGACAGTCATAGCTGAATGAAAATTCATGCAAACAAAAAGATATGGATATTTCTGAGACACAAATCGCAAGAATAAAATACTTTATGAAGTTTTATTAAGGTGAATTGTGCAAATGTTATGTTTTTTTAGGCTGCTTTTGACTGAATCTGTAGTTTCTAATTGTTCTTCTTTCCATTCTTTCCATCCTGGTGTAGAAGGCGTTTGCTGAAGCCCTTGACTATTGTAGCATTCAGCACAGTGATAGTCATGGGACCAGTTACCTTTTCAATCCATCTGTAGTCACTCTGATCCTTGTTCTTTTCCTGAATCCAGATCAAACAGTAGGCCTTCATTTGACAGCACATTAAAGTGGACATGTTGAGATCTAGGAATTTCTAATTTCACTTACTCTTCATTTTCTTCCTCTATTTCTTGTGTGAAATTCCATTCTTTTCACAAATTGGCTACATTGACAGCCAGCCTGCGATTAAACAGCTTCCTTCAAACTTTCTGTATGTCAGGATTTTTTTTTACTGAGAAACACAAACGTTTAGCTGAATAGTTTCACTCCTAAAAGCAAAAAACAAAATCACAACATTAATAACACCAGTGATGAAGTGTAGGTGGTGGTATGTGTGGTAATATTGAATATTGTAAAAATAATTGCAGCATGCCCTGCTGTACAAAATGAGACTCTAAATTATGAACAAGCAGGATACTAACAAAATCAAAAAAGTGATTGACAGACATTACTTCTTCTGCTTTTGTCTTGACAGCGGTTCTGTCAGATTACTTACCGATACTACATGAATGGAATTCAGCCAGCTTGGCAAGTTACAGAAATTGACTTCAGCAGACATGGAGAACTGTGACTAATCCAATGTAGACTTGTTCGCTGAGAGAAAAGAGGATGTTCTGATAATTCTTGCAGATGTCAGGCTTGGTACTGCATGCACACATAGTGGAGCAATCTTCACCCCCCCCCACTGCAAGAGTGTGTTTTATGATGACTTTGATGTGAGACGCGCTCGTAGCTTCAAGCAAGAAGAAAGTTGCACTGATTTGTAAGAACTTCAAAACCCTGGACTGTAAGCTTCTTCCTACAATGCTCACACAAGGCTGCAGATGGAGAGTGTCAAAATGCAACAATCAGTTGCAGTGTTTCACTCTACAGCACGTCTTTCTTATATACAGTATACAGTATGACTAACATTTATGAACAGAAATCCTGTATGTATATTTAATTTTTCTTTTTTTTTGTCCTGATTCCCTTACCAGAGAGAGTACTAAGCTGACAGTTTTTTTTCTGGTCAACTGGAAAGTGATTTGACTAATATGGCTTGAGATTAAATGAGTATTTGCTGCCTTAGTCACACTTCAGAAGAGTAGAAGAAATTAAACATACTTTGTGCTTTTCTGCTGAAAGCTAGACAGCAAGGAAACAGATCTGTGCTACTGTAGGTCAGCTGTAGTAAGTATTGTAGTTACTGCTGACGAGCCACTAGAGGCTGTTATACGTTGATTGTTTGTAAATAGTCACACTCACTTGGGGTAGTGACTTTCAATAGATCATTTGTACAGCACGTAGATAGTTTAATTAGTTAATAAGATAATAGGAGAAGAGCTAGGGAACAGATTTTCTCATGGGTCGAATTAGGTTTGCTTGGGAAATAGCCAGCAGCCATATCACTCTGCAATTCACAACTGGCAGCCCCACTGAAGCTCAGCAGGTGTGAGCCTGGTAAGTGCCTGGATGGGAGAAACTAACCTCCTGGGAAAAACTACGGTTGCTGCTGGAAGAGGTGTTAGTGGGGCCAGCAGGGGGCACTCACCCTGTGGTCCATGTGGGTCCTAATACCCCAGTATAGTGACCGGGAAACTATACTGTAAAAAGGCGCCGTCCTTCGGATGAGACGTAAAACCGAGGTCCTGACTCTCTGTGGTCATTAAAAATCCCAGGGCATTTCTCAAAAAGAGTAGGGGTGTAACCCCGGCGTCCTGGCCATATTTCCCAATAGCCCTTACCAATCATGGCCTCCTAATAATCCCCATCTATGAATTGGCTTCATCACTCTGCTCTCCTCCCCACTGAGAGCTGGTGTGTGGGAAGCGTTCTGGCCCCGCTATGGCTGCCGTCGCATCATCCAGGTGGGGCTGCACATTGGTGGTGGTGGTGGAAGAGAGTCCCCATTACCTGTAAAGCGCTTTGAGTGGAGTGTCCAGAAAAGCACTTTATAAGTGTCAACAATTATTATTAAATAAGGGGTGTGCATGGCGTAGATTTTGGATTGTTTGCAGTGTGAGAGTGCAGTGTGAGTGTGAGACTCGTGGGTGCACTGAGAAAAAGTTGCTGAATAAAGTCTCCCTGCCTTGTAGTCTTCATCTCATCATGAGTTTTAATGTACTCAGACCTCACAAGCCACCTAATTTCGAGAGAGGCCAGCCGTAAGATTATAATGTCTTTAGTTAACAAAAGCAAAAGAAAATGAAGAGTGCTACTGTATACTGTATATATATTTTTTTAGAAGTCTCCTGATATAGTTTGTACTGCTTTGCAAAGCCATGCGGAGCTAAGGGCACGTATCTGTGCTGTGTTGGTAGGTTAAGTAGGTGTGCTAAAATTCTTGGCTGCTGCAGTATATTATAGCATGGCCAGCGGGAGTTTAGCAGGGGTAATGACGTGTAAAGAAGCCTTAGCTCAGAAGCACAGGTAATCATTTTCACCTGCTGTATGTCAAGCAGCTGTTTTATCTTACTAGATCTACAGGTATGTACTGTAAAGTAGCAGTATGAAGCATCCAAAAGACTTTGACAACTTCTGTTCAAGTATCGCATTATTTCTACCTAAATTAACTCAAATAGTTTTGCTTCAAAGGCTTAGTTTTGCTTATGGTTTGTTATTACTGTACGTAGATGTTAATGGATGATTTTGTCAGGTCTTATAATGTGCATAGTGCTGCCAAGATCTGGAGTGAATAACAGAAATACCTTTGCCATATCCTCAGGTGTTAAAATAGGTAAATTTTAACAGGTATAGGTTGGATATATTTAGCTTGTATAAAATATGGGGGTTGTGTTCCATGATTGTTCATCTTGCAAGCAAACCACTTTAACCATTGTACAGTGGCGGTGTGACTTCCATAGTATATTAGTCATTTAAGGAACATTGCATCGACTTCAGCACAGTTGACTGGAACACGTTAAACCTATAAGCAGAACTGAAACATCTCAAGGAGTAGCCTTTGCTTGCTGTATTTTTGACGAAGGAAGCCAAGTATCGGGATGTTCACTGATCACACCAAATCAATGGTTTCTATCTTTAAAATGGTTAGATGCGTCATCCATTAATAGCAGACTTTGGCAGATGTTCTGCAAATTGTGTTTCCCTGATTGCTAACATGTGGTCCTGGCATTACTGTGTTACAGGGCGGACTGAGGAACAGTAAGCATGAGTGCACACTGTCATCACAGGAGTACGTGCATGAGCTGCGCTCTGGCATCACCGATGACAAGCTGCTCAACTGCCTGGAGTCCCTGCGAGTGTCCTTAACTAGCAACCCTGTCAGGTCAGTCCTCATTAAAAAAAAGAGAACATACTGCTTAACTCCAGTACATGAATAAAAGTCTATGCCCCTCTTTGCCATGAGATGATTGATAAATGTTTTTACTGTGCTCATTTTTATAAAAGGTAATGTTGTGGACATGCTTCCATTTATTTTAAATGAGTTATAATTGAAATAAATGAAACAGTGAAAGAATAATGGAAAAAAAGAACACTAAAAATCAATTTTTGATTAATAGCCCTTTTAAGCTGACCCTGTGGTTTAGCTGGGGGCTAAAAATTAGAACCATGTAAATAGTGTAATCAGAAAGGAGGGTGCTTGTGGAAGAAACACTATTTGCAGAACCATTTTACTTTCCTTCCATGCAGTGTGACTTATCAGGCATGCACGATTAAAGCTTGAGCTGATAAGAGGTTGCGCAAAAAATATCTTGATTATAAATACAGCCACGCTGTTTGTCCAACTGGTTGCACTGCATGTACAATAAGCACAAAAACTTCTGGAATCTTAAGTTAACAAAAAAGTAAACCCAGTGGGCTCAGAAGCACTCACATCCAGATGATTTATGGCCCTTCCAAAGCCTTCTTAATGAGTGCACACCTTGGTGTAAGAGAATTAGGAGCCTAGCAGTGAATCTGTGTGTGGAAAGGCTGTGTATTCTGAATTCTGATGCTCTTGCTTGTAAACTTCACGATTGCATTTTTGGTTTTTCTTAGATTCCTATGCTTGTCGTGGGCATGCTTTTTGTGCCTGCTGTGTAAATTGGAAATATGTCACCAAGTCTTTAAGGAATTTGCATGAACAGAAAGATGGGCCATTTGCAATTCATGTAGCCAATGAGCTCTGCATCTGCAGCTGTCAGCGAGGCAGGAGGGATTAGTTACGACTCTATCTATTAGCCTGTAATAGATAGGAAGTCCAGTTTTAGAAATCAGCAAGAATCCCATTCTACTACTGCTTAATGAGCACCCCTCCCTCATCTAAAGATCAAGTCTTTCGGCTTTGATTTTTTTTTTGTCAGCAAGTCTCTTTTTCTTCCTCACCCTCTTTTTTGCAGTTTGATCCTACTTAATGTGCTACTTAAAATAATTTAAAACATTTTCCTCAGTACGGTGCTCATTTCTGCAAGCTTTGATAGGTCTTCATTCAGTTCTAATTAGAGCGTGTGGTGTCCTGGGCTTCTCACAAAGTTGTCTGATTCTGTCTTGTAGATAGTCTTGTCTTGTAGTTTAATTTGGTCCCAACGTCATGGTGGAACCCTTGCTGACAGCAGACCTTCTAAATTATTTACTCTTTCACTGTTGGAAAGATGTTTCTTAATGTGAATCAATGAGTGCTGCATATAAAGTGGTCATCAGTTGAATGGCAGATATTCTTTTAAGTAGAGCTCATTGCTAAAAGTCAGCCTTCACGAACTCCCAGTGGACCAGTTATTTGAACCACTGGATACAGAAGGCATTAGCCTGCATCCTTACAGCTCAGAAACTAATAGGCTTTGGAGTGGTTTTGCAAGGAAGATAATATGCACCAGCAGATAACAAAAGATATGATCTGCGCTTGAATCCAATTAATAGGTTTTTAAAAATGTTCCCCTTCATATCGATGAAGAAAAAAAGCACAGAAATGTTCTCAAGAATATTTTCCGTCATGGAGGACAAAGATCTTAGTTCTGTCACCTGGTAAAGTCCCAAATTCAAGGTAGTTCTTAAATTCATATGGTAGCTTTTCTACAGTGAATCAAACAATGTCGATGTAAAGTATTTGCGTCTTATACATGCATCTTTATAAGTTACGATTAGTTGTTATTCTTTTTGTTTGCTTGCTTTTAATTGGTAGAAGTGACTACAGCATCTACTGTATTTTTTAATCTCACACTGTTTTTTCCCCAGTGTCTTGAATCTGCGAAACAAAATTCGCAGCTCTTTTCTTTCACTTTGGAAACATTCTCAGTGGAAAAGTGCCGGTAGAGCTGACAGTGTACAGTAAGTGCAGGACGACCCTCAGGTTGTTTTCAAAGTGGTCACCTTGTGACCCCTAGGTGAACAAGCTGTATATACTGCGTCTTAAACACCCACGCAAGGCCAGACCTTAACCAGGAAAGGAGCAGCCTTAGGTGACAGATGACTTGAATAAACACAGCACTTTTTAAAGAAAAAAAATAATGAAAGGGACATTTCAACCTCTCCTGTTCTCAGAGGTGACTCGTAATTAATATGGATGTAATTAATGGTCACGGATCACAGCACATTGGAAATCTGAACTGTGGAGCTAGTTGTTCTGATAGTGCTATGTTAATTTAACCTTTTAGAAACTTAACTTAAATGAGTACAAATGCATCTATTCAAATGCATAAGGGTTCTGCAGTTAATTTATTCACTTTACTCAAGGGACATTCAAGCATGAGAGTTTTTTAGATTTTTGTTCGTGCGAGATCATTATTGTCAGTCCCGGCATCTAATTGTTTTTTTTTTTTACATGACATGACTTGAATGGCAGCAGTCACTGCTGACTGTGCAGAATGCAGAGTCCTTAGTGGCTCTTGCAGTCTGTAAGGTGATTCCCTTGCTTCCAGCGACGGTTTGGGAATCCTCTCTGGGGACAGCATGGCGCACTGCTTAGGCTTTCATACTCCAGTGAGCAGCGTAGAGAAGTGGTTTAAGTTTCAGTCATTTTCACAAGTCACGCTTATCCTGCAGGCAAATTCTGATCTGAACCTTTCTGGGCTCCTCTTATGTAAGCACTGCTTGTTCAAGGAATACAGTAGCTGCTGCACAGACATCATGGTTGGGTTTGATCAGGAGCAACGTTTCCATGCGAACATGAAATGTACCCTGTTTCTTTCCCGTACGACTGAAACCATCAATGGCGATTGCATGACAAAAGTATGATTGGAATGGTCTGGTTGAGATGACATGACATCTGAAGATAGACCTGGTTTATATGAACAGTAGAGAACTGAACATGTGTTGATAGGGGTTTTTTGAAAAGCTTGGTTTCAGCAGAAAACCTAACCTGAGTTTCAACCAGAAGACATTTCCTCTAAAACTTTGCAGGGGTGTAATTTGCAAGTGCGCAGTGTGTAATTATTAAGGGGTGCTAATCAGGCCATTGAATGCCTAGTTCCCATTGGATTTATTTGCTCACTTTCTGCATGGAGGACTGGATTTGAAACGTCATTGTTCAGAAAACATAAAACAAAGGTAGTCGACTGTGCAACCTGTAGAAAAAAAATCTACTTCTCTTACATCCTAGATTAGATGTACACTTAACCTGAGTAAAACAGTTTAGTGAATTAAAACAAGAGGTAATCTGAAGATCAAGTGGACCGATAAGTAGTCTGTGTATTTGTTCATTGTTTTTGGCATGCAGGCCCTGCCAATTGTCCTGCGTTCTCTTCATACTTTACTTTATATCACATTTGCTGCCTATTATATCACATTTGCTGCCTCTAAGATGCTCAGCTTGAGCTCCCTTTATTAAGTTCACTAGCTCTGTGTTACCTGTCCTGATTTTTCATTGAGTTTACTGGCACCAACATGGTAGTACTAAGTGTTGTGCACTGAAGAGGCTGGCTTATAAGTTCCCTCTACTAAGCTTTTAGTATTAAATTCTCTGTCACCCAAATCCCAGCACTGGCTTTTCCATATTGAATTTGCTAGCTCAGAAATCTCTGAACAGAGTTCTCCAAAATTGAATTTGCTGGCTCTAAATTTTCATTATGTGAAAATCTTCATAGCTGGGCTTTTAATGGTTTTCAAGGTCATTTTTCGGTTTGTGTGGCTTTGCAGGTTACAGATAGAAGAACTCACTACATGGCTTTTAATGGGCAGAGGCTCCAAAATGAGAGTTGATCTATGCATCTGTCTCTATACCTGTATCTGGTGGAGTCAGCATAACCAGAACAATAGACTTAGCTTGTCATGAAACATTGTGCATGTTGTATCCAAATTAATAACAAATTATTGCATTTTCAGAATAAATGCAGAGGAGAAAAAAGGTGGGTCAGGTGCCTTGAAACCAAGTGGAAAAGAGACTTGTGCTGTTAGAAGTATGAATTAACCTGTTTTTAAAACTACTATAGAGCCTTTTACAATTTCCCTGCATTAATACTACTGTACTCCGAGCTGGTATGATAACAAACCATCAAGATGCCCGCTCCTTCGTCCACCCATCTTCACCCCACTTGTCTGGATGAGGGTCTTGGCACCAACATAATATAATTCATTGCTGTTATGGGAACCTCATCCGCATCTGTATCTGTGCAGGCTGTCAGCAAACTTAAATGTTAGTTTGCTGCTTGTTCTGAATGATCCACAAGTACGTGTTTTGTTAACAATGTAATGAATAGAGATTTACTGAAGTTCTTTTGAAGTGTTGACATTGATAACACTGTCAAAGAAACCTTTTTTCTTTCAGAACCATCACCCATAATCTCATCTAAAATCTTCAGAAGCGATAAAAAACAAGCCTAGGAATCATATAATTGAGTTGAATAAGCATCAGTGTTTAACAGATTTCATCAAGCACAAATCTTTACATTTAAATAAGTACCTCAAATGAATTATACTGCTTGTGAAGAATTATTATTTCAAATAGGTAGACAATGCATTTGCACTTATTTAGTGTTTCTCTTTGCTTTGCTTTAACTTGCTGTGTATTGAGACTGAGAAGGAAACCCAGAGCCTGAAGCCCGTAAGCAATACTGTTTTTTCCTCAAGTGTTTGAAATGATATTTGTCTAAAATGATAAAATTATATGTACGCTAGGTTTAAGTAAGGTTTACAGTCAGGTAAGCCATTAGGTGCTGTATTCCCTAGCCTGCTTAAGCAGCAATGAAACATTTAATAAGCCCAACCTTGAGTGACCTTGGAACAAACATAAATGGGCGAATGTGATTTTATCTTAATGCAAATCAGTAAGGTACAGCATATCAATATGGCGACAAACCAGATTTAAGTACCCCCTTTGTTATTCCCAAATGCACTTCGAATGATGACAGAATCTGACCTTAGCTTTGAAGTATTGTTTCAGCAGGAGAGAAGATGAACATTAACGTACCTCCCCAGTGAGTGATGACACTAATGTTATTAATCTTTTCAGTGTTGCATTGTGTCGCTCAGCTCCCAGCACAATAACTGCTTTCTCTTTCACAGCGTAATAGCAAATCTGTACTGTGAAAAAAGAGAAAAATCATAGCCTTTCATTCAGCATTGTTAAGGCAAGAAAATGTATAAGGTTTATTTCTTGTTAAACACTATTATTCCTTTAATGTCAATCTGGAGTACAAAAGAATAGATTACAAAGCCCATGAATATTGTGTGGGGTTCGGTTTCATCTCATCACAACTTTCAATAACCAGCATTTTTGATAACAATGCATTTGAATTAATTTTTTTTTGCCTTTCAAAGTGAGCCATCCTTGAAAACTGAGGAAGCAGCTGCTGTGTTTAATGCAATTAAATCTGTCCTACAGATAAAAAAAAACCTGATAATATTCACGCAACATTTTAGGTTTTGATGTTTGTGGTTGTGTAACCTTAGCTGCATTTCTATTTTGTTGTTCATCATGAAAAAGAAGAACAATGATATATACTAACATAAGTGCCTGCTTGTTAAATGTTAACATTACACCTGTGACACTGAGATCTGTTATGTTGAAGTTCCACAGGTCTCCACTGAAGGAGAATGTGCAGTTCAGTAAAATGCTGCTTGGTTTTTTCTGTGCTATTGTAATATTTGCATGGGATTTGAAATGTCTGACCTCATTGTTCCTGTATATTTTTATAGGACTGTAAAATTTTCCTTTCATAGGTGCACAGTGAGGATGATCTAGTTAAAACTGTAAGCGTAAAATGAATAGGTAATCAGAAGACAATTTCTTCTCATCACTGATTAGTGCTGAATAAACAGCACAGGTTGAAAAGAAAGTAGGATGTTGCGTCTCACAGGTTAGTTTTTTAGATGTTTGTGGAAGGAGTTTCACCAGCTTGCAGGCTGCAAAGGACTATAACGTTTCCTTCAGTTGTTCTCCTTTATCTGTTGAAGTGTTTCAGTGAAGGTCAGACGTGTCAAAATGTGTTTTTTTCTTCTTCATTTTTTACTTTTCCGGTGTGGAATTAACCCCTGCTCGTTCCTTTGTATCACTTAACAAAGTTTCTTTCTATTTTTGAGTCTGCTGGAAATTTGATAAAGGAGAAATTCTTCAATAATGATAGAACAAAACTGGAGAAGCCTTAAATGGAGGCTACCAGATCATGAAACCAATTACTGTGACCAGCTGAAGTCTGAATACTCCATCAGCTGGTGGAGTTGCATTGCTCTTCAGTTAGGCTGTGAACCCCAGGAGATGAAACATTAACAAGCCAGTTCAGTTAGCTTGGAAACTTTCTTCAGTGGTGTGCAATGCACTGTGGGCAGTACTCACCAGTGGACTTGTAGGCTGCTGTATGCTGCCCCAATTCTCAGTTAGAGGACAAAGAGCCAACATTTCTGATGTGAATCTGAATTCAGGAGAGAAAAAATAGCACATCTATGGAAGCTAAAACTGGCCTTATTAACCTAAGCCTCGTCAGATAAGCAATAACTTCATTATTTGTAGTAAAAAAAAATGTAATTCTGTAGAAAATGATCAACTTTTACTGCATTAGCAGTGCTTTGGCTTTTGTCAACAGACAGACATACACACTGGTCTTAATGGCAGCGACAGCCATACATGTCTAAATGGCTTTCCAGTGAAGTTGTACTGTAGCATTTAAGCTCTGTCATGTCAAATATTATAAATGTACAGCTATTTCTCCTAGACTTTATTGTCAATCATGCATTAGATGTATTAAAATTAATATGTATTATACATTAAGATGTATTTATACTATAATCTTGGCATCTCTTGCTTCAGTTAATCCAAACAGAATGATGCATCTTGCTTGTAAATGGGCAGTGTGCATATAGCTGCAAGATGTGAACGAAAATGATCCGCTGTTACATATCATTATTTTTATGTTTGACCCCCTTTCCTTAATAATGTGTTCTAATGACCGTTTTCTTGAGTGTAAATTCCTTAACTTTGCATAGCATCCTTTAGGGAAGGTGCCAAGCTATTTGCTTGTGTGCTGCGCCAACCCAACATGATTGATTAATGTAGCAGTTTCACAGCTAGCCTTAATTTCTTTCTTTTGCTGATTCCGATCAGAATGAAAGATGACGCGTATTTTGTTTGTTGCCAGATATCTGAAATTAAAATAGCACTGCAGTTGGTAGAAGCATTCTCTTGTTGACATCAGGCCTTCAGAAGGGGGCTGAGGGGACAGGCGGCTTGTAGGAAGTTCACCGGCCACATCCCCCTCCCCAGACCCACTCTTGTTTCTAGAAACTCCCGATAAGAGTTCTTCACCGCAGCAGTCATGCTCCGACATGGTCTGGGGAGGAGGGGGAAAAAGTTATCAGAAATGCTCCTGTCAGTTTGTGAAATAAATTGTCTCCAAGGCTGTGGCGACTGAGTGAATCCAAGTTTGAAGCTCAGAGCCAGGTCATTTTTCTTGTGTTGTGCTGCACTATCTACTCTCCAGACTATAAATGTTATTACAAACTTCACTGTACCCTAAAGGCTCTGGCAGTTTTAACTTGGACCTGTTCTTGTGAAAGCAACAAAAAAAAAGAGGCAGAACAAATTCTAAAATAATTGATCAGTATTCTCACCCCCGGGGCTTGAGGTAGATTATGTTTTTGTTTGGGTTTGCTTTTGTCAGATGGCGTTAACTTTGCTTGTCATAAATGTCAAAAAGGGTAGCGGGACAGCCTGCTGATTAGTCCTGCTGCCTCCCAGCTCTTGAATCCTGGATTTGATTCTGGCCCCTTCTGTGGGGAGTCTGCATGTCTACTGTACATGGATTTTCTCCTGGAGCTCTAGTATCTTCTCACCTTGCAAATGTGTGCTAACTGCGTTAATTGGGGTTAACGGAGGTAAATTGGGGACTCTTAATTGTTACTACTGTATATGCTTGTAGGTATATGTGTCCCATGCAGTATGTACTGTAGCTTTGGGATGGACTCTGGGTTGCCATGGCCCTTATCGGGAATGGGTCTTGATTCTGATAATTGCAGAAAGGGAGAATAAATGTGACTGTAGCTACCTCCTTTCAATTTTGTTTACTGTTGTGATCATCATCATGATTTTTCAGCATTGTAGCATTGTAGAAAACAGCCAGTCCGCAACTCTGGTTCTGCTTAACCACAGGAACTTCAGTTTTTCACTGTGTTCAAGTTTGTAACTGATCAATCAAATCAGTACCTGTCTCAGTTGGCCAAATTAACCATTCATTTGATGCTGCATAATATAGAAATGTATATGAAAACATGTGATATTGAGAATTTGTTTTAAGAAAAGGAGTCCTTACTTTTTTAGTGTATTAGACAGCTTTCCTGTATCAGTGTTGGACAATTCCCTCATCTTTCTTATCCCTTAAATCTTAACCCTTTTCTGAGTGCTGTGAGATGAATACAATGATGTGTTAAATGGCTCATGCATTAGTGAGAGTGGACCAGTTACTCTTGATCAAAACAGAAGCCGACGCTCCTCAGCCCTGCAGTGAGCATCCACAGGAGAGTCTTGTCAATCTGACTTGGGCTTTTCCCACTGGGGCCGAACTGTTTACTGTTTCTAAAAGCTAAAGCCAGGGAGAGCAGGAGAGTCTTCTGGAACTCACCAGAGACAATCTAATGAATATTCAAGTCTTTTTTTTGATTGCTCAAAGTCTTTTGGAAGAGCAGACGGAGATTTTGTGGAAAAGTGCGCCCTCCGCAATAGGCAGATAGCAAGTATTCACATCATGTTCTGTCTAAGAAAACAGAAATGCAAAAGGCAATATACTGTATAAACTGCATATCTGCTTGCTTTGCCTCACGTTTTTGTTCTTTCCACCTTGCGGTCTGCGTGTTTGATTAATGTTTTAAGAAGCTGCATGAGCAGGAAACAGCACCTCACTGGTTTGGGCACATCACTGATGCTTCAGCTGCTCCTTCAAAAGCAGTAAAGAAGCTGAAAGATTCAAACGCTCTCCGTGACTGGATATATTTTAATCTGGGCGGCCGTTTCATTTTATGCCACCATCTGTTAACCTCAAAGCTAGCCGTATCTTTTAGAGGCCTGGAGCTAAGCATACATAATTCAGATGTCTGATTTCAGTTCAGTATTGATTTAGTGAAAAATGGTATCACGCAGGTACAGAGGTAAATAGGTATTCTACGGCATTAAATCCAATAACTTCAGGGCTCCAGGGATTTTTAACTATTTCCTTCTTCATTGTTTTGTGTTTTTCCTCTGGACATATTTTTTAAGCTGATACCTACATCTTTGTCCTGTTTCTTGGTCGCATTTGAGGGAGGGTTTATACAACCGATATCTGTATGTTATTTTAATAACTTTTCTGGGAAGAGTAGGTTAATACCTTTTACTTGGGAGCACATTGTTTACATATGCCTAACACTGCCTCAATAAATTTGTATTTAATATAAGCTGTTTTTCCATTTCTTTAACAAAAATGGAAGCTGAAGTAGCCTTTTTTGATTCCTGAAGACAGATTTATTATCCTGATGTCTTCTCTGTTTCCTTGTATTTTGCAGTTTTTGATTGCTGCTTCTCTTCTGCTTGCATGAGCACACAGCTCAGTCCTGAAGTTTCCTGGCAGCCTGCTGTCGAATTGTAGTAGACAATCGATTACCCTAATTCCTCTGCTGTTACTATAAATCAGTAATATACACTTTGTACTTACAGCTGGATAATTGAAGTAACAATGGAGATATATTAACATAACAATTGCATTCATGAGCTAAATCTTTCACTGTTATTCTTATATATACAGTATACTGTATATTTAATAGCATATGGCAGCCATTCCAACTTAATACTCATAATACCTTTAGGACCAGTTGTGGGTTTCTGAAAAACTGTGCATTAACCCACTTTTATGGTATTTCATTTGCATTTCTGTATACTGGATTTTTGGTTTGGTAAGGCTATAGCCTGCTCTTGCTTTGAAGAGACTTCTTATGAACATCAAAGGTAAGAGTTTATTTCTTGGTGAGGGTTGCTGGGACATTGTCCTTCATCTGTGAGACTTGTTGGCTTTACTGGAAGCTGGAAGCACTTTAAAGATCTACTGCATGAAACCCAGCAGTATTGCTGTTTCCTGTGCTGCAGTACATGTGTAGGATAGTTTCTGTTGAGGTGGGTGTGTGAGGTACGGTATCTTTTGTACTCTGAGCCAGTTGTTTACACACTATTTACTGTAAACATCCAGTATACTGAGTTAGTCTAGATCATGGCAAGAGAAGGATTTGATTTTAAAAAATCATAAAGTGGTTTGTACTGTACATCTGCATCAGAACTGTGTTTTTACCACTTGTTAATCACCTCAATTGATTTCTGCTCACACAATCTTCACAATTCATATATTGAATCACCCTAATTTTCTGTCCTATTAAAAATTTTCTCAATAATCCTGAATGAGTAACATTCAAAAAAACAAAGAGGAGAATTACAAAAAATAAAAATAGCAATAATAAATAGTAAAAGAAGATAACCTTCACCACCAGCCACCTTTTTCTTCAGAAGCTTTTTGGTATCTGTCATTTTATTTCATTTATTTATTTAATTTACTGATCAGTGATTTCCTTGACAAATTCTGGGAATTTCATCCCTGATTTAGTAAAGACCATTTTGGGCCCAATTAATTGCAAGAACATTAGGGTTGCTCCTGCTGTTTAGGAGATAATTAGAAATTTCAGAAGTATTTTCTTCACAGGAGGTGGTAATTTGAAAATTTCAGGATAGTGTACAGAACACTTTTTTCTTAATTTTGATGTTGTTTTTGCCAGTCTCCCAGGAACATGTTATTTATTATTTATTTTTCAGTCCTGTTTTTCCCCTTTTATTTTGTGGGGGGGGATTAAGGTATCATGTTCAGTAATTCTCATTTCTCAGTGTTCTCATTTCTCAACCACAGAAACTGAAACTGCCATTCATTTAGTTTGATGTGCAGTCTTTCTTGCTGTAGTGTGAGAATCCAGCTGGGATTCAAATGCCATTAGAAGGCAATGCAATCCTTTGAACACACATGTTAGCCTTTATCTGTGCAATAAAACCATCACAAGACACTGGCATGAAAAACAGTGTCCTCAGATCAGACCACTACTGGTCTGAACCTACTACAGTAGGGTTTGTCTACTGTATGTCTTATAAAATGTAAAATCTGAAGAGCTCATTCCCTTGGCTTTGTACAGAGAAGGTTATGTTTCTGTATACTGGCAAGGTTGTGTTTGGACTTGTTCTGTTTATGATACTCACAATAACATCAGTCAGTGCCAGTGACCCCAAACGCTCAGGAAAAAGAGTTTTCAGACACAGCGCAGGAGAGATATGCATCAAGGGTCCTGAATCAATAACAATATATTGTCTTCCTGAAGTTTCCTAAAGTTACTGCCTTTGTCCAAAGAGCAGATGGGCCAAAGAGCAGACATACTGTACATTTTTGTTGACCATCTTGCAATAGAAATAAATGCAGTATCCATGGGAAACAAATACAAAGTCTTTGGAAAGTGAACTGAGGAGTAGGACCCAAGATCTTTGTCTTCTCTGGGATCCAGCCTGCATCATGCAGTGGTGAGCAACTGTGGTTATTAATCCTTAAACACTATGCATGGCTGAGGTTGTGGTGTGCTGAAGCTTTCTCAGCAGCCGGAAATCTTTCTATGGCAGAGACTGGATCACATCTAAATGAGAAGGGCCTACCAGCTGGCTAGTGACAAGCAGCTACAGAAAAGTTAAAAAACATTTAAAGTAGAGTAGAGGGGGGGGTGGATCTGAAGAAAATCTGCAAGGGAGACATACCAGGAATAGAAAACAAAACATCAAAGGCAGAGGAAATTAAGCGCTTATACCTAAATGCCAGGAGCATTAGGAACAAAATACCAGAGGTAGAAGCTCCTGCTTTAGCATGTGATTACGATGTAACTGGAATCAAGAGGAACATGACTGAGAAAGAGTAACGGTAAATAAGACATCAATACCGGAAGCAGCTCTCTGCTCCACTGGAACAATGGAAGAGGAGGATGTGTGACTATCCTCACACTACCAGATGGGTGTAAAGAATTGTACTAGATCTCTAAACAACTAATTGGAAATTGCTGACATGTTAAATGAACATTTTGTGTTTATTTTGTGTTTACAGAGGAATAAATTCCTGTATTTGCAGAGGAATAAATTCACAACTTGCCTCAGGCTGAGGAAAGGCAATGTTTTGTTTTAAATTGTATTAGCATAGGAGAGGCAGAAGAGCTTGATGGCATTCTAGCAGCTGTTGGTGAAGGGGCACCATTGTTCTTCGGTCCATAATAATGAAGTTTGTTTTGCAGCATCTTTTTAAACCCTGTATAAAATGTTTCAACCACTGTAAAACTGTTCTACCCTTCAGTGAGAGATTATCTTTCAGGATGAGTAGCACCCACTCAAAAATGTGAACTGTTCTACAGCAAACTGTAGAACAGGTGGGGTCTCGAAAAACACCTCTAACATGAATTCTGGCTTTCAATATGCTTTAGTGGCAGCACATACTGTACCTGAGACAGACAACTGAGGCTCTCCATACTGTACATGTGAACAGATTCTACTTATGAAATTGTAAATGGCGAATCACTTCTTGCCAGGAGTGACACATTCTGTTTAGGTCCTCCTTAAGTTTTCACATCCGCATCAGTTATTTCAGATCAGATCAGCAACTTGTTACTACTTTAATTCTTTCAGTCTTTTGAACCTAAATAGATTAATGTCTATGACCTTTGGGAGCAATGTAGCAGCAAGAATGTATTTTTCTGGTGCCTGTTGGGAGCGCTAAATCTAATCATTTAGGTTTGTAATAGCAGGCAGACAGTGAGTGGTGTTTAAAGCAGATCTATGTCTTTAGACAACCTGACGATTGTCTGAATCATAGTGACAGAGATATGTTTTTTTTTTCAGGAGGTTAAAACCACAGCTTGCTGCCTGCTTTCCGCAGGGTCTATTGATGTTCTTCTAAATTATGCAGATGTATTTCCAAAGAGCTGTAGTGTGATGCACACATACATTTAGCTTTGTGTATTTATTTTTTCCTAGACTCAGATTCTCATATTTTTTGTTTGATTTTCTTTATTGCCTTTATGCTCTTTGGACTCAGTCCTCCAGGAATTTGGCATCATTTTCCACTGCAAGACTGTTAGAAGGAGAAAGCATTTTCTAAGTGTTCAGTGGAAAGATCTGTGCTCTTAATAAACAGGACTAAATAGTGGCAGGTATAAATTTATTAAATCTTTGCTCTTTGATTATCAATGGACAATCTTGAGCAAACTGTATGATATAACTAGTTTCTTTGTCTTTACTTTTTCTTTACTGTGGGGAAATAATCTTTCTTTATGGAGCTAGCTCTACCCACTGGAGAAATCAAGTCCCCAAAGTTTTTTTTTTTCTCCAAACACTTTCTTCAAGGTGCATTGTGTTGTATCCTGTAATTATACTTTATGTTAGAATTAAACATTCAGACACAGACACAAGATATTCATTCAGTTGTATAGTTTATCCTTGACTGTTTATCCTTGACTCGTAAAATTGTTGAGCTTTAGTGTGCAGATTCATTAATTTAAAAGCTTGGTGGCCAGTTGCTGTTAAATGTTAAAACAATTTACTAATTACTTAATCATTTTAAAAATCTGGTCTGCTTTCGGAATGTTTTAGCACTAAAGACAGGGGCTGGAGTAGTGGATTTGCTTTGTGGTTTAGTTGCAGTGCAAAATTAAAAGATCTCTTTCATCTTTCAGCATTCTTCAAGCAAAAGCTCTCATGGGTTTGTTTTAATAAAAGAGTGGCTAAAATCAATTGTACCAAAATAGCAATACTCAAAAAATATCCTTTTAACGATTCTGCGTTACAGATGTACCTGGTAGCGGAAAAGATAGCATTTGCTCAGGGAGATTCATTTAGACTCAAGAGCTTAACCATCCCTCAGCTGACTTCTACTTATTGTTTTGGAAAGTCTCTATTCTTTTATTTGCTTCCTAGCATGTTAGAGCATATAAATGTTTTCAAAGGGGTTGAGACCATCTGATCCATCTTGCACATCACTGCTGGCCTCATTGTCAAATATTCTGCATTGTAAATATGACATGAGTGTGTAAAGTATTTAAAGAACAAAAATAAGTAAAAAAAAGACCTCTACAAAGATGTAAACCTTAAATGTTGATTTTGTAGAGATCTTGCAAATCTTTGCAATTTATGACACCACCAAGAGATTGAAAAATAAAGAATGACATACAGTAGCTTAAGTCCCTTGATTGTACAGCTGGATGTCAAATTGTTGTGGGACAGAGACTGCACCCTGCAGAACACCAGAGCACCCATTACTGCTTTGCAAATGTGTTTTCAGTACTGTGAAAGGCAGGAAATAGATGTGGCTTTATCATCAGGTCCATTAATAACATTGGTGTTGGTGCTACGTTAGTGCATTTGTCGCCACAGTTTAAGAAAAGTAATTGGTCTAATTAAAGAAGAATTTTCTCCAGCATGTTTTACCTGTATATTTCACAAGAGGCCTGAAGAAAGGCTTTTTTATCAGCAGACTATTGTACCTGAGTGGACAAGAACTGTTTGTTTATCAATGACAAACATACAGTGTATAAACTACAAGCTATGCTATAATGGCCCTGCACTTAGTGTGTCTGTATCGTGGGCAGGATTTTAAAATGAACCAAACCATATTCCATGTGTATAACAACAAAAATTAAATACAGTGTAAAAACAAGACTTACAAAACCAACAGTGCCTTAGTAAAGCAGACTTTTTCAATGACACTTTGGATCATGTTTTTCATAATGCTTCAGGATTTTACACAATTCCTGAAAGTATTGCAGTTCAGTCATACCTATCATCCACATCTCAACATGCTCTTGTCTTTATTTTGTAATGAAAACTCCAGGTTCTGTGTCGGCAGCATGGGGAATGACAGGCCAGGCTGGAGGCAGCTTTACAGGCTCTCTGACAGATTTATTGCCTGTTTCGTTACAGTGTGGCGACATGATCATGGAGGCAGAGAGAGAAAGTGCAGGAATCCTCTGGATGCAAATGAGGGATTCATGTATATTTTAACAGATTACTATAAACCTGTAATTAATGTTGTTTCTTTTAGTTGGTCAATGTTACTGTACATTATGTGAAGATATTGGACATGGTTTTATGTCAATTTGGCTATTTGTAACGATTCTTTTGCAAATGTGGAGACTGTATAGAATGATTCCCTTCGATATGTCATGATTAAGAATGTTTTTTCAAAGTGCAAATAAAAATCTCGGGGTTAAGCAGTGAATCAAGCAAGAGGAAGCACACAAGTACTCAGCATCAGCACTGAATAAGGGTGTGAACTTCTCGTGATGCAGATTGCATTCCCAGATGCAAAGCTCTCTCTCTGTCTGTCCTGTACTGCTGTACTCTAACAGATGCACACTGGAAGCTCAGAGAGCACAAGCACTGGGGCAGAACACATTGCTATTCAGCTTTGGCCACTTTTGGAAAAAGAACATGGCAGTTTTCCCAGTGGTGGGAAGGTAGTATGTGGTTATACTGATAAAAGCATGTAACAACACACAAGGGAAGCCTATTTAACTATTAGCCAGAGTTTCTGCTGTCGGGTTACGAGTTTTAAATTGTTCTATTTTTAATAACAGCATTTGAGTCATGTTACAAGCATATCTTGGAATCAATCCCAGTTGCATCATCTTTACCTGGATACAAGAATCCCCCACCTCCCACCACTCACACTTCCACATGCACTAAATAATTGAACACACCCATAAATAAATCAAACTATTGGTTTTATCTTCTCAGGAATTAAATTTGTATTTACATGCTTTTTTCATGAATTTGCTATTAAGCCCATTTAAAGAGACAGAACACTATGACCATGGTGTCTTAAGAATATGGTAGTGATTTTCAGGGTGCTCTGAGCAGCACGTCTGAATCGCATGATAATTTTGTCTGCAGTGCACACAGTCCTGGTGCCTAATCCGTTAGAGTTAAGACAATACACAGATTACGTTCATTAGCCATGCTGAAAGCTGTTGGTGATGTGTTGTGCCCTGTTCATGAATGCATGTTGTCTTTGAGAAGACTGCTATGCACCTTGACCCCCAATTAAAGGGCTGGGGAGAAGAGTGAGAGAGATGGATTGTGACATCATTTTGAGCTCCAGCTGGGGGCACTGAGTGTGTTGACTCCGTGACTCCATGACTTTGAAGAGCAGCTTCTTATTCTGGGAAGGAAAGGATTCCTCACCTGTTGTATCCACCCCGCCTGCATCCTTTATTATGTTTTCTGACTGATCTCTTTCCTCTTCTCCTACTGCTTCCTTAATGTGATGTTCAGATTAGATGCTTAGCAGCAAAAATCCTCATTTAAACAAGGAAAACAGGATGCTCTTGAAAAGCTCATTTTTCTTTATTCTCTTTCTGTTTAACTATGTTTGTATGTGATGAGCCACTAAAAGCAGCATGAAGTGAAAGAGCAAACATTAAACTGTAAGCACTTAGTAAACAGACAGTTATAAATTTTCAACATTATACTGTTTTGTTTTATTAACAAAGCAGATCATAATAATATACTGTAGAGCAAATAGTAATAAGTTGCAAATTAGGTTTGGTTGCCTAGTAATGAATATTGAATAATGGTGTGCAGGGGCTTGAAGTGTTTGTAATTCACTGTAAATTTCAAAGCAGATTTGAATATACCTTACTTTACCACCAAGCTTTGCCGTAGGCGAACACACATCAAAGCTAATAGAGGGCTATTTGTGACACTGATTGTCAATACAAATGACTTTAATATACATGCCGTTATTGAGTAAAATTGTCCTCAAATGGGAAGATAAATCATTGAGTTATGTTCCATAATGCAACAAATTGCTCTATGTATTTTGTTTTATTGACACTCTTGGGCTTCAAATAAGTAATGTTAATAACATAATCTGGATGTAATCATGGACATCTCCAGCATCATCCTGTTAATCAGAAAGAGCAGAGAGCAGGCCTGTCTGAAGTGGATCATTTGCAGTCTCTCGACATGGTGTGGTTTATAGCCAATTATCGCTTGCAATTCTGTATCGATTACTGCATCATCCATCTTGCATATGTTAAGCACTTTGCTGTGGGACACAGGCTTTAGCGCGTCGGGGTGGGCGTTTTCAGAGGCAAACTATAAACAATTAAGATTTAGGCTTCTTCATACGAAATGATTAAAACGTGAATGCAGCATATGTCACTGCCAGTGTGTCTGTGCTCTGTGATGCGTTAGCATGGCTGAGCAGCAGCCTCGTGGGGTTTGCATACTGTAGCTGCAAAGTTCTGCCTGGCACAATGCATGTGAAGCACTTGTGCCCGACTCAGGAAATCCATCATGAGAATGTAAAATGAAGGGCACCGTTTCTTCTGTGAATAATGATGCCCCGCATGGACATGGATCATTTCTGCATCCTGTTTAGTGGTGTAGATACTGATGTGCTTGTCGTAGGCAGGAGGATTTTTCCAAGCCACTCCATTTCCCAACATCTCAGTCCTCAATCCAACCCTCAGCTTTCAGATAACAAGAGAGAAACTTGTTGGATACCTTATGGATCAACTGTTTCCTTCAGTAGCAACGTAATTAAACATTTTTTTACCGGGTTGCATGATCTTTTATGAGTATCTTGTTGAAGTTGTGGATGTCCTCAATTCACTTGGAAATTGCTGATGCAACTACAGACCCATCTGGCAAGTGTCAGGGTGCAGCTTTTGCACGTGGAAACATCTTTCCAGCGCTTGGCACTGCTCAAGTTCCTAATTCCTATTGACATTTCTAGGCCTTGCAGCTCTGTAGCTTTTTACTTCTGAAGGATGTGAAACAGATATAATTTCTAATTAGAAATAGACTCTTCATTTGATTGACAGGAATTTAAATGGGGAGAAAGTGAGACGTCCGCTTCTGGCCTTGTCAAAATACAAAGACATTGAATTAAAAAACAACCTAATTAAAAAGCAAGTTTTGAAAATGGAGGTCCATTCATCCATTAGTAACTGCTTCATCCACTACAGGTTCACGGGGGAAGCCGGAGTCTATCCAGGCAAGCTAAAATGAATGCATCTTTGATAAATTATTTGAAATTTAGCGGTGACTTCTGAACTGGGGACGGAAGGGCGTTTTATTTTGTTTGTGTGATTCCATGATTTTTAACTACTGATTTTATATTGTACATTGCAGCAGCGTTACTGTTGGCATGCACTGCCTTTTAGGCTAAAAAAAGGATACATAAACAGTAAAGACAAATGACTTCTGCTTGCTAAGAATCCTGTTGACTTCACAAGGGAATGATGTGTTGCACATGAATCATGAACAATGAAAACGGTGAGGCTGGAATTGAGTGGTGATCCATAGAGCTGTACAGAGCAGTCAATGTGTTTATGGTCCTGTGCTTTTTTTCAGATCGATGTTTACATATTGAAACAAACAGCAACAAGATAAAAAAAAGTGTTTTTAACAAATATTTACAGCTTCCTTCCAAGACAAACCATTAGTCAGTCTCATTCTCTTTTTGAGAAAGAGAAACACACGCTGTAGCTCTGTAATTCAATATGGGCGCAGACAAGCTTTCAAACTAAACAGTAGTTACTCCCTCGGGTTACCTCCACTATTGGTGTAGAAGAAAAAAAACAGGGAGAGAGAACGTTGAGACAGTGAAAGTTAGAGTAAGTTACATTTAGTGCGACAGCAACAAATTGAAGCTATTTAATGATGTTGGTTCAAGTCTAATGATTCTTTCTTTCCCCAGCTGGGTTAATAACTTTGGACATGAAGGCCTGGGACTGCTGTTGGACGTTCTGGAGAAGCTCCTGGACAAAAAGCAGTAAGAAACGTAGTCTTCACAGAAAATATAACATTCATTTCTCAAGGATGGACGTCATTGCCTCATCTGGGCTCACTCTTTCTTTTTCTTGCTCTCTTTCTCCAGGCAAGAGAGCATTGACAAGAGGAATCAGCACAAACTTATTCAGTGTCTGAAAGCTTTTATGAACAACAAGGTGCGTTTTTGGTTTGGGAGGTCTGGATTCCCTGGCCTTTATTTCATCCTCAATAAACTCCAGAATAATCTAGCATAGAAATTCTGCTTTTCCCAAAGACATTGTCATCTCTCTTCTGATTCCTGGTCACAAAAGGCTGAATGGATTTTTATAAAATGGATCTTTTGATAAAGCTTTCAATTCTGAATTATTTAAACTGCTGAAACGTGTTTGCACTCAGGCTATGAAGTCAGTTCAAATCTATACTGTGTGGCGATGTCCATTGGCTTTAACCACAGCTACCCTCGTTCTGTGAGATATTCAAACCCAGCTGTGCAGCCTCACTGTTAAAGTATCCTTTGTCACAGGGTGTTTGGTAAATGAACCGCAAATGTGTTTACATAATAGATTTTTTCTTTCAATCTCAAAACAAGTTTTACAGACTTACATTTCATCTTCTGAAATAGTAAATGAAACAAATGCTGTACCAAAAAAGATTATGTAATCTGCTACACTATTTCAAACATTAATTTTCTTTATCTCCATCTAAAGTAATATTGCAGTTTTGTACCTTAATGAAGGTGCCCTGGACTGTCAATCTACTAGACAGTCAGTAGGTCTTTAGCCCTTGCAGATAAGCACATGTTCTCAAGATACTGGAAAAATGGGTTTTTCAGGTCAGATTCACCAGAGCAAGTCTTCCTCATATTTGAGCTGAATAATGCAATCCCAGGTACATAGCCACACCATGTCATTCTGACCACGTTCTGTAACAAACCAAGGTGTAATTAAAACAGTGCAAATTAAAACAATTGTATTCACATTCTTTGTTCACACTCAGCATTTTTCAATCTGTTTATTTATACTGTAGGTCACTTGAGAGATTATGCAATATTTCTTGCAAAAAGGCATCTTAGCCTGACAGAAGTTCAATTAATTATTTGAGGTATTTTTAATTATAATTTATTTGTGCACTTCAGTATTTCAGTTTCATTTAAGACTTCAGATTCCTGTTGCTGTATGAGTCAGACAGAAGTCATAAAGATTCCCATCACCTGAAATATGTCAGCTGACTCGGTCCTTACTGCTTGGAAGAGTGTAGTGTAGGCCTGCTAGTTATGAATTGATCAAATTAGAGCTTGTTCATCCACTACCAGGCCAGTACCTGAAAAGTCAAGATGCAGGTGGAATAAATTAAAGCTGGAAACAAAAGTTTCCAGGTTTGTGTAGGACCCCCTCTGAGTACCTGAAAACCAGGCCATGCTGTGTGCATTACAGGATAAGTCATCATAGACTGGCGGAGTGTGACATTGTCGCCCAAAGGCACACATTACTGAGTTCTGTGTGTAAAATTAAACTGGTACCGTTCTGGCTCTGCAGACACTATAACTCATTCCCTCCATTTTCTTTTTTGTGTTTTTTTTTCCTTTGGAAACCTTGGTATCATTTTTCAAGAGATTTTTCTAAATAGCACTGTGTCCCTTGATTCTATCAACCATTAAGTTGCTATTGACCAGAAATTGCTTTCTCTTGCAAAATCCCAAAACTCGACTAGGTCATCCTAAGAGCAGGAGGGATTAAAGGTACAATAAAATGTTTCTTTGTCCCTGCAGGCCTGTCCTGAATTGGATTAATTCATCACAATCTTCATTTTCTCCTACTGCCTTACACAGTGCTGTTCCTCAACAATCATGGCTAATTCTGCTGTGGCGCTGTGCTGTATGCAGAGAAAGCTGTTTAAAGTTTTGTTTGTATGTCTCGTTAAATGTGAAATAATTATGAAAGGAAAAAAGCAGTGCATTTTATTTTCTATCTTGGTTTACTTGAAACCAGAACTAATACTACATTTAAAGATTCAAAAAACTTTCCTCCAAGACTGCTGGGAATGAGATTCTGAATGAACGTTCTTAACGAAGATTCAGTGTTAATGCATGCATTGCAGATATGGATTTGGGCAATACTCTTATTTGAAAAACACAATACTGCCTTCTGGTTTGGCTTGAGGTTTAAAACCTAAGATCACAAACACAAAAAGGTGATACTACCTCATTTAATTTTCATGGGACATGAATGAAAGGGCATGTGCTTTTCTAAAGGTCCCCCAGGATGTGTCATAAAGAATTTTCTTATTTCTTCTCTTTTTGATCTTGTTGCTTTTGCTCAGTGTCCCAGTGTACCACTTCAATTTTCCCTGTCCGAAACTGAATAGAAATGCAACGATGATCTCAAGATATGCTACCTGCCTGAGACACTTCACAGACCGCTTGTGGTTACTGGAGTTTAAAAACATCTTTATGTATTTATTTTAGTATGGCCTGCAAAGGATCCTGGGAGATGAGCGGAGCCTGTTACTTCTGGCCAGAGCTATTGACCCGAAACAAACTAACATGATGACCGAGATCGTCAAAGTCCTCTCTGCAGTCTGCATTATTGGAGAGGAGAACATGTAAGCTACTACTGTAGTTAACATCTGTAATATGACACATTTTTAAAATGCAAAAGCTAACACAAAATACATTCTCTTAAATATCTTTGGTTTTGGTAAGTATTTTTTAAAGTAAGTGAAGGTGATATTGTTTTATCCGCAATTCTCATTATCATTAAATTGCTTTTCTTTCTACCTGTATAATTAAAGTAGTGTTCTTTCTCCTGCAATATGATTCAGTTAACAGAATATTACTTAGTAATCAATCAGACCATATTGTCTTACAACCTGTGTAGTACATCCCCAAAATAGAACGTGACACAAATAAATCAAGGCTATCACAGAAGATTTTACTGAAACATTCTGGGCTTTTATTCTGCATTTTAGATTAAACTTTCAAGTGTGCCTAAATGAATTCCTTAGCCTCCAATCAGACATAGCTGTACGTTACATGTGATGTGTGAAATTGCCCGGTGTTGTTGTCTGCGGACACGCAGGTATGCTGGCGTATCACAGATTGAATCCAGTTACCGAGACGGTACCAAGATGATTTTAAGACAGCATCAAAAGTTCCTTTGAATTAAAACGCCAGATGAATAAGCACTGCAGCATAAAATGATGTGTAACGAAAAAAAAAATGCATGTCACAAATGACGTGTGAGTGGGTTCTGAGTTTTGCTTTTGTTCAGCCAAGTGACTGTGAGCACCCAGTGTGCAAGATCACTGAAAACTGCCAGGACTATTTTACTTAGCTTTCCTTAAAGCTGTTCTCTCTTTAAGATTGCACATTTCAAACTTCATATTTCACTAGCCCAATAAAATAAACTATGTATTCCTATTAATACAGTTATGTTTTTAAATGTTCTTTTGTATAAGGCAATATTATACACATTTCAGCAGCAGCAGTGCCAGAAAAGGCTGACATTTCATTTTGTACCTAAAACCCTCTTGGAGCAGATGTAACAGCAGTGGAAGTGTTTTGATTCTATTGTAAGTGACAACATCAAACAGGCAGATGAGAAGTTAAGCAGGTGTCTATTTTTGAAGAACAGATTTCCCTTGCATGAAAGGGATCGCGTGTGCCCCTGATTCAGGCTTTCTTAATCACCCTAAAATTGAAACATTTTTTTTAGAAAAGGTTTCTGCTAGAAGAAGAGAAACAAAGTCTGAAGTAAGCTCCGTACACTACTGTATGGTTTAATACAAAGACTTTTCTCTCTAGAATGATTTGAATAGATGTGGAGCATATATACAGAAGTAACAAAGTGATGCAGTTGAATGAATTTTTTTCTCCTGTATAGCTGTGGGGGGCTGGAAGAGAAATGAGCTAAATATGTTCTTTAGATCTCCCCTGTTAAATAATTGCCAGACCAAATCTGTTTTAAGCAGGTAAGATCACATATGCGGCTTAGTTGTGAGCTATCGCCCCTCATTTGTGCAGATGTTTCATTGCACTGTGGGGGACATGGGGAAAAAAACTGAAAATGGTCTCCTGTAGGATTCTGACTTACAGTGTTGCCTGTGTGCAATAGATAAAGGAGATGCAGTAGCTGGGGTGTCTTCACCTGATCTGCTGAAATCAAATCAATCAAAAAAACCTTATTTTTTTATTGGGCACTGATACTCAAAAAGGAACTATTCATAATCACTCATTTTTTAAATTAACCTCTATTTTCCTGTGCGAATCTATTGTTTCTCCACCTTGTGTCTTACTCCTAAATTGCCTGATTTTTGTCACTGTCAAAGCATACATAATGTCTTGTGAGCTGCCTCATTTGCTGTCTCCACAATGGGAGTAAGACTCTCGGTGATGATGGGGCAGGTTAGACTGATGAATTGGTATCAGTGGCGTTTTTTTACTATACAGTGCCTTCAGAAAGTATTCAGACCCCTCCACTTTTTCCACACTTTGTTGTGTTGTAGACTTATTTCAAAATGGATTGATTCTTTTTTGCCATCAATCGACACATGGTACCCCATAATGACAAAGTGAAAACACGTTTTCAGGAATTTTTGAAAATGTATTAAAAATAAAAAACTGAAATCTCCCATTTACATGAGTATTCAGACCCTTTATTTAGTACTTTGTAGGACCACCTTTAGCAGCTGTGTGCTTTGGATAGGATTCCAGAGGAATTTGTGATTGAAACAGCTCCCGAACGCCGAACAGTATGCAAGGATCAGCAAATACAAGGAGAGATATGGGGCATGACATGAAAAAGGAAAACAAAGGCAGCAAATGGAAGTTCTGGGAAGGTCTCTACTGGGTGGGTTTGAAAGGTGAAGTCAATGTCCCATCCACCCGCTGATAAAGACGTTTGCTGTTATTGTGTGTGCGTTTTTTGTTTCTTTACCTACAGCCTCGATAAGATCCTTGCAGCTATGACCATAGCAGCTGAGCGGAATAACAAGGAGAGATTTGCGTCCATCGTGGAAGGACTGGAGAACCACGAAGCTGCTCAGCTGCAGGTGGGTGGAGGAGCTCCTGAGCTCTGCTTCTGTGGCTCAATTAGATGAGAAAGGAGAAGTGGGACGTTTCCTCCCCAGGGAGAAAGTAACTGTTGAAGTCAGGTTCCAAAAATCAGTTTAACCCATCCACCAGTTCCAAACCCTCTACCTGGTGGGTGGACTTCCACTGGAGGGAAGAGACCTCTGGCAAAGAAAACAGCCCTTCAGGCGCTGGGCTTGTCAGTCCATAACCAGTCCAGGCCTTCGTCTTTTATGTGTTTATTTTTTTTTGTTTTGGAAATGTAATCTTCTGTTTTTGGGCATTTGCTTAATTACTTTATTAGTTTTATTTTATTGTGGATGTCCTGGGAATGCCTGGCTCTGATATCACGATATACTGTATGTCTCTTGACTGGGCATTATGAACCATGCTGTCTGTTGCCATGCCTGTTTGGACAGAAAGCCACAGTGCTGTGTCTGAACGGGATACGAATACATCTTCACTCTGAGGTTAGATGTGACTGGGAGGATGAGGCAATTTGACAGTGCAGCCACTCGCAAGTGCAGTTCTATCACAGAAATCTGAGGCTTCCTGATCCTTACATCATGTGAGACAAACAGTACTGCTCTGTTTCTTACCTAAATCACTCACACGCCTTCCCCATTCTCAGGTCTTCTAAAGCAGAAACACTGTAAGTTCTCCTTTAACCTGTTGCACTAGCCTGCCTTGAAGTTGTTAGGTGCCTGGCAGGTTAAAAATCGGGTAAGACAGAGAAGTGGAATGAAGACCCCACATGCAGTGTCGTCATACCCCAGTATAGAAAATGAACCCCCTTCGTTCATGCCTTCACTCTGTATGCTGTCCTGACCCCTCTGAAATCTGATAAGCAGTGCCAGTTGCTACTGTAGCAACTGTTTGCAATTGAGAAAAGTGTAAAGATACAGAACGTTACTTTAAATATGCAGGAGATGTTCAAATCTGGAGTTGAAGAATAGCAGACATCATGACTGCTTTCAAAGTTTACTCTTCTCTTTGTCTTTTTTGCTTTTTCTTCAGCTTTTTCCAACTTCTGTTTGAGTTTCTCACAGCCATAGTTTCTCCCAAAAGGAGCCGCGTCCCCACCTACATCACCAGATTTGTCACTCGGACTCCGGGGTTTTTAGACCATGTCTGCTATGGCTCTCCCAGCCAGATGTCTTTCATTATGGCACGTACGCCTAACACAGACCGAACAAAACATTTAATTACAAGTTCAATATGTATTTTTTTCTCTTTTAAAGAGAACAGAGATTTTCATTAAGTTATTTATTAAGTGCCAGGTAAATCATGCAGTTGTTTGGCAGAAAGTGTTTGGGATCTTATGTTGTGAGTGTAATCCCTTTAATGGCCAAGCTTCATTTTCTTTGTTTAGAACTGCA
Source organism: Atractosteus spatula (assembly GCF_055471065.1). Lineage (NCBI taxonomy): Eukaryota > Metazoa > Chordata > Actinopteri > Semionotiformes > Lepisosteidae > Atractosteus > Atractosteus spatula. The sequence continues at coordinate 52,726,551 of NC_142714.1, forward strand.
GGTAATGGAAGCCAGTTCAGCTAATTGTGAAGTAAATTAAAGTACCTTCCTGATGCAGTGGGTTCAAAGAAATTGAACACTTTCAACCTGCATCTGGCTGTGAAACTCGCCTAACTAATGCCATTAAAATCTGCTTTGCTGTGGTTTAAGGTTTCCTCCATCATAAGGAAGGTGGCATCAGAACTTGAAACCGTCCCAGCAGTGTTTTTTTTAATTAGCCTGGTAAAGCCTCCTCGGGGCTGTACATTTAGCTACAGTATATGAGCACATTTCTTGCCAGAGTGTAATTGTTTTTCTTCAGACAAATAAAATAAAAATAAAATAATGACTAGATATGTCTGCATTTAATTATATCATATGCTGTGCATTAGGACATCAGAAAGGAGAAAGATATAAAGTAACTCTAGCTTCCAAAGCAGTTGCTTGTGGGTTCTGATCACCCCTAATGACTTTGACAAAGTAAACTTAGCGAAGACTGTTTTGTTAGAGCACTACAGCAAAACAAGCGCCTCCAGCCCTTAGTTTCAGGGCACTGTGCAGCTTTAGTCCTAATGCCCAGTGAGGCTTAATTTATTAAACATGGGTTTTACGCGTCTTCCGAACCCTGATTTACAAGTTACGGTGAAGGCTTCTTCGTCCGTACCCATTACTCAAGTGAAGGTCTCTCCGCTGCCGGATATATGGCTCCTTCTTTTAAATTGTCTTTCCACCATCTCCCTTCTCGAAGCCTGCTCTTTCCCGCAGTCCTGGTGCATCTGCCTCAGCACACATCCATTTGGTTTGACGTGCCCCATAAAAGCCGCTCTGTTCTCTTGTTCAGTTGTATTAGTACAAGCCATTGAGCCCACGGTTCCTCTAGCACAGTGAAAAAAAAAACATGGCGTGCCAGATGGCAGCTATTCGCTCCCGTAAATCTCCTGCCTGCGCGCTGGCTGTTGCACGTTGACTTGGCTTGTTCGCACCACCACTCTGACACCACAAGCACCCGCTCCGCCATGCACCACTTCCTAACGGGGTTTGAGGACATTTATCCGGATCCGCGTTAATGTGAAACATCAAGGAAAAACACACGCTGGAGGCTATTCAGAAAAAGGAGGGTGACACAATCTCCTGTGGCCTCTTAATAAAACACACTGGCATGCACAAATCCGGCAGAGAAGATTAATAATGGCTACTTTTCGAATGTCAATCAACGAATCCTTCAGCTCCCATCGATCTTCTGCCTCCAGAACATTTCTCTGTGCAATTAACGTCCTCCGTCATCCCACAACAATCCCCGGAGCCAACTTAGGGCCAGTTAATGTACATCAGCATCTTTTCCTCTTGTTTCTGTGCTTTGCCATCCTTCAGATCAATCAATTAAAAATGCACTGTTGTTCAATGAACTGCTCTACTCTCTGTATTCTCTATCCCCACTTCTGGGCGGACATGAGGCCATTTCAGTCTTGGGTCCATTAGAAGGTGTCCATGTACTTCTGAAATAAGGAGGTTTGAGACTATAAATATACAGTATAGTATTTTTTTTTAATTGAAAGTGTAAAGTCCTCAACAATAAGAACAATTAGGAATACATCTGTCACTGAATATGTGTATGCTATATATACATTACAGTATGTACAGTACACATGACAGAGACAGTTGCAAATGAATTTCCAGCTATAATTCTACACTACAATGAATCGGTTTAATCTAATAGATTAATCATCTATTCTAGTTTGCAGGCTACTGTGAGGAGAAAGGTTGCGAGCTTTCACAGCTTTCCTGTGTGTCACGAAGCTCTGGTCCAGTATGGTGATTTTATAAGGAGGGTTTAGTTGATTGGGCTTTAAATTGTCTGATTAACTCCTCTCACAGGTGGCGTGTATGCAGCTAATTAACGCCCTGGTCACATCGCCTGACGATCTGGACTTCAGGATACACCTCCGAAATGAGTTTCTGCGCTGTGGTCTGAAGAAGATCCTGCCGGTGAGTGCCAATGGCTGCTGTAATCCAGTGGGCTTTTCCACTGCTCCTGCACAAATCTGGAGTCCTAATGGAGGAAAGTCAAAAAATCACTCTAATTCTTTATACATTAACACAAAGGGGAAAACACACTGATGACGTATTATCGCACTGTGGTGTCCTTACTGCATCTGCAAAACCCTAATAGCCCTTGTTTGCTCCAAAGGTTTGATTTGTGGTTGTTTCTAAATGAATTTAGTCTCTATCCTTAAACTCCCCAGGCACGTGCAGACCATTAAGCAGAAACATGGGGCATGCACCAGTAATCACAGTTCTCAGAGAACAGCTTCAAACAAGAGAAAGACACAAGCTCACATCATTATAAACGGCACAGATATTTTTAAGCTTAATTAGAAGAACACAGGTTTTTCTTTTTATTATGGTCAGAATTTTTTTTTTACATGATGTCATGCATGGGTGATTTTTTTTTATTTCATGCAGAGGTAATTGTTTTTCTCATGGTTCTGGAAAGTGTTTTGGTTTTTAAAGTGCTTTAATAACATTCTGTCCTTTTGGAAATGTAGCGTATTTATTATTTTATTTATTTAGTTTGTCTTTTGGACCTAGAATGTGAATAATAATGGAACCTCCTTTTTCAAAGATGACAGCGGAAAAATAAAAATAAAAAAGCTAAGCAAAAATATGAGTGCAGAGAATAACTTACTCAGGCTAATTTAATCTTTGCTCAGCTTCAGAAACCTATAAATTGCACAATCCTCTGAACATTTGCATTAGATGTAGCATTTGACTCTTAAATGACATTTTATAAGACAGATGGTGTGCCTTTAGTGTGAAGCAGTGATTGATATCTTGAGAAACTTGGTTACATTTTGCTTTGTACAGCATGTATATTTAATTTAAAATGATTAATATTAAAGCTGTAAAGTTTACATTTCCAAACTTGTGTGCATGAGGAGGAGAGGCTAGGGCAGGTCCTGGAGGAATTCATCTTTACACTGATTAAAGAGGTGTTTGCTTATTTTAGCCAAATAGAGATCTAATTTTGCTACAATCCCCTGATAACCAAGGAAGAAGCTTTAGTGATTTTTTTCCTCCAGAAATAAATGGAAGAAGGACTACGTTGAAAAGTTTGTGAGATTCATTATTTAGTCAAGAATATAACTTTCACGTTCCTGCATGACACCATATTGTTTCAGCATTTGCTTCAGCTGTGCTTTGGGTTTCCCAGTGAAACTTCAGTTTCAGAATGATGGAACCAATGTCGAGTTTTTAAAAAATATAGATTTTTATTTAAATGTTGTGATTTCTTAATGTTTTGTTCATTTTTATTTTAAAAACATAGGAGCTGAAAGAGACAGAGGAGCTCGATATCCAGTTGAAGGTGTTCAATGAAAACAAGGATGAGGATTTAATTGAATTATCCCACCGCCTCGATGACATCCGAGCTGAAATGGAATATCCTTTGTTCAACATCGCAAAGCTCTTGTTTAATTTATCAGTAATAGAATTGTTCATAATGATTGTATTATATTGGTATCACCTAGTTACAGACCTAAACCTTGGACCCCAGGCTCATTAAATGGGGATTTGTGTACCTAGAGAGTGATTAGATTCCCATCTCTCATCAGGTTTCAACTAACAAAAACCTTATCTCTCCTTGCTCCTTTTCACTGCTCACTTTTCATCAGTTCAGCTCATTAAAGTCCTAAATATCTAGAAAATTATAATCACCTTAGAACATGGGAAGTCAATACTTTTCGTTAAAACATACATTCACTTTCTGAAAAAACATTGCATTCCTAAAGAGGTCAATGTTTCCCAATCCCCGTGACTAGTTAACATCAGTGAAAGCTTGTTTTTGTACAGTACATCATCTTCATTAAATCTCTTTTTTGTACATATCCAGAAATGTAGTGCAGATAAAATTCAGTTCCTAACATTCATTATAGCTTATATTTCCAGTTATTAGAAAACAGAGAGAAACGTGAAAAAAAGATGCTGATGTCTTGCAATAGAAAACACTTCAGGCTGACTTCTTTTTAAGTGTGTCTTCAGAAGTCACAGGTTTACAATTTCTTCTTAATATTTTATATTGCAATGAATTTCATTTAGCGTTTGAGAGTTTTTTATGTTTAATTCTAGCTCCATGATGAACATAGTGGTGTAATTAATCAGACCTTAATATGTAAATATTAATAGGTTAACATTTCTTAGTTTTAAAAAATATATTAAAACTGTGATGCTTTTTGTTCCTAGACTGAATTTTAAATTGAATGTTTAAACCTGAACTTTAACCTTTTGTTTCTCAAAATGAATTTGCATTGATTTTGCTTTTGCATGGGTACTATAGGACTGCATAACAATGCCCTCCTGTTTCCTGTGGAAACAAGAGTAACACTTGGTGAGGAGGAAATCCCTACAACATTAACAGAAAAAAAATCTGTACAAAGACACTTAAGCGTCTTTCTGTAGATGTTAATGTCCCTATCCTCAATCCAGCAAGTCTTCTGTTACTGTGTGATGACCTTTGTTATAGCAGCTAGCTTCCAGAATGACACTTGATGTAGTGGGAAAAAAGTCTTGATTAGCCTCTTATTTGCTTGAGCAGATTCCCTGATGACACTGTAGCTGTTTGTTTCCAGGAAGGACTCTTATTGATTAGTACCTGCTGTACATGCTTTGCCTTTCTTTGTGCTGGTCTTTTGAATACATATTTCCTTCTACTGTGTTTCTCTGTCTTGACTTGTCTTGCTTTTAAAGCTGCAAGGAGCCGCTTCATGAATATTAACAGATTGAAAGTACAATGCTCTCAACCCAGTCCAGACCTTGGCTCATACGAGACGACTCTTCCCTGCTGATGAATATTAATAGATAGTGCCAATCCATGACATTGATTGACCTTAAGTTTACCCCTGACTCACTCATCTAGCCCTGCTATTCTACTTTCATTACCTGTCTTAATGTTTATTCATGCCTATGAACTTGAAAATGTTAGTTGTGAAATGCCAAAAACTGGAGCCTACTGTATCTCTTCACTCACATTCTGCCATTATTAATTGTGCTATCTGGAGTGCGTGAGACACCACTTCCTGTCACAGGCCTTGCTTCATTTGGTCATGTGACTTCCCACTGCAGACCTCGTCACACATGGTCATGTGACTTCCTGTTTTAGGCATCGCCACAATTGGTCAGGCAACGTCCTGTTGCAAGCCCTGCCACTTCCTGTCACAGGCCTTGCTTCATTTGGTCATGTGACTTCCCACTGCAGACCTCGTCACACATGGTCATGTGACTTCCTGTTTTAGGCATCGCCACAATTGGTCAGGCAACGTCCTGTTGCAAGCCCTGCCACACTTTGTATCTGCACAAGTGAATACTAAATTGTATTGCTCCTAATGTTCAGTTGAGTAACATAATATAATACAAATTCATTCCACAATTTCGTGAGCTGCTTTGACTCGGAATTAATTTCAATTCTTGATTCGTTAACATTAAACAAAATCAGGCCAACAGTGGGAATTTGCTTTCTGTGACTTTTAATTATGGTAGGCTTAATGTGATTGACCAGAAGTGTAGATTAATTGCATTTATTGCAAGTAGTGTTATAACAATTTAATGATCATTTATTTGTCATGTGTCTATTTTATTAACCATTGATCACATTGGCTAATAGGTTAATAACATTTGTTCCCTTCATCTGTTCAGTAGACTTTTATTCAGGAATGCACAATTTATTTTTATCTCTTATAGAAGTTGATGCAAAGGAAATCTTTTAATATCATGGGTGATATAAGTTGATGGGAGACAGTCAAGTGTCCATGCTCATATTAAAGGGGATTTATTTCTAGTAATGGAAGCAAGGGAGTCATATCCAAGTGCTAATCATTTAATTATGAAGTGGTTCTTTTTTTGGAGGAGGGAGAAGTTCATACTGGTGTGATGACAATAATGATGGTGTCTCAAGCAGATATGACAGTTTCGATGTAGTGAACATACCATAGACTTATTACAGTCTGTCTATCGATCTACTGAGACACTTGTCTATTCTGAAAGCCCTCTGTTCATCATTACAGGAAGATTACTAGTCCTTTCATCTGAATCCACGTTCCGCCCCTGAGCAGATGAAGACAGTCCTGCTCTTTGTCTTAAGCTTTTGTAAGGCCAAGAGAGTGTCATTTTCTGCCTAATCTCTGCTGCTGTACTACCACAGTCCTGTTGTTTATGTGAAATATAAATAAAATATGAAATACTGACAGCGGCTGTTCTAAACTGCAATGGTTAAGGACAACTAACCTAATAATGTTGTAAGTTTGGCATAACATTCCTTTGCTTGGACAGTTCCGTTGTTATACCAATTTAATATTAATTTAATATATGCATCATGGCTGATGCTAACAACACATGGCGTACTTCAAGTTAGACATAAGCACAGAAGCACAGAAAAACTAAATCCTACAGGTAAAAGGAATCAAAATTAATAAGGGAAGGAAACTTAAAACATCTATGGTTCTATCTTATTTCAAAGAAAGAGACATTAGGGTCTACAACTCTCAGTGAGATGAGCAGACCTGATTTTTATTAATCTTTTATTTAATTGATCATTTCTTTGAAAAAAAGGTGAAAATGTGGGATCATATGAGCTTATTGGACTAACAGGGATACTGTTCCAAACTTCTATATTTACAGCAGGATGGCCAGAAAGAGCTGAAAATGAATGCAAAGCCGTGAACTGTGAAAGCAATGCAGCTTCAGTAATGTATCACCCTGCTGTCACCTTGTAAATCTTTCATCAGACATTGTCAAAACACACACTAAATATCATGACGGCAATCAATTTTTCATCAGACTGCTGTATGCAGCACTTTTTTTCCCAGTTTGCTGTGTGTGTGCACAGCTTTTGTATTTTTTTATGTATGACAAATAACCATGTGAAATGCATGGACTTAATCAAAATAATATAGATATAATATTTCTACTTTTAATATCCTCATTTATTGTTTAGGGTCTTGGTAGTGCCAGAAGCATTTTCCATTCCCTGTAAGTTCACACAGATGTGAAGATAATACTGTACCTCAGTGCAAAGTAAAAACTGTTTTTAATATTCTGTGTGAAGTAGAGGAATATTTTTATATTTTTTATATGTGAATATTTTATAAAATGTTATTTGTATGGTGTGGTTGTTAGCCTAGTGACATGCACTAGTACAAAAACAACATGTTTCTGTTTCGTGTGGTGGATGTGCTGTGTAAAGTCTGAATTGAAATTGTCCTTTGAGAATTTGTGATCATTTGCTGGCAATTGTATCTCTTGGACATTGAAACATAGGACATAATTAGTTAAAAACGCAGCTTAAAAAGAAAAATAATATGATTTCTGTCTGATACAACATCTATTTTAGACATCAAAAACATTGCCTTTGTCCTCAAGGGAGTTTTATGTGACATAAAATCAATATGGCTAGCAAGTTTAAGAACATATCATTTCTGTTCTAAGGACAAGTGACAGGAAAATCTGAAGACTGGATTTTTGCAATATTTTCAATTGACTAATACATTTTTCATGATTTTGGGTTTAAATATTCAAACCTATGGAGTTTTCATTTGATTAATTTCAAGATCCATTTAAGACTCAGCCTGACAGGTAGACTTGAGGGACCATATTTACTCCCAATTTTTTTCAATCTGTGTTTACTCTTCTTAAGACACAAGATCCCTAATGGGAAAACAGCAGTTAAAAATCATTACAACTTTTGGTTATGCATGAAGAGACCTGTCTGAATAATTGATCGAGGGAAAAAAAAGGGCTAAAATATAGACGGATTACTGAGTCACAGCCTTAGAGTGAGTTTAAAATTCATTGTAAGTGCTGCCAAATCACACTGTACAAAATAATGCAAAGCCCTCACATAATCGTGTAATAATGCCAGAAGGTCAATGGAGCAAAGCTCACACAGCAATCTGTTCTGAGCTCCCGGGGGAAGGTGGCCATGCTCCCTTTGTCGGGGTTCAAAGGAGGCTTTCAAGTAAACAGCACAGAAACAGAAAAACGTGGTGGCGCTCCTGTCCGATCCCCCGATGAACCTCAGACCGGAGGGCCCAGCTCGGGGGGCTGGGGGTTGCTAGTTCAGGTCTGTCCCTTGGAGATGGGGGTTGTGCAGTTTCTGGGTGCAGTGGGGTCACCTGGTGAGGCTCAGACTGCCCCACGCTGGGATCCCTGGTGCTTGCTGACCCTGGCAGGGTTGTGTCCATCATCCCTCAAACAGAGAGAGGCACCCATGTTTCAGTCAATGTGTTCTACTTTCGGTTCTTGCTCTTGATGGTGCAGGGCCAACTAGCCAGAAAGGATGTAGGGTGTGTTAATAAAGAGACAAATGGTGTGCTTCATTTTCTGTTCTATAAATACAGAATGAAAACCCATAGCCTTATTTCACATAAGGTATAAAATAGCTTAATATCATATCCTTTATAATACAGTCTACTGTATATACTGTATATGGTCACTAGATTATTATATTTATCACATGAATTCCAAAAAACACAGTTCAGCCACAATGTGTCAATGCATGGATAACAGCAATTATATTTTCCTGAGAAAACAGAATTGTGACTGAAAATCGATCTACTTCTGTCACTTGCATATATTGATATAAATGTCATTAATAATTTAAGGAAAAAATAGACATTCTCATACGTCATTGTCATTTACATTCATTTGTCTTTTACAGATGTGTTCAGACAAGAAAGGATAATGGAATTTAATCTAAAATTAAAATTAAATTAACGCTCTAAAAAAAATTGACAGTGATGGAAAACCAGGTCTGTGTCAAATGTTTCTTGCTTTCTTCTTTCACCTGAACTGAAACGTTTGTCTGTGTTCCAGGAATGACTAATGTAGCGTCCCTGTAACACCCCGGGTTCGTGGTAGGGAAGAGCCAGCCAAAGACTTTGTAAACACTGCCTGATGAGGAGATGAAATGCATGTGCATTTTTATTTCCAGGCAAAGGCAAGATGAGATTCACCTTGCGTTTTGGCTCGTGCCGACAAGGTTAAGGGGATTTGCACTCTTCCTATTTTTCTTTTTGGCGGTGGCCTTTGTGTTTGCTTATTGGTGCTTTTCAAATTTGTGATAGGGCTTATGGATGCATGCTCACTCTTGATAACAGGATCAAACTAATGTACTTCACGGAATTTACTTTCTTTTCCCTTTTTGTTTGTTTGCTAAGAAAAAAAAAAGGACAACACAATGAAATCTTATTTTTTTTTCCTTAACCCGCTCTGCACCGACATGAATGAGGTCTACCATCTGTTGTCTAACATGGTGAAAGACACCGCAGCAGAAAACTATCTTCTCTCCATGCTTCAGCACCTTCTACTCATCAGGAATGACTATTACATCAGGTAAGCACAATGTTTTCATAAGGATCCCATTCTCCTGCAGCTTCTGATTGGTTTGAAAGTGGGGCGGGGCTTGGCCTTGACCCCTCCCCCCCTTTAATACCTGTGGCAGTGAGGACCAGACCATGTTATGGGTTAGCAAAAACAAAGAATGGATGGTTTTGAATGCTTGCTTGATTTTTCCCAGCACCCTGCATTGTCGCAGGGATGTGAAATGTGACTTTACCATACAGAAAAAGAATAAAGATGGCAGAGGCCGGCCTTGAAAAGCGCAACAGGAGGGTGGCGCGGCAGACGCGTCTGTTCCCTTCCCGCGCTGACAATGATCAATTTGCTGCTGCGTCGGTCCTTTCGCGGAAATAAAATATTTAAAAAAGAGAGAGGAGGAGAAGAAGAAAAAGTTTACTGCAGACAAGTTCCTCCACACTTTGAGTTATGAATAATGTATTCCCAGCTTGTTGGAGAAGCAAAGAAATAGAAAATACATTAACCAGCTAGTACAGCAAATTCTTTATCAGCATTCCTGTCTGGTGCGGCTAGAGATACACGGTCCCTGTGACATTGAAAAAGATTACTACCAGCACTCATTAATAACACACATCCGTATTAAAGATGTGCTTTAAAAACACATTTTCACTGAAGTCTGATCCAAGGCAGCGATGCTTTTGATGCACTGGTCACTTGTCAAGGTGTGATCCTCCGCCTTGGTGATTTTGTCCGTGTCAGCCCTGCCTCTGCAGTGCTGCAATTCTTTTCCATTGCCCCTTTAAATCCTTTGAACATAAGTGCATGTTTGATGTATTATTTTGATTTTTCTTTTAGTCTGCTGAAACACTGGTGTTGTGCATGTGTATAAATATATATTAAATCCCAGTGGTTCATTTCAGCCTTTGAACAAAATAAAATCTAACAGTGTTTTTAACTCACAATAATCCCAGTTACCAACATTACCCTGCATCACCTCTGGAATGAAGATTTTGAAATAAATGTTGTTCTTCAGCAAGCTGTGTATGCAGAGACTGAGACTTTCCTACACTGTACATTTCTAACCCATAAGCTGGATACACAAGTTTTTGTATAAATAATTTATGTAAGTTCTTGACAGTTACAATGAAGTTACTTCAGTAACTTGGCTGACAGTATTGAATTATTTCTTACTGATCTTAAGAATCTTAATGTAATTGGTTGATTGTTAAATAAGGTTACAAAACCCAAGACATTAAATCAGGCACTGGCATTATTCATAATGATAATTTAATAATTCTTATTAAAGAAAACCAAAAAAGGTTATGTCATTTCCAGAATAAAAATACAATGCTAATTTGAATTTGAAAGGTAGTGTTTTGCTATTTTTAACCCAATGGTCTGCCAAACTGTAAGCACAACTTTTCATCCAAATTAATGCTGGAAGAATTAACATAACAACAACACACATAACATCACTTTATTAGCCCTATACAATTGCTTGCATTAGGAATTTGTCTTTTCGCATACCCCAGCTTGCTCTCTATGAGACACACAGACAGGGAGAGAGAAGCTTGGGGTCAGAGCGCAGGGTCAGCCATTTATACAGCGCCTCTGGAGCAGTTGGGGTTAAGGGCCTTGCTCAGGGGCCCAATGGAGTAGGATTCCTCTGCCGGCCGTGGGATTTCAACCGGCAACCTTCCAGCCACAGGCGCAGATTCTTAACCACAGAGCCACCACACCGTCAGTTTGAGGCTGGATAAACTTTGATAACCAGTTGCATTCATTAACTTTATGGAGATCAACATTCTCTGATATTTTATAAATGCTGCTGTCATCATTTCATAGTCCTTGTCTAAATGTTGCATTCGTATTGTAATCTTGTATTTATTTTTTTTTTCTTTCATTAAAATGGCAACAGAGCAAATTATGATTGATGTTAGGATCAGGTATTCTCTGCACTGCCCCTCTTATTTGTGTTCAATAAAAAAGTGACACACATAAATTAAATGAACGCTGGAGAGAAGGTGTCAGGCGAATTGAAGGAGCTGTGTGCAGACATATGCTGTGCTATGGGTTTATGGCTTTCTGGTGGGACCTGACAGTTTTGGGTCAAACAGTTCCTTACAGTTATCTCCAGACAGCTGTGGGCATGTTCTGAAAATAGGACAGCTTATTGAGATATTAATTTGGTATACTTCAGTGACAGTCATAAGCTGTGTGCTTTGCCATAAAACCAGGCATTGCAACAATCAAAGCTTGGACGTTTCCAGGAGGCAAATCCGTAGACATACTGGAAAATAAAATACACAGTATTTGCTTATTTATATACAGTGTCTTATTGTTCTATTAAGGGAAGATGCAAATTAAATTTTATCTCTAGTGTGATGCATTCATTAAATGTGCCTCATTAAACATCACTTTAATTTATTCTGAAACCAAATAACCCCCCATACACACACCCTGAAAACAGTAATCCAAAAAATGATCTTTTATTTCATATAAATGATTGGAAGTAGTGCACTGTGTACTTAATTAGGGTAAATTAAAAAAGTGGTTTAAAACATGATATGCTTTGAATTTATGCATTATATTAGCACTTGGTGTTGACTTTATATGAAATGTTTTCTACAAACCAATCCTGATAATGTCAGGCTTAGAGCTTATGAGCCAATTATTGCATTGCTGTAGGAGCAATCCTAAGGAAAGAGAAGAGAGTCACTTGAGCGATTAATTAATTTTTGTTTTTAATTAGGATATTTACACTATTAGGAAATATCACATAAATAATTACACTTTGAAAGTCTTTCTTTTGTTTGCTTGTTGTTGCTGTAAAAAATGAATCTGCTGTGCTTACTCCAGGCTGCCTTCTATTCCATGGGTGATTTTGAAACAAGCAAGTTAATAGCAGATCTCACTTTTTTTTTCTTTCTTCCAAGTGCCTGGAAACAAAACACGTTCTCCTCTTATTTTCTAGCATTCTGCTATTTCCCGAGTTCAGCGTTGGAAATGATCAGTCAAGCTGCGTAGACAGTGCTTCAGCTAGGATGAGCACAAGTTCTGTGAGAGCAGACAGAGGGCGGAACTGCCCGTGGATTAAGTGGCAAGGGGTTCAGATTGTACATTCCCTGATTAGGGCCTCCCTTGATTTCCTTCTGGAATCTTTGAGATGAGTTTGTACCCTATTAGTAAAGCAGTGCAGTTAATGACAAGGTCAGAAGTAATCCAGAAGCTTGTGGTCAAGTGTCTTTGCATCACCAGCTTTAAAAAGGCTGATCTGTACCAAATAATCCAAACTAAATTATAGCAATGAACACAGCCCCCAGCTGCAGTCTTATGTATGAAGATATCCATCCCCAGGGTAGTGCCTGCTCGTTAAAGAAATAAGCTTTAAGTAGTGCAAAATTGCTCTGTAAGTGACCCAGAGGTTTTAATTATACAATCCATTTAATGTGTGTGGAAGCATCGGAGACTTTTACTTGGGTTCACTATTAATTCCTTAATTTTCTGTGCAATGCAAGATTGCTGCTTTGCATTCTTGTGGTGTTCTTTATTTATTCATTAGTTCTCAGAAGTGTGCTGGCACGCTCACGGGGTTAGGAACACTACCTGCCCTGACCCGAGCTACCGACAGCACCCTTCCCCTTCTGCAGCAATACCAGTACAGATGGAAGAAATAAGCCCTGACCAGAGCAGAGCCCACACCCCAGTGCTGCTGAGTCCGCAGAGGTCATCCTTGCAACCTCAAGTCGGTCCGTTGATGGTCCATTCCACTGCTGAATAATTACATCCTAAATTCCCTCAGCTTTTTTTCCACTTCAGAGATCTGATCTGAAATGACATTCTTTTTGTGACCACCAAGATGTCACATGCTATACATACAGTATGATTCAGAAACTGGGGAAGGGATGATTTCTTTAAAAAAAATAAGTTCTTTGTTTCACAGAAAATGGTAAATGGTTAAAATCTGCAGCCGAGCTCCAGGCTGACAACCCCTTCACGGCGTACTTACACATGTAAATTATTGCATAGCTCTGAATGTATTGTGTATTGGGAGGCAATTCCCCCAGATTGCACCCATTAAAATGCACCATACGTTTATGCTGTAAAAAGAAATTCCAGTTAGAAATTGCATATCTGTTTGAACCATTCAAGGTTATGCTTGGAACATAATTATTTGACACAGCAGAGCTTAAGTTGACATTGTATTTGGTAAATGTCAGTTGCAATTAAAGTTGATAATATAACTTAGAAAAGGTCATATCAACCTATGCAGTTCAATTAAAGGTAAAGTAAAAGGCATAATGATTTAAACTGCTATTGTGGGCTAGGCTTCTAACATCCAAACACAGAGGTTGCAAGTTTCTTAGTTTTATTGTGAGTTTAATTAGGCTAATTACTTTAATTTGATTTGTGTTCCAAGATTTATCATTCTTAATTGCAGAAGATAATTGCAAACAATTCCTGGAATGCCAGGTTTAGCTTTGATGCCTCCATCAGTTTAGGAGTATAACCTTGGAGCTCTGAAACTAAATAAACCAATGTCTTTCCAGTGCCTAAGATTTCTGCCATTTTGCCCCAGGTGGAAATTAAAAAAAAACATAAAATAAATACAAAATTACTGGTGAAATATATACAGTACTTAATCAATAGTGTCCCTATTTCCAAATGTGCCCATCAAATATTGTGATGTCTGTGCTCTTTTCTAGTACTGTAAGTGCTTATGGTGTCATTAGCCACTCCTAACGTGTTGTTTTTAACGCTAGATTCTTTAACTGCAAACCCTGTTTTGCAGGCCTCAGTACTACAGGGTCATTGAAGAATGTGTGTCTCAGATAGTGCTGCACAGGAGTGGGACAGACCCAGACTTTGCGCACCGTGAGAGACTGGATGTGGACTTCACACACCTTATCGGTACGTTGGCTGCATTTAGAAGACCATTCAGGACATCTAGACCATTCAGTCGTTAATTGATCCAATGATGAAGGCATACAGTATAGCCATTTCTTGAAAGAAACCAGGCTATTGGCTTCAACCTCCACAGAAATTTGTAATGTCTTATTTTGTGTTTCTCAATTCCAAATATTTGAAAATGATGTTCTGTTTTGTTGCCACTTGGGGAGCTTAATGAGCACAAACATTTCACCTGGTCTCTTGAGGAACCTCAGGTTCACCTAGGCCCAGATAGCCGGACCTGGGCAGATAGTGGCAAAAGAGGTTTTTGGCTGATTCAACTGCAGTTTCTCAGGCTTATCAATCTGTTTATTAGTGTCTGCTTTATCAAGGTATGATATTACAGACCGAAAATGCTTGTTGTCACATTGTCTGTGGACATGACCACCACAGAGCAGCCTTTTCTATCTCTTTAGGCTAAATAACCTGATAATATGGCATTCTTAAAAATTTTCACATCTGTCAAGGTAATGTCTTAAAGTTTAGAATGTATACCGCTTGATATTTACAACAATTCAATGTAAAATTATAATGTATCAATACCAATGCATAGATTATGGACTTCATAAATGTGTATTCTCCAGTAAACAGCGATGTCCTTGGCTGACACATCTCAAATCCTTGACACCGTTTTGAAGTTAAATAAGATGAACCCACTTTATTGAATTCATTCTTTGCTCTACAGGCTTAAAATCTTTTGTGTGTCAGGATTAGTATACTGTAGACGGCAAAGAATTTATCTGTATTGTCTGCGAAACTAAACACACTTTATTTCAGCTAATTTAGGTAACCAAGGTAATGCAGGTATGTAACCAAGTGGGCTGATTGCTAATTCCACATTTTTAAGAAGAATCCTCAGTTTTTGTTAGGAAAGCCATATATATGTGAACGCTCATTAAGTGTGTCTGCACTTGCGTGTTTATTCAGGAATTTAGTTATTTAATTTGCTCTGTTTCCCCCCACCCGGCCGTGACAGCAGCTGTAGCTGTGCTACTGTAAGTAAGGCTTGGCAGTGGTTTCTCTTCCACTCATTTCAAGCCAGCCCCCCCCTCCCTCCCTCCCACCCCCCAGCAGGGTTCCGTACACACGGCGTCCTGCACTCGCTTAGCTTGATTCAGGTTTGTCGAGCCCCGATAGCTGCAAGCTGGAAAGTGACCTAATATTTTTTAAAGACCTCTGTTGCCCACCATCAGGAAAATACATTATCCCGGATAGAAGAAGTACCAGTTTCCATCAGGGATCAAGTGCAACACACTGCTTATTAATTTACCCTGCCCTCAGTATATTCCTGAAACAGGGCATAGCGCCGGTATTGACAGGTTCATTACTTAGAAGACAAGTAAAAAATCCAAAGTTCCTCATCTTCTCAAGCCGCCTGTCTGGTTTATCAGGTAGTCCTAATAAAACTTATAATGCTGAAGAATGTGAGGAGGGTCACTTTTTTCGTTTTTACTTTTGTATTAAAGAGGATAATTGATTGCAATGGGAATGGTAGTCGCCCCACCAAAAGCACGTACTGTATCACATCTTACAGGCATTCTCAATAGTTGCCACTGCATTCAAATTTGAGTGCAGTTCTCCGATTATTTTCGAGTGTTAAAAATGGGTTTTCAATTCCTGTTAGGTAGGAATAAGTGCAGGGGGCCTCTCCCAGGTCTGTGCCAAGGTTAATGAATGCAGCACAACGGACTCAGTGCCACAGGAGATTCATTTTCTAGCCCTCCTGACTTTTGACCTCTGGCTGTGTGGCTTGGTAATGGAATAGCTTTGCTTGTATCAATCTGAGCCCCCGAAGGACGTTGTTAAAAATAAATAATTAAATCAAACACTAATTCCTCACCCTTAGAGAGAGATTCAAGAGCAGCAGGAAAACATTAATCAACACATAGTGTGAAGTGCACTTTGTGAACCCTTGCAGCCCAGGTAGTGGCAGAGCAGTGGGGGTGAGTTTACACAGCTCCTGTATGCCTCCTGGTCTCTCTGTTATGGATGAATGGATGAATGAGTCATTTTCCTGTTTCAGCCTTTCCTGCCTTATAGTTTTAGTCAATATAGGTATTGGCACCTGCTTCTCCTGGACATACAGTGGCAGTGAATCGTGTGTCATCATCAGCACATGTTTTAGATCTTCTGTGTTTCTGCATTTGCCTTTCTCATTGCAATCAGTCCCCAGATCTGGGAAGTAGGAATGGATGCACTTCGGAGATACAGAAATACAGTCAGTTACAATGATATATTGACAGAGGTATATGAATAGATATTGTAGATAAACAGGTAGAGAGAGATAAACAAATAGACTGGCAGAGAGATATATAGACATACAGTAGATATGTAGACAGAGAGACGACAGACTCAAAGACGTATTGTGCCCTCAAGGCTCTAAGTCTCTTCTTAGCACATTTAACATAACACATAACCCACTTTTGATCTTTGTTGGCATGTTGTTCTTTGTGAGTTATACAGTAAATCAGCCATGTGACAGTTCGCACAACGACCAGCAGACTGAAGGCCTGCTGCAACACCTAAACAAACATGCTTGTTGTGATCGCTGCCTTTTTGGTTGTTTCTGTGTACTACATGTTGAAGCAAAAAATGAGTTTGAATAGGAAATATAAAATGAAGCATTAATGGTTGTAATGTAAATTACTGATCACTCTCATTTCCATGTTGCTCATTTCTGTAAACCCAATGTTTTGACAGATCAGTGTGTGGATAAAGCTAAAGTTGATGAAAGTGAACAGAAGGCTGCCGAGCTATCCAAAAAGGTAAACTATGAATTATACTCTGATACGATTGGTATTCCACCAGTACCTCTCGTATCGAAAAGCTTTTTTCCTTAGCTCAGAGACAGGTTATTGATCTCCCTGCTTTGATCAATAACTGGCAGCATAAGGACATGATCTGTATCAGCATTACATGGATCAATATTGATGTACCAAGTCCATTTATGTAGTTATTTGTGCCTCACAGAGTTAGAGTTAGAATATGTAGAGACACCCTTTCAAAATGTTTTCGCCCAAGCTCCAGGGCTTCTGATCCTCTGAGCAAAGTCCACAAAAGGACCCTGTTACATTAAGGGAAAGCCACAGCCCTGTTAACATGGATTGATAGGAAACATGGGACTGACTTTCTCCCTTAAGTAAATATAGAAGTCTTGGTGTTATGTATTGGGAAATTGTACATTTTCCTTTCCCTTGAGAATTCCAGTTTGTGAAACTTGGAAGGAAATGTATTTTTAAGTCCAGAGTTGTTAATATTGATATTGTCAGCAATGCAATTGAATGACTTTTTCTGTTGCTGACTATGTTACAGGGTGAGTGTACATGTAATCTAAAGTTAATGTATATTCCCTTTCCCTGAGACTTACACCCTGGAAGAAAATCTACAGCTCTAGAATCTTCTGGTGCTTCATTAGACTAATCTGGTCAGCAAGTAGTGATGTGCTCTTGCTGGCCTCTCCTGCCAGTTCTTCTGCAAAGAGTTCTTCAAACACAGTTAACAGGCGCTGTCTTCCCTTTTTGAAATGCTATTAGTGTTTGTTTGTTTTTTTAGCAGTTTTAATTTCATGCACGTTTTCTGGAACTAATGCAATTTTATTTTTAAGACACAAAACGCAAAGAATCGAAAAACATATAGGCAATAACTTTACAAAAACTAAATAGCCTCCGGCCACAGCTCATATACAAAAACATACACAAAAAAACTAAAACTAATTAACTTGCTAGTAGGGGAATCATAATGCATTTTACATGCATGTGTTTCGTATTGTTTTTTCTGCCTCTGAGTGTGCAGGTGTTAAACTCCTGGTGCTGTTCGGTGTACAGCCCTGATCACCATGGGAGTGACTCTCACTCTAGCAAGTAAAGGAAAGTGTGCTGGTGTCAGCTGTCTGATGAAAGCAGAAAGAATCCCTCTCATCCTCAGTGGCAAATGTCATAGAATATTTCAGGTGTCCCCTAAGCACGTTGATGGAGAAGGGATCCCCATGGTGTCAGTGAAAACATTATCCTGACACAGGTCACTTTCCGGAAAGGTTAGGGCCATCACACTGGATGAAAATCATAAGGGAGCCAGTAAACAAATGGACAGGTGGATGAAAGAAGGTAAAAAAAGAGCAAAGAAAAGTGTCAGCTTTTGATCATCCGGCGCGATCTGTCGTGTTGTTTAAAGTCTTCTCATGATGCTTTAGTGTAGTGTGGAGATGGATGAGTGTGTTTGCTCTGGTGATCGTTGCAGTTTGATGAAGAGTTCACAGCCCGACAGGAGGCCCAGGCTGAGCTCCAGAAGCAGGAGGAGAAAATCAAAGAGCTGGAGGCGCGGATCCTCGCGCTGCAGACGCAGGTAACGAGACAGGAGTCCCTGGGGCCCTGCCCGGGTCTGCACGTCCAAGCACTCTGCTCCACCACCCGCTGGGGAAGGAATATATCGGCCGGGCTGCTCTTTAAAGTTAGCAGGCAACGTTCTGTGAATGCTTATAGGAAATGCCATGCATATTAAAATTGTTGTCCAGGCTGCCCTTTTCCTAAAACAATGAAACAGCTTCTCCTCTTAATTTGTAGTCTGTCTAAAATAGCCACTGCTACTACCAAAATTGAACGCCCACATTGCTACTCATTTTTAGGCTTGTAAACAGCTGCATTGCTGGAGAGTCAAAGCTAGAAAAGTGTGTTAGTTTACTTTTCCAATGAGAACTGTTATAACCCCTTGAAAAATAACATCTTTTATGCTGTTTCATGGAGGATCTGTTCTGCCTCATTAAAGCTCATAGCTTGTTTATAGCAACAGGAAAAGGAATTAATATCCTCTGAGTATTCGAACATCTAATTAGAAACATGTTTGAATTGTAGGTATTATTAAAAATATTAGCAACTGCTTTTAAATTAAGTAAAAGTGACGGAACATTTGGCAGAAGTAACAGTTTCAGTATTATGTTATGGACATAGTTCATTCATAATTGAATACATCTGAATTCTGTTTGTTCAGAATAGATTAGTCTTGCTAAAAATTTTATAAGATTATTGAAAGAATGTAAAAGTTCTCTTTTCCCCAGCTAAAATGTTAATTGAATCTACCTGTAGGCCTCGGGGTAAAAGACTAATTTTCAGTGAGGTCCTGAAGAATAGCAATATTTGTGCTGTCCTTCAGTTTGGAAAGGTCAGTGCTTGAGATATGACTGTTACTAAGGAGGAAGAATCTGCTAATTCAGTGAAGTGAAATTCTTTTGACTTCTAATCACAAATATGATACTTTTCATAGTGAGCTTTTTCAGAAATATGACATTATTTAATTTAATAAAATAGCACTTTACTTTTGAATACACAGGAATTTAGACAGGCTGATAGTTAAGGAATACTCTGTTGCAGCCACTTCCAGGGAATTGTGTTATTAAAAAGATGGATTAGATTTCATTTCTGGCCTTTACATAAACATCTCTTTTCAGCCAAAAGCCCGACACACCTAGCACAGAAAACGATAGTGATTTCCTCCTTAACCCAATTTTGAATGCTTAGTGCTGCCTAGAGACAAAGGGGTAGTTTGCTTTTGTGCTTATTAAATTTGATAAAAACTACCACTGAAATATGGTATTGCGTCTTTAGCTAAGAGGGCTTTTAAAACAGAAGCTATTTAAGTAATAAATGGATGCCATTTTCCCTGCCGCCCACACATTTACCTGTCTCTTCCCAAGTTTTTGAAAGAATAGTCACTATCATTAAGGTTGCTGGCATCCTTACAGTGGGCGCAATTTATTCCAGATACAGACCAAATCAGTACATTTGTCCAGCCTTCACATTGTCTGGGTCTGCTCTGACTTCATAACCAAGGCACCATCACAGTCATTCAGTGCAAGCCCTTCAGTTCATTTGTGTGCAGTCCTTGCTCACCAGTCCATCTCGCTAAGAGCCTTTGTCATCACTTGTTACCTGGTCTTTATGTGAAACCCGCTCATCACTCACACTGCAAGCCAACAGCTGCTCCACATATTCATGGCTCAATCTGCTTTAAACACTCAGTTTCCCTGTGATGCTGTCTGGTTAACAACCTTTTTTCATCACTCTCTCTGTTTTTCTTCATGTGCTATACTGTATGTTGTATAATAAGAATTTTTAAATTGCTCCCCATACCACATACTGTAGCTTTTATTTCTTGCCTGTGCTGTCTCCCTGTTTGTCAGCTTTCAGCTCCATTCAATCCTTTTCTTGCTTCAGAATCTCAGTTTCTCCCTCCGGTCTGCAAAGCACCCGTGTGCAGCGCATCAGCAGGGGGTGGAAGGCCCAAGTTAAGCAGCCCCTCTCCCTGAGAGCACAGAGCTGCTCCTGCCCCACTTCCCAGCCACCGGGGGACTTGTTGCACGGGCTGGGGCAGGAGCTTTTCTGTCTGTCAGCCGCTATTGTTCTGCTGCAAGGGAGAGAAAGAATGAAACTGCAACATGTATGTGTTTCTGAAATATAAAGTCACTCCTTATTCTTTCATCTCTTAGCCTTCTGTGTATTCCATTTAAATAGAAAATGTATTGTCAGGGGTAAGAGGAGGCTATTCATGGTGAAATTGAAATCATTGCACTGGACATGCTTCACAGAGCTCTTTTGAGAGCTGTGCCTCACCTTGGCTTCATTGTGGAAGCTAGAAGTGGCCCTTGTGCTTTCAAAGTGCTATAAGTTTGCAAGCAACAGAAAAGGCCAATAACTTTTAATCATGCATTTAATTGCAGCACATTCTTCTATGTTGCATTTACCGTGCCACTGTGCTCAGCTTTATGCTGTTAGACATGCACAGTTGTCTAATTAGGTGCCAAAACCTAAATACCTTAAATAAGATTATCAGGCCAAGAAATGTTTCTGAGGAATCAAAGATTTTCTCCTTTTGTTTTTTTAGTGCTTCTTAAATGAAGAGAAAGTTCTGCTTGTCTTAAAGACACATTAAGCTTTTAAATTAAAGGCATAAACGCATTTTTATTGCAGGGTCATTGGTTTATCAGCAAACTACATATTTACTATATTCCAGTGACTTTTCACCCTGCTAGAGCCTGTGATTCGTCTTCTGTTGTCTACACTTCTTTTTTATCCCTTACTTTTTATTCTGTAGTTTGAAGCCTTACACCTTGAGGTTTTTTTTTACTAACAGAGAAACTTTACATCTTAAAACAATCTCAAAAATCTTATAAATTAATAAATACTAAGGAGATAGTCACCAGCATTCCCAGTTATTCAAGAATTCTTGTAGAATTCTTGTAAAGTCTCCCATACCAAAATAACAAAGAATTTATTAGAACTGATACTCTATTCTGCCCTAGAGTTTTAACAGAACAGACGGTTAAACCCCAGAGAATAAATGCCAGCTGGCATATCTTACAGTTCCTCCTCGTTATTGTCTGAAATTTGATGGAGACCTTGACAGAGTGGAGCCTGAGATGCCAGAGATGATGCAGCTCACTCTTCCATTGGCTCTCCTTGTTGCCATGGCCCACGCTCTTGGATCACAGCCTAGCAACCGGGCGGTTTCTCCAAAACCCGGTGCAACAGGTCCTGCGCCTAACTCTGCAGCAGCATTCACACACTGCCGTTTCCAGTCGACTCAACATTAAAAATGTTGAAGACAAATCTTTTTTTTTTCCTGAACTGACTCGAGTTAATACAGGACCTTGTTCACAACCTGCAAGCAAGATTAATCCTTTTCCATTATTCTTTGTAAATATTTAATAGTGTGCACCCAGCAGTAATAGCAGGGCTATGTCTGCATGGGGTACCTGCACAAAGTGCAAATGCTGCTGTATTTGAATCTATTCCTGTTTAAACTGCTTGAAGCCCAAGGCTTTACGTCACACATTATTGGCTTGAGCTCAGTCACCCTTGTAAAAAAGACAAACAGAAATGAACAGACTGTCGTCATGTGTATAAAACTGAAGTCTTCAGGAAAAAAAAATCAGTGTCCCTCTTATTTATACGATAGAAAAGGAAAAACAGAAATAGAGGATGATGGGAAAAAGAATAAAATGCTGGTGAGAACTAGGTAAATAGAGTTTTAAAGTGTATAAATATTTAATGTTCATTTTCTGCCTGTTAAATGGGGAAACCTTTCTGTATATTCTGTGCTGAATAGAAACCCTTCAACGACAGATTTAATATCATACCGGCACTCAGACTGAGCAATATTTTCCCAATTACTAAAAGTCTTGTGGAGCCTTGGCTTCTTTCTTTCTCTGTGCTTGAGTTATCAGGGCTGCTCGTTTATTCAGTGGAATGAACTTCATTTCAAATTAGTCATTAATTATAGAGAAAATCTGGTTAATGAAACAGTGGTCACGTTTAACGTCTCTTGGAAAAACACAGACATCCTTCTTGATGTTGTCTCGAGGGCGATCGTGTTTGGAAGCCCTTGACCCTTGACTGTACAATGCTAAAATAATTAAATGTTTCATTTCAGGTGCTTTTTTGTGCCAGCCCTTGGAACAATTTGCACTTCATCAAGTGATCAAATTGAGAGTTTTGGCAATGATTGAACTCTAATGAGACCATTTCTCTGTCCATGTCTTGGCCAATATATAACATTTCTTCTCTAATATGCCATCACTGTCACCATCCTCACTGTCGCTTCAGTTCCATTTGTATCCATATTTCCTCTCCCTTTTCTGTTCTTTTGTGGGTGTCTTGAAAACCATGTAGTTTGTGGAGGCTTTTCCAGCAGGAAATAATAAAAAAAAGGTCTGCTTATGTCTTTCTCTGGAAAGTTGTTGGGCTCTTGGGCTCTCTCTGCCATAATCTGCTTCTTTCTTTTCTTGCTCTGTCTTGTCTCTGTCTAGCTGAGTAGTGAGGAAGGCAAGCTCAAAGAGGCGCAGCGGGTCATCTGTGAATCTGATGGAAAGGTGGGTGATGTTCTGTAAGAGAATTATGGCTCCGGTCTGTTCTGTGCGTGTATTTCTTTGCTATGTTCATGTGCACATCACACACACATACTTGTACAGTGAGGACCTACAGAACCATTGGCTCTCATTCAGTTTTCATTGACTCTGGTCTAACCTGAGGAAATGACCCCCCACTTTCAGCTGAAAGTCGACACAAAATGAAGCATTTTTGCCACTTTTAGATTTTAAATAAGACGACACTTGATTTCTAAAAAAATAATTTAAAAAATAAATTGCTTCCCAGGAGGTTCTGTCTTTCTGAAAAAAAATTCAAATTCAGTTTTGACAAATATGCTGTAGTAATACCTGTGTACCCCACACTACCACCACCACACAAACCCTCCCACGCACCCCAACACCTTGGTCTCTACAGGTACACCTACTGGACACTTTATTAGTATCTAGATCAAAATAATCTGCCAGCTTTGTTTTAGAGTCACCTGAATTTTCTGCTTGTTCTGTTTTCAGTGATGGTACTGAAGCTTCATGGTGTCAGGAGCCTTTGAGTTCAATTGTGTTTTTTTGTTTTTTGTAGTCTTTTTCACTAATTCTCATGGGCAGAGGCTGCAGACTTGTTTCTATTGATTCAGTGTCAACCTGTGACCTTCAGTAACTCTGAAAAGCAGTGCCCAGTGCCACTTGACCCAAGACAATATCTCTAGTCTTACTCTGAGTCACAGGCACTGTTTCAGGGGCAATGACCACAGACAGCAGACGCCCCATCAGGTACCGTTATTGTCATGTCTCATGAAATTGATTAAACATGCCTTATGCTCTTGGGACAGGAGGTGACTTCAGCCACAGTACCATGGTGTTGGTCAGAAAGGACAATTATCTTCTAAATGTGTTGACTTTAAAAAAAAAATACATGAACAGTACAGTGAGATCAAAGGAGGTCTCAAAAGTAACAGTACTCCACCTCCTCAAAAAAAAACAATTCACTAGTTTTATGCTCTTCAAATAAACTAGCACGTTAAAATCTCATTTCACCCTCCTGTCTGAGTTACTAGACTGGGACATTTAATTGTGCTGTATTCTCAGATGCCTTTTTGACTGACGCCTGCTCTTGAGCGCCAGCCGTCCCTGCAGAGTCTAATTTGCTCTTTGGCTTCCCTGCGCCCTTCTGCCTCAGAAGTGGGGTTATATTTAATGCTGTGTTGCCACTCTGTGATAGGAAGTGCTTGCAAAAGGCTATGTCATGCTAATCAGAATCCTAAATGAACGAGTGAGTTAAGACATTGGCAGCGAAGGGCCATTAGCAAGGATGGAGCGTAAGACAGGCTTGCCCCATTTTTGACCCCTGTTACCAGCGATCAATGCTCGGACATGGTTTGCAACACTCATCAAAAAGTAAAGCGTTATGGCCATATTGACCAAAATGGGCTTTTCAGAACACACTTGCGCAGCAGGAGCTGCTCTGCGGTGCCTCGTGGTCCTTTGCTGGGAAGAAGAAGTGCTAAGATTATGCGCAACCTTTAGAGTGTTGTAATGTCTTATTAACATTCTGCGTGCAGAAGGGGCCGAGGAAGCGCATGGCGCACACCAGAATACTAAAGCCACTCGAGCAGCGCGGTGGGCCAATGAATAAGAAAATGATGCCGCTCTAATTTACCAGCTAATTTGCTTTCATTCTCTTGCATTAATCTTAAAAGAAAAAAAAAACAGGCCGCGGTGACCGGGAGATTGACAGATGCGTAATCATAGTTATATGCCAGCGTTTAGGAAATTAGTCTTGTGTTTAAGCCACTTCCAGCTCCACCTTTTTTCATTTCCTCTGTAATAATACAATGCATTGAGAATTATATACTTAAAACTTTTTGTGATTTTTATTAAAAAACGCCCAGTCCTGTAATGATGGAAGGGGCGGAGAAGCTTGAAATGAGAAGCCTGAAAATGTGTTCATCAGGAAAAAAGATAACGCAAGAACTTCATCACAGATTAATTTCTAATAATCGGCAGGTCACAAACTACAGTATCTGTATTCTTCCTGGCTTGTTTTCTAATTGATCCATTTGCATATTTTTTTATTTCGCAACTGTCACCAGTTTTGTTTTTTGAAGATGATAAATATATACGGTTTGCATTAAAAAAAAATCACATCGAAATGAGGCGTTAGCTCAGCCCTGGCAGGAACTACGGAGTTCTGCGTGTTATCTGAAATTGTTTTAATTTTTCCTGCCAAAGCTTGATGTTTTCTCTTTGTGAAATTATCTCATTGCTTTAGGAGCAGAAATGGCTCTTCATGCTGTAGCCAGTTCAGAAGCTCCTTTTTTCTGACAACAGAAGGGATTGAGTCAGTCCTGTTGTCACTCCTGGTGCTCTCCTGATATGATCACTTGGATCTTGACGTTTGTTAGCTATTATTTTAGAGCCTCAGTTACATTTGTGTGCATAATCGCTAAACAGTTTGAAATGCATTACTCCAACCACGAAATGTCTAAAAAGCTGCACACATAATTACACGTGTGACATCCTCACTGTGAGCAAAGCTGCTAAATTAGATGTGATTTAACCAGGACAGCCTTGTGGAGGTGTAGACTCATGTCCAGTAGGGAGTCCTTCTTTAACAGCTTTTTTGCAGGAAGAGACAAAGGTTGTCCAAGGTCAGTGAGTCAGTGATTAGTTTTCACTTAAGACCCAGCTTGATTGATCAATTTTGACAAGAATTTATGAGCACAAAGCATAGTGCAATCCATATACTGTAGATATGTACACTCTATATGCATGTATATATACGGTGTTAAATATATCTCTTCTTACACCACTTTAACACATTGTATGATAATGTCATTAGCTGTGTGAGCAATTCTATTAAAGATTCCTTGCAAAAACGGCAAACATACAGTGTGGCAGTCAAATGGTTCATGCTGAACTTGATGGCCATTAACAGCAAATTTGCAAGTTGGAATAAAGCTATTCTCATGGTCCTCATTTTTTATCACATTGAGCTGTGTGGGCAAAGTGAGACCTGACAGTTTTAAGACTCAAGTACAACAGGCAGAGTAGAATTTAGCAGTAAAGGCTTAGATTGGAAAGACTGCTACTCAGAAAATGTTATGAATAATGGTGATTAAATGTTGCATTAAATATATTAAATTATGCATTCTTTGTAAATAAATCACAAAACCTTTAAGAGTCAAATTTTAGTTTGTTTGGTAAACAGTGATATGATAAGAGATTTCTCCAAATGTTACCTGTGAATTAAAAATATCACTCGCTGTTGCATCAGTAAATAGAACCTGGAGAATCCAGGAATGTGTCAGCTCTCTGTGGAATGTTTAGCGCTTGTGATACCCTACCAGAGCTGTGCTAAGTGCATAGGGAGAATTTTAGAGAATCAGGAACAATGCTGCTAAATATAAATGTAACCCCACAAGAGCCTCTCCTTTCTCTGGAGTGAAACCAAGCATGTCAGTGGATCAGTGTTCCTCTGAGGCCTGCAGTTTGCTGTATCACTGTGTTGCCAGAACTCTGTCACTCTGCCGTGCCAGTGACTGATGGAAAGGGGTGTAATTTAAAGTACATCCTTTTTACACCCATATCGCACACTTCAACATTCCTCAATGCCCAGCAGTTGATACAGTCCCCTCCTTGAGAACTTTTCCAGTGTGTAACTTGTTATGCAGTAAGCTCTTTATTGAGTAGACCCCCGCTCTGCTGAGTAAAGACAGCATGTGTATTCTACAGCTAAAAACACTCAGGCCTTATTATTGGTCTCATTGCCTGGTTTTTACCACTTGGAAGTTCATCTACCAGGCGACTGACCTAGTTTTCCATGTGCAGGTCTGTTAGCAAGGTGGAGATATATTAGTAATGGTACCTTGGAGCATTAACCTTTGGCTTGCTGATAGAAGCCAAGCTGGCTGTAAATACGCCCAGCGCGTTTTCTGCTCATTTATAAGTTTCTCCACAGCACAGGGGATTAGAGCTCAGGGGAGATCAGGATTGGCCTAAAAACTCGACAGGGCCTTTATCAGCCCTTATTACAGGCAGAGGAGAAGTAGAGTTAGTTCTTAATCATTTCACATTCTTGAGGAAGATGAAAATAACCGTAGTTTACAAAATAAGAAAGGGCCATGTGCTGTCATTTGCCCAGCCAGGTGCAGAGCAGGTCAAGTCCTGAAGCTTTCTAAATGACGGCCATTCAGTGCCGAGAGTGGGCTTTTCTTTCAAATCAGGGACAGTGTTGGACTGCATGCTAACTGAGCTCTTGGTGTTTTTTTACAGGCTGCATCAGGGGTTCCCCCTCCCCCTCCTGTGATAGGGGGTGCTGTACCTCCTCCTCCTCCTCCTCCACCACCTCCACCTCCTCCTGGGGGCTGCCCCCCCCCTCCCCCCCCTCCCCCTCTGTTTTGTGCAGGAGTTCCCCCTCCTCCCCCCCCTCCACCTGGTGCAGGGCCCCCACCGCCCCCACCCTTCCCTGGTGCTCCTGGCATTCCTCCTCCACTGGCTCCCCCTGTTGTCAAGTTGCCTTACGGACTGCAGCCGAAGAAAACCTACAAACCAGAGGTGGCCATGAAGAGAATCAACTGGTCCAAGGTACTGGATTAGCGTGCGCACTGAGTGTTATTGTGTGGCTAGCAATTTCCCTGGGCTACCTCTTATTGTTACTGTAGATCTGTATTGTAAATATACTGCTTTTCTGCAGCAGTAGAAGTTTTCCTAAAATGTCTGTCAAGCAATGTGGACAATCTACCACTCTCTCACTGGGAAAGCTTCTGTAGATCATAATACAGTTGCATTGGGTAAACAATGAAGAAGAAGAATTTTATAATTAGAGCTGCTAGGAGTTTGTAGAGTTTTTATTCTCTGTAAACTAATAATACTCGCCTTGCACCTTGCTCCAGTTTTGCTTCTTGCAATTATTTTTGTAAAGCACAGCTGGAACATATGGGCTGAAGTAATTGTTTTGTACTGAGGCGCCTTGGTTGCAACAGCTTGTTTTTCTCTTGGACAATACAATCAGTGTGGCAGAGACGTGAAACCAGATAAATCAGATAAACACACTTTATCCTTATTGCTTCAGTCGAATTCAATCTGGAATAATATTATTTCAGGATACACAGTGTGTGCAGTTGTATTGGAATTTATCGCCCGTGTGTGTATTGACTCCATCTTCAGTCAGACTCCATGTACAGCCTTTAGACTATGTCAGTTGTTTTTAGATATTGTAAATAACTGCAATTATGAAAATTAGAAATGGAATCTGTATAAATGGAATACACCTACTGTAGATGGCTGTGTGTGCACTTGCTCTAGTTTGAGGCTGATATTTTGTACCATCTAAGAATTTGTAATCTTTTCATTTGCAATCAGGTTTGCAATTAATACTTGTTTTCCAAGGACTCGTATCCACTCTCGAAAGTATAGAGAAAGCATATTTGTTTTTCACTGCGGTAGGACGATAGGCCATCTTTATTTTTTTAGGTCCTTCACTGGGGCCATGTTCGAACATAAAACCTTAAGGAAGTTGCTTGTTGGGCGGCTAGTAGTCTATTGATCTGAGGATCTTATCCAGCTGATGTACAGTATCTTAATTCATTTAAATTGAATGTGTTTTTAGATTCAGAGCATTATCTGTGTGAAGACACCCAATTCCCAATATGCATTCTGCATAATCATTTGAAAGAGATATGTATTCCAGCCCTATTGAATTTCACAGGCTTACAGTGTATGTACATATTCCTTTTGAAATTGATCAAATGCATATGGGTATTTTTTAAATTGGATTTTTGTTCATGAGGTTGAAAAAGGCAATTAGAGGTATTTGTAATACAATGAGGTATTTGTAGTAGATAGATAAGTGGAGTTCTTCTAAATTATATATCTGGAGATGTGGTTGTTTTTTAGGTTCTTTTTTTCTGTTACATGGCTATAATGGTAAATATCCAGTCATTTTATTGTTGCGGACTCTACTGTACTGTAGGTGAAAATTTGAAGAGTGTAGTTATATTAGTGTATCATGAACCAAGGAGAAAGAATTATTTCTACCAAAGGAGTTTAAATAGTGATCTGTGACAATGATGTCACTTTAACATAGTGTGTATGTAATGTCACAGGTCTTCATCAACCTCATCAGCATTTTCCACTGATCTCCTACAGAAACAAAACACTGTACACATTTCTGCACAAAGGAAAAGATTTTCCTGGACTCTAACAAAAGTCAAATCTATCAGGTGCATAGTTTGAGGGATTAGAAACCTGTCTTTCTGAGCTGTAAACTCATTCTCAAAGAGAGTTTTTAAACATTCTGACTCTGATATTTTACCTTGAGTTGTACAAAATCACTAACTACTGGTGTTTAAGTAGGGCTTTTCACCCCAAAGGATCCTAAGACCTTATTATTTAGAAAGGGACCCATTTCCTCCAACACTAGAGTACAGCGCCCACCTGGGAACACATGGCAGCCATTCTGCAGCCCCACTGCACAGCATATCTGGAGGGGTGAGAAATGACTTCACCTGTGGACTTTAGGAGAACTTTACAGAGCCAGATTGTACAGGCCCTGGGCTGAAGTTATCAAGGATGCCAAAGTTACAGTAACACTCCTTCTCTTACAAACATGTAACAATCAAGTAGCCAAGACCTCCTTTTAACTTCTCACTTGAAAGACAGCACCTCTTACAGTAGTGTGTCCCATCACCATACTGGGACAGTTTTTAAATTTTGTTTCAGAGGAAAGAGCACCCCCTACTGGGCTTCTAACAACATGGAGAGCAGTGACCTGCTTTTGCTCAGAGGTTTCTCACCCCCATACAGAAATAATTAAGGTATCCTTGTAATGTTGTATCAGTGTGTTAATTTTACATTTTAAATCTGTAGTATTTCAGTCACATCTGCTGTGGAAATCCTGCACTCAGTGGTGATAACAGGAGTACCACAGCATTTTTTCATAATGGCCTATGAGCCAGAATAAATGTGCTAATGGTCAAATAAGACCTAGATTCAAAATACCAATAAACATAATGAATCTCTGAGATAAAATACTATGAAAATCAAAAAATACTATTGGAAAATGTATGCAGGTTTCCTTTTTTATAGCCTAGGAAGTAATATGTCCTTTTTGATAAAGAAATAATAATTTGAATATATAATTCATATACAGTACGTATGTCTAGACATTATATTCTGTTTTCTCTAAAACTGTTGATTTGTTAAGATACAGTAAAACCAAATGAACAATCTAATATTTCTAAAATACCTATCCCCATCTGTGGTCCGTTTTCCTTCTTCATAGTAGGTCCACCTCCAAAATTGGATTTTTGTTCATGAGGTTGAAAAAGGCAAATAGAGGTATTTGTAGTAGATAGATAAGTGGAGTTCTTCTAAACAGCGATGATAATAATAATGTGTTATTGTACACATCTCTTGATTGTGGGCTTTCTAAAGATGCACATGATTATGAAAAAAAGTCTCACCAACCTGTGCTGTATGTGAACAAGCCATCATACTGTAGAGAGGAATGCAGTAATGCTGCCATCAGAAATAATATTGCACGTGTCGCCTGTGTGAAGCATTCAATCATTAATGGCTTTGCAGAGAGGAGGAGATGTGCACAGGATTTATGGAAATCAATCCATGTTTCTTATGCAAATACACAATATAAAAAAACCATGAAGGTGTTTTAACATCTGTGTAATGGTACTCAGTTGCTTGATACCCTGTAGAGTGTAATATGATTTTTAATGTGACTTAGTGACAAGACGAAGGGATCGTCAGTGCTTAAAATTATAGACTGTACTGGTGCATATTATTATGTTTATGCATTCATCTTTTAAACAAGTGCATCTATCTTTCTATATTGAGAGATTTAGAAGGAAATTGGTACATATATTAAGTACACAAAACAATAGGAATAATGAAGGCAGAGGTATAAAATGCATCTCATGATCTCATAGATATTCATTATAGCGTGAGGAAAAGCAATAATTTTATGTGTATTTCAAAATATGTCAAAGTTAACAAATCCATCTTCAGACGCTGGAGCAGTTGGGTTTGCTGTCAGAGAAATCTGGTAGCATTTCACCTCTCTGTTTTATGAAATGCTGAGTCGAAATATGTGACCTCTTAACATTTTGCCTGTGAAGCACATACAATAATATTAGCCTGCCCCTTTTAGCACAGACCCGGAGCCCAGCAACAGTGACAAAATCTGGAAGAGAAGATGTCACTCCAACACGTGTCCACGAGGCTCAGTGTGTCCCATTTCCTGGTTAGTGTACAGCCTCAGTGTACAGGCCGACTGAGAGACATGTGAAGCTCTGGCTAGGACCCTCCTCTCCACTATTTCTAAATCGGTTTCCTGTACTTTATTTACTTGGGCAAACAATTATATGTAACATTTGCCTCCATTTGTGTTGGCGGTTGGTTGCAGCTTTTGTTGCAGTTTAGTGTAATACCATGAACACTTGACATGAATGCATCTTCAGTGCTCCGAATGCACATTCTGTGTCAGCAATGAGACAGTTTAGCCTGCTTCCATTTGATCAATTTCCATGGTGTACAATTTATTATTTCAGCTGGAAATAATAAATAAAATTGTACAGAATAATGTGATTCAGTCTTTGACTGTGACAGTGCCAATGTATTAGCAATGCCACCTCCTTTATACTTTTTCTAATTGTAACCAGTGTCAACATCTTGTGGTCAAGAATATGCTGCTGCTTTTCCTTAATGTCAGTCCAGAAATTTCTTTGAAGGAAAGAATAATATTTCTTCTTTCTTAAGGAAAAAAAACATCTTGCTTTGCTCTAAATCACCCACTGGAGACCCTTCCATCTCTAACCGTGAAAAAAAATAATAATAAAAAAATGCATAAAAAGGAAAACCAGCCAGGAGCGATAAAGTGAGGAAACAATTTTTTAGCATGTAACTGATTTTCAAGCGGCCATGCTGGAGATTGTTGCCTGGAGGTGTTGTAATGTAATTTCTCCTACGGTTAGAGCACCTACACTTGGGAATGGAACACGTTTATGGAAAAGTAAATGATTGCTCAGCCTGCGTCTCAGGCCCATGGAACAGCATGAAATCCGCCAAGAACTTGTGGTCTGATATCCATGTGGACAAGATAGCTGTTTTACATCAGTTAAAGTCGAGCACAGTCACTGTGACACCTACAATAACAGCCGTGGTTCTGATAGTGTGACAATGCTGCAGATTTCTAAACAAAAAGGAATTGAACGCTGTTGTTCTTGTGACTTTCCAAAGGTTTCACGTGTGGAAATTTATTTAATAGTTTTCACAAAAGTTGTCTTTAAGGAGAATATTGCAAGGAGGCTACACTTGGAACAAATAGCAAAGTTAACACTTCAGTTATTACTTTCAGAAAGTTATTGTTAAAGTCATAAAGATAGTTAATGAAGCTGGTTGTTATTATTGTTTTTTGCAGTTGGTTTCTGAAGGTGTCTTCCTCATTAAATTCAGTAGTTACTTTTCCCCCTAGACACCTTTAAGAAGAGTGCAGTAAGTCTGCTAGCTACCCTTCAACAGGGTAGTAAAGCTATAAATATTCCAGTTGTTTATTTCTTTCGGAAAGTTATTTGCAGGCGACCTGGGGGCTTGCCAGAGTCGTTCTGTTATGTGAAGGAAGGATGCACATCGGGATTTTTACTGTGCAGCGCTATCGGCTTCAGAGGAGATTTATCAATACCGAGCGCGAGATGTTGTAATTAGTTTTGAGGGACTTGTTTGGAGAAGATATATACTACTTGCTGTGCATGTGTAACAGAGTTATTGAATACAGGTGTGTGCGTCAAATGTATGAGACTCTGAGGACAGCTGAAGAGGGAGAGATTTGGGACAAGTAAATCTGTGCACCTTATTTTGTATTTTAATATGCTATCCATTTGGCTTGCCTTGGCATACTATAATGGAACATTTCTACAGTGTGTGCCCTTTGGTATGAAAAAAAAAACTGTACCTACCATAAAAAATGAGTACCATTAAATTAAAGTTTTTCACTGCCCAAATTCCAAAGTTGTCCTCCAGTTTTAAATTAGGTCATTTGGCCATTTCTTAACTCTACCTCCTGATAACTGCAAAGAATGTCTTAGCCATGTGGGCATTGTCTGTCGCACGTAAATTAAAAGCAGCCAAGTTCTTTTTTAAGGGTGCTCTACCATGAGCGACAGCTCTGCTCTGATGGCTTGGATTCAGGACAGATGGCACACAGTTCAGTTTCAAAAGATTGTTCAATGGCATTTCATTTTTTTAAAGCCTCCATCAAGCGAATTCTGAATTGTGTGCACACTGAGTGTGTGTGTGTAAACAGTCGCACAGAATTTGAGGCATTCTGCCTCCTGTCTTGACAGAGGTGAACAACATCAGTGGGACAGTCTGGATGAGATTGAAACATCCCTACTGAATACAGAAAAAAGAACAAAACTTGCTGGTTGCAAGCTGTTCACTTTCAGAGTTGATGAGTCCCCTTCAATAAAATACATCAGCGCTTAGTATTCAGTTCAAGTATTACAGGCTAAACAGCCTCCTCCTGATTTTAACCTTTCTCTTGTTCACTCAGTTACAAGAGTGTCCGTTCCTGTCTGCACAGCTGTAACTGGACTACATGCAGAGATATTCTTGTCACTATGTCTTTTTCTTGTTTTCAACACAAATTTGCTCTGTCACAACACCTGCCCTTTTTCTTAACACCCTTCTACTTTGCGAGAGTAAAAATAACAAAACAACAATTAACCTACAGTACCCATGCAAGTTAACTTGAGTGCATTGTAAAGGATTCTCTGAAAATAATAATCATCCAATACAGTCATTGAAGAGTTTACAAAACCCAGATCTGTTGGGTGTCATTCTTGACTCCAATTTATATCTTAATTCTGTGACTAGAACTGCTTCTGACATTTAAGAAACATTTCTTAACTCAAAACCTTGCTTAATGTAAAAATGTTCATGCTTTCATGAGATCCCATTCACCTACTCTAACTCTTTATTTGCTTTCTTGCTTGACAGTACACTCATATGGCTTTATGGCTGCCAGTAAGCTTACTTCTCTTGCATGTCTGATCACATCACCACAATGCTGACAGCTTTACATTCATTGTCTGAGAGTTTTCAAAATGACCTTAAGGTATCTGGACTAAAGTCTTCAGGCTTCAGGTCCCTCTTACCTTCAAGAGCTCTTTGGTCCAGGTCACTGTTTTGCATATGAATATGGTTGATCAGGTCCTTTCGCTGTTACACCCTGTGTTTCTGAGCTTCCTTCCCAATCAACATTGAAATTTCAGACACACTAGATTCTAGAAACTTACAATAGACACTAAAAACTGTATTGAAAAGTGTATTTTAATGTAGTGGTTTGAAATAGGACATGTATTTTGAAATTTACATGTATTTATGCTTATGTTTTGCTCAGTGCTCTGGGATATTTTGGCACGAAGGGCACTGTGTAAGAACAAATTTATATCATGTTGTGCAGAGCCATTGCACATGGGTACTCAATTAGCACCCCAAATGCAACATTACCTATCTTGAGTGTGTAAGTGTTTGGCTGAAGTACTTGGAATGGGCTACCTCAACGCAGCACTCGTAAACAAAGAAATGTTTTATGTGCACCGAGTTGAAAAGAATTACATTTTTCCTTTAGAGAAATCAACAATGAGAACATTTAAGTTTTGAGTTAATCAGAGGTTTATTAGGCTTAATTAGTCTTTTTACTTTCTTTCAATTAGTGGAAATTGCTGATATGCTGAAAGATCATTTAAGTGTTTTTTTAATGATCCATAAAAAATTAAGTACTGAAAGTCCTGGAAACAGACAAATTACTGCATCCTGATACACCTATAAATCAACAAAAACTAATTAATGTATATGTTTGAAAATGTCTCTTATGTGTGCACGTATTCTGATGATTAAATTCATAGGTTACCAGTATATATAATATCCACCTTCTTCATGCAGAAATCTTAACACTTAAGTGCTCAATGTCTTAGGAATGCTAATTAGTTGCAGTGATTGAACATTTAATTATGTTCCTGTGTAATTTCAGATTGTGCCTCAGGAAATGGCAGAGAGCTGTTTCTGGATTAAAGTCAAGGAGGAGAAGTTTGAGAGCCCAGACCTCCTCGCTCAGCTGTCCCTCACGTTCTCAACGAAGACCAAAGGTATGTGTGTTTCTCACAGGGGCTCATTCCGACAGCAAGATACGAACCTCTGGTGTCCTGGTTTTGTGCTGTGGTACATTTCGCAGTTCCTTGGGGGCATCTGAAAATTTCGAAGATGGGGGTTTGCTATGTAAAGCTTTTAGACCTTTTAGATCTTAGGAAAAACTCTCCAAATGATGTGCCACTCACATCGTTTATGTCTTGTGATGTACAGGATTTAGGTTTACATCCTCATTTTTTGGACAATTAATCTTCAGTTAATCAAAATATGTTTAAAATAATCAGGTCTTTCCTATTAAATGTTTGCTTGATAAACATATTCTGTAAAACCTGTCTCCTGTTTGCTGTTAAACCCCCAGTGCACTTAGCACACGCGTGATTGAGATCACCGTACCATTTCATTTACTTTCAGGAGACTGTTCTGTGAAGACAGACAACTAGGTTGGCATTTCTGACCTTCTATATTCTTCCTTTGTTGGTAAATGTACATGACCTCTACTTTTCTTAACCTGTTGATTAGAAGTGGGAAGGGGTTGCGGGACAATGTTGTCATGACAACTCCAGTCCATTTGACTTTTCTGACAGTATGTTTTCTGGACCTCTAATTTTCCAGAATGCATTGCGGACAGATCGCATGTAACACAGGGGCTGTCAAACTGTAAGAACACATTTCAACCTTTCAAGCCTCCCCATCTGTGGATATTCCCACACTCTCTCAGCGTCTTTTCCCCCTCTTTCTCTGTCTGTTGTCAGATGTCAGGATTGTGCATTCTCTACTGAAGAGATGCTAAAAGACATACAAATTTTAGAAGAATAAATTTTCATGCCATATGGAAAGAAGTTGCAGTTTAACAGGCAAGAATGTTCTCTTAATGCAAATTGAATAGAGAAACCTGAGAAATGTAACAGCACAAAGTAAAGAACTGCTGGCAGACAACGTGCATGGTTAGTCTTTGCAGTACAGGTACATGGGGAGTAAAAAGGAACTTTCCTGTAGTTGAAACACAAGGTTTTGCTGCAAGTGTGCTTCCTCTTCTTAGTATTGAAAGTCAAACAGAGACGTTGGATTTACATTCTACTGTGAACAGGCTGTTTCGAATACCCTCGAAAAGGGGCTAAAAGTTTAACACTCTGAACAGTCAAGAAAATAAACAAGCAAATGAATAATCCACAACAAAAACATCCTTTAAATTATGGAGAGAGAAACATTACCTCTAATTAATGTTGCAAGCTATATATTGGAAAACTCATTAACACTAAAACAGAAACTAAGAAACATGCTGTTTTAAGTTTTCACAGCAGGTTTGGAAGAGTTCAGTTAGCAATAGTCCTTGCTTAATGTTGCATTACAGTATGTATATGTGCATTAAGTGTAGTACAGGTACATCTTAAAGCTTCATTTAGAAATACTTTAACTGTATCTATGCTCTTTGTAAATAAATGTAGGTGTAAATTTATCCATTAGACTTTTCACCATCAGTCCTATCTTGTCTTCCTCACCTTTTCAAATGAGCTCTTTATGGTAATGAAGAAAAGGCAATTTCATTCTGAAAGCACCTGTTTAGTGGCGACCTCTGAAAGCACAATAACAATGCCCCTGGTGAAATTGTCTGATTCCTATCAATAACACCTACTGTATACAGTAATTCATTACATTAGCACTGTGAAATATATATTTTTAACAATTAAGCAAAAGGAGTTTTGTTAGTTTCATTTGTGCTTTCAATTATAGTTATTTATTTTAATTTGCTGATTTGACAAATATTTAGAATTCTGTGGCTTACCATGAATATTACCTTAAAGATCTGCTTCAGGTTGTAACATTATTATTTAAAATGAATAATAAAAAATAATCATTTTGAGCAAATAAGCCACAAGTTAAATACATTGCCTGGTGTATAGTACTTCAGAGCTGATACGTGCCTCACATTGAGCAATTTTAAAAAGATGACTAACCATGAGAGTATCACTTAACTTTTTTTTCTTTTCTGCACTCTAAATTTCAATGCACACTTCAATATCCAAATGTATCCATTGCCTTAATTGAAAATGTTTATCGAAATGAAAATTAATATGTGATCCCTGGACACTCATACGGTTGTGAATACATACACAGATATAAAAAAATTAAAGTTTCAAGGGCTATGATCATTCTTTAAAAGCCTTGTTTTCTTACTACCTGTGGTTTAGATCTTGCTGTTTATATGCATGTCCTGTATTGGAGTTGGGGGCTTGGTCAGGTCTCTTTTTCAATGTATTATCCTGTACTTCAGTCCTGGGGGTGACGCTGTTACAAAAAGCACTTTAGTGCCCTGGGTTGTTCTGAAATATTTCCTCCTCTGGGGCAGCCCGTGCTGGCATGCAAAGAGCTTGTTGTTAAAATCCTTGTTTTTATGGAAAATTCTCCCCGTATTTGTGTCATGCAGTGTTTCTACCCATTAATGCAGCTCACAGGCATGTTTTTTTTTTCCTTAAGGTAAACCTTTAAAGCAAGCGTTCAGTGAGAACATATTGTGAGAGATGAGAAAAGAAAGTGAAAATGCACTTGCATCACAGGGGTGCTGGTTAGAGGTGCGAAAAGCATGTTGTAAAAGAACTGTCCCAGAGGTGTTCCAGATGTCTCTGAGGCTGTTAGAAATTCTTGGTGCAGAAGGGGATATAACTAGTCTCCTGAACTGCTAGTCGAAATTATTGAAAGGGCTGCATGAACTATTTATTTACTCAATATTGATATTTGATCTGTTACTTCATATAGAAACATAATTATGTAGAACATTATTTTTTACAGAAGGCATATATCAAAAATGCATTTAATATATGGTAATTTATTAAATTGTGTAACTTAACTTTGTACATACATAGTGGTTATAATTATACACAAACAGATGTCTTTTTCCTTTAAAAAGTCTGAAAACTACATTTTAACTCTGGTTTTTGTTTTAGGTTTTGATCTGAAAAAAAGTAAGAAAAAATATTGAGGGTTTGTAAAATAATATAGCTTAAACATTGTACACAAAACTTAAGGAACTATAAACATAGGATTATACTGTAAGGATATGCTACTTATAAGCTTAAGCTACTTAAGATACTAAAGTTGTCACAGTTGTTTTAATCAGGCCATCAGGAAACAGTAATAACTAAATCCTCTTTGTATCATTTGTTCATAATGGTATTGACAAAGGGCTTCACCGAGTTAGGAACATTAATAAACAGCTTGCACTGTACTTATCTTCCTGCTTCCTTAACGTAAGCTTCGGCCTCTGATTTTTAACTTGATTTTATCACACTAGACTGTGTTCATCTTTAAAGCAGTGGAAGCTTGTCTAAGCAAGTAAATCTGAATGCATTTCCCAGGCCTGGTTAAAAGGCACTACCTGCTGTGACCTGTGACTACAAAATTCAAAAAGAGCAGGAAATTAGTGGTGAACGGTGAGGCTTTGCGCTTTGCAAAAAAGACTCCCTGTGCATTTCTGATCTGAGACACATGGAGATTCTGGCACTTTCTTTGTTTAGTTCTTTCTTTTGAACTTAAATCCGTTCTGCTGTACAATTTGAAATGTGTTTTATTGTTTTTTTTTTGCTCCCTAGCCTAAACTCTTCTCATTGTTGTATCAATCAATGGTCTTGCCGCCGTTCTGCTTGAGGGATCTAATAAGATGCACTTGTTGATTGACCATGCAACACAGAGTACTGCATTTGAAAAGCAATTTTGTAGCAAAGCTTTACTGTGCAGTTGGCATAAGATTGATGCTGGCAAACATTTTTTTTAAATTGTTTTTGTACAGGCTTCGAGTACTACAAAACAGATTTTCTGATATGGAGATACCTTCCTGAAAATATGAGCTCACTCTGTGCATCTTCTCCCTTTGGGTGTGAGAGGACCCACCCCAGTCTCCTCACTAGACATGGCGTAGAACTGATAGGAAAATAAGACTTTTAATGAACTGTTAATAAAACATTTCACATTCTTAAAAAAATGGGCCTCTAGGTACAGCTTATTGTGTAACTAACACATAAATTAAACAGTGGGCTAAAAATCAAAACTGGCTTTATAATACTTTTTTAAAAAAATGTTGTTACAGGTTTTCTGTTGAAAGAAAAAGCTTAAGTTAGAATACTATGTGTAGAACGCATCGTGTGCTCAAAAGATACCAAAAATGTCAGGCAGGAAGAATGAAACCAGTCCACAGACTGGCATGCTGTAGTGGGAGTAGGGAGGGCACCACACACTAATGCTCCAGCTATTTTATTTATGTTTTAACCTGGCATGAAAAGTAACGCTCACTACTCCATAGGCAATGCTTGCCTTATGTTACATTATCTTTAGCTATTTTATCTCTAACTCTGTCTAATCCGATCTTCTGATAAAGTGTTAGAATGAATGGAACAGACAATCTGATTTGATGTGATTGTCTTTTAATCTGTTTGTTACAAACCTGTCTTCACTGTGAATTCTTCACAGACAAATTACACACAAACATATAATCTTGCTGGTGGGCACCCAACACAATACTGTACATCTTTTTACTGTACAATGAAGTAAAGGCAGTGGGGTAAGCAAAACTATCCATGTAGGGGCTAAAACCAGGCTGGGGAAGTGATGAATGATTAGGATTGCGAGTAAATTTAGGGTTATTATTAAGGTTTTGTGTCAAATTCAGCACTACAGTTTGCATTTAAGATGAAGTGAGCTAGGGATAGGAATTACCTACAGTACATTTAGAGTTAAAGTCCAGTGTCTAGATCTACAGTTTCGTTTATGTCTACGGTAATTGGCATGTTAAGTAATAGAGCAGTATATTGTGTATATACAGATATATTATATACAAGTATACAGATTTCAGTGTCGGCTTTACCTTAAAAAACATTCATTCTTAATTTCCTTACATACCTGGTTCTTTGTCCTTTGTACAATTAATAGTGGTAATTTGTTCTGTGAACAAGAGTTTAACATATTAATTTACAACACTATGCA
The DNA here is from genome assembly GCF_055471065.1 of Atractosteus spatula. Taxonomy (NCBI): domain Eukaryota; kingdom Metazoa; phylum Chordata; class Actinopteri; order Semionotiformes; family Lepisosteidae; genus Atractosteus; species Atractosteus spatula. The sequence goes on from NC_142714.1 coordinate 52,766,815, forward strand.
TTACCATTGCTTGCTTTTAAACACAGCCAGAATCCAGGGTGTGTACGTACAGTGGCAGAACTTAAGCATTCTGCTTGACATGACCTTCTAAAAGAAAAAAATAGGATCCAAAGGGAACCATTTATCTCGTGTCGTATCACTTACTGTATGGCATTGTGATAGACAGGTACAAAACTGTTTTGGGATTTTTCTAGACTGACTGTAGGGTTTGAGAGGCAGCAAATGGAGTAGTATGTGCAAAGAAAGGGTGATCATTTTTCTGGTTAAGAAACACTAAAGAGCAGTCTAATGAAGATATATTCAAAATAATTGGCCTGTCACTGTAGCCTTAATTTATATAAAGGGAGAAATTCTAGGTTACGGTTGACCCAACAGCTAAGGGTCAAAGACACTTTTCAGTGAGCTTTCCAGTATAATAATGAATCGAAAGCTCAGTTAATGAGCCCACCCTCACCAGGACCCAGATCTGGCTGAAGAAAAAGAAAGTTTTCTGTGACCCCCTGACTTTGCTTGTCACAGAAGGGCTCTCTCTCTCTCTCCCTTCAACACCATTATTAACTATATTGCTCAGTTATGGCTAAGATATGTACTGAAGTACAAGAATTTGTTCTTAAGTAGGTGTGCAGGCACAAACAGCCCTGAATCTTAAGCTTTGTCATCCTTTGTTACCTGGTTTCTAAAAGGAGAATGAGGCCAATAAGTCAATATTTTTTTCTAAAAGTAATTGTCTGAATAAGTTGTTTTACTGTACATACCACAGGACCCAAGTGCTAGAATTTAATAATGCATATTGTTCATATTTTTATTCTCATCTCTGTATATTAAAAGTGAGGCATTTCTAAATACCAAATTATACGAAGCAAAAGCCATTTCTATGTATAATGTTACAGTGACAAGCATTTTAAACCCCTTTGGTTTTAATGAAGAAACCTGGCTGAGAGAAATGTTAACTAAATATACAGTATTGGTTGTTCAGATTTTCTTTGGTTATAATAGTTTTGTACACAGGAGCCACACTGTATTGGTTTAGAAAGTCCTCAGCACGTTTCTGATTCTCAGACATTACAGACTCTGAAGCACTAATTACTTTGAGGTGGCTGTTTCAGAACATGTAACATACTGTAGACTGAATATACAGTATGTTGTCAATCTTTGTATTTAAAACTGAACCCCAGTAATGATTTGCCCGTTATGAATAGGGTTCATTTCAGCCAGGGAATGAACCAAATAAGAGCGTCTTTGCAGGTCTGCTCCAGTTTTGTAGATACACAGAATGGAAATAAAATAAAGGATAAAAAAGATCTATATGGTGTCATAAATCAAAGTTTAATTTCATTGTTTTGGAATGTCACATCATACATAATTGGAACATAAAATACTGTAGGAGTCAAGGGCAACATAAGTCATTATGTTCTTCCAAACAAACTTTATGCGAAAGAGTTGTTCACTTTGCTTTTTTTGATTTAAAGCCCCAGTAAATGAAAAACGAGTACTGCAGTTACAGAGCTAATGTCAGCAGGGCAAATGTGTCATTGAGCTGGCAGAGTGCGCCTGATTATGGAAGAGGCCTCACAGGTGGAGAAAGGAAAAGAACCTGGGCGCTTCCTCACTCATTCATGTTTAGAGCTGTCTCAACACCAAACTAAACTCCAAAGTAAGATGATAATCGCGTAATTATTATTATTTTTATTATTAAAGTACAGTGTTTATGTGTTATGTGTTTAATCAGTTTATGTTTATCTATAATTACGACACAGAGATGAAGATCAGATCACATTTTAGGAGCAAATGCTGCAGGAATACAGATCATTCTAAAGGGTTCACAAAATTTTCCTCACCACTGTAGGAGGGAATTTCTATATTAATCTCCTGTTGCATTCTTCGTGTCACTGCAGTTATATGGTTATTGTGTAGTCAGGTTTTGCAGGTGTTCTGAGAGATATTTTAGAAATAAAATCAACTCTGGGACAGGAAAAAAGAAAGAATACAACATTTGACTGACACCTATACTTAATAAATAAAGATTGTATTTCTATCACGTAGGAAAGTTTAGATGGTTTAAGTGTTGCCTCCAGCTCTTTATTGCAGAGATCTTCGCTTGGACAGCTTCAGCTTTAATGTTCTAACAACTTTCACTCAAAACCCGTCTCATCTGGGAGGAGGGAAGGCAGCACCAGCACTATCCTGCTTTTAAGGTCAGCAGTTGAAACACCCAGGCCGACCAGCCGAGCCTCAAACCTGGCAGCTCGTGCCTCGCCTGTCCCACAGGCCAGCTGAGCTCGGTCTTCCTTCCTGCTCTGCGCTCCTGTTGCACCCCGGCGGGGGCATCGGCCTCCGCTGAAGCACATGCCAGTGGTGACCGCACTTGCATCCCCGCTACAAAGCACAAGAGCAAGAAAATAATGACCTAGCTACACTGCCTTTCTAGAAGCAGTAATGATCGAGCGGTGGGAGTTTAGCTTTAGCTGTGGTTCCCTAATAACTCCCTAACAACTCTTTTAACACTAGGCTGAACTGGTTTGCGATCAAAAGCACTCCCACTTTGTAGCCTTCTCATTCAGCTGGGCTTTGACTCTCGCTCTCCGTGGTAGTAGCTGTGCTGCCACCAGAGCAGTCTCGCATTGGGCTCCTCTCTAAAACGCTTGCCTGCTGGACCGCCAGAAAGAAACTATCTTGTCTGTTTCATTTGTCTGTTCACTAAAGTCACTGAAGGGACAATCAAGGCAGCTGCAATACATACTGTATAAAAGAAAACAAGGCACTATGTTTTGATACGGAATGTGTCAAATGTAAGGTGATTAGGGGAAGCTGATTTTGTAGTAGCAGTTCTCAGAGGCCCCAAATGTAATTAAAAGAGTTAGGTGAAAGAGGTGACAAAGCACATCAATCATCTATCAGTTGGGAGCAGCATGTAAATTGGCTCCCCCTCCCCCCCCACATACTGTACACACAAACACCTCTACTTCAGAGTGCCTTTTAACCCCTTTTTATAAAGCTTCAAACTGTGAGTTACTACCATTAAAACTTTTTCAATAAATTCTGGTGCACCAACTGTTCAAAACCACTCCTGAAATTACAGAAAGTCTTACAAGGACTGAAGAAGACTATATATGATCATTGGCTGTTGCTCTCTGTAGAGCACAGCTGTTTAGTGCTGAAGCCATTTACAGCTACTGAAAGCAGCTGCCAAGCTGAGATTTCTGTTTGTTCTTATGCAATTGCATTTACTGTACTGCTCTAGAAAACTGCTCTACCTTTTACTCCTCCGAGCACATCTGAATTCTGTGCTACATTGTCTGGAGCCCAAGATGTTCAAACCAGAACGAAAGCACTCCACTTTCGCAAGGAGACAAGTTAAGTAGGTATGTTAGCCTTTGACAAACAAGGTATTATAATGATGGTTATGAAAGAGGGAACGTCTTCTGGGCCTCGAAGGCTTGTTAATACAAACCATGCACCAGTGCGCTCATACGGGTACGCTTCAGACCAAACAATTGCTAATCACGAATCTGGAGACTGGATGTCAATATTTGAATTAAAAACTAGCTGCAAGCATTTATATATATATACAAATTAATATTAAATTTAAGGACTGGATTTTCAAAATGAGTACAATTTTCATGTATAGAACAGTTTATCTTCATGACACTGTGTAACCTATTTCCTCATTTTGTTCAGCCAACTTAATGCGCTTCTCCAGGGGTCAACTCTTCTACTCACTCATCTTTAAAGAAAATTAATAAAGGCTGCAATAAATCAGAGTTGAGCCAAAAATATGTGTTTAACTATTAATGTTTTCTAATTAGTTTATTGTACAAAAAGGCTAGGGGGGATGACCTGGATAGTGAGAGTCGCCAATGTGTTATATCTAGAGATTCCTGTGGTTTAAAGTTAATAATGTCTTACTGTGATGCCCTACTGATTTTAATCTATTGCAGACGGTAGAGGCCTATTTAGGCCGTCTTAGTGCACTAAGCATCATCTTAAACAATATTGCTAACACTTAAGTGCTGCCACTTGGTGACGGATTAATTTTTTATTTTTATTACTGCCATTATTATTTTTCAACATTTAGAGAGATACTGCACTGGATGCATTTTTATATAATCCACCAAATGAAAAAAGGTGAGCTTGTACTCTACGGTGTATCACTGTGTATTCTAACGAAACCACTGTGTGGAGGTCAGTCATCAGACCCCAGCCAGGTCATGCTTCTCTGGTCATTTGAAGAGTAAAATCATCACTCGAGAGTTTTCTCCTGCTGCATACAAAGGTGGCCATAGCTTTTGTCAGACTACTGCCTCCTATTTTAAAATATTAGGAATTTTCAGTTATAGCTGCTACCTTACACTCATGGGCAGCCTTGAGTTCCTTCCTTGTAGAGTCTGGATGTTCTCCCTGGGTCTGTGTGGGTGGAAAATGAAAAACGCAGTGCCCAGAGAAGTCTGTATGCAGAGGTGTACTGACTAGATTAGTTGATGTCTCTAGAATCCCCTTTCATATTTGCATTTGAGTGTGCCCTGTAATGAACTGGCATCCTATCCAGTGATAGTATTACCTTGCGCCCTATGTTTCTTTGATAGATTTGATAGATTGTCTTGATTTTTCCCAGATTCTTCTTGTGATTTCTGAAGTAGTTTAAGAGCACTAGTTGTGACTAGGCAAATGTCAGCTGGCATGATAAAAGGTAGTTTGTTTGCTGGCTGTGTGTAATGTCAGTTGTTTGTGTAAGTGATAGCTGCTCTTGATGTGGTATAGGTTTTATTGCCAGCTTGCTTCATTATTCAATTTGGCTCTCAGCTGAGCAAATTTTGTTCTGTCATCACTTCAAGAAACATTCTCATGTTCACTAAAGTCAGTCCAGGACAGTGTACTTTTACACTCAGGCTACACCTCATGAACAAGATTGTTCTGATTCTAGGTAGAATAGTTTACATTAATAAAACATACAGTGTATAAAAGCATGGATTTTTGTTGCTTAAATTGTATCTAAAAAAGAACTTGCAAATAAATCACTTTCCATTTCAAAGGAACTGGATGTCTCTTACCCCACTTACTCTGGTGCTCCCTGTACCAGTGTGTGATTTCCCAGAAGGTGCCAGGCCAGCCTTCCTCTTGCTTACCCAGTTCCTTTATATGGACAGCATGAAACAGGAAGTACAGTCACCATTGTTCCATTAAAGTAAGTGATTTACACTAATCATGTATCTGCAATTGCCCTTCATTAAGGAAGCCTTAGCCTATGGGGCAAATTGTAAGAATACCACAAATACAGCAAACAAAAAAAACAACAACAACAACTGGTAGCTGTGCAATCAAATGTAGCCGAGAAAGACAGAGCTGAAATACAAATGTGTATATTCAGGTGAAGAGCACCTAAATCACATAAACCAGGAATGAGTGCACTTTGAATGTAACGTACGGTCCTGCCAGTATCCTGATCTTACCTTATTGAAATCCTGTTGAATGAGCTTGACTGGAGAGTGGTGAAAGTGAGGGTACTGTAGCTAGTGCCATTGTGCTGGATCAAATGATTTGGGCAGAGTGGGATACAAATGGATGGTGATACCCTGGTGAATATGTGTGATGGACTGACTACAATATTTGCAGATATGAGTGCTTAGTAGTCTGATAAAATCCTTCTGTTGACTGTTTTATTAGGAAGGTTAATAGCTTTCACAAAAGACCAATCGATTGTTAACTAGTTTTCAGTTAGGATTTCTAGGTAACCCCCTAATTGTGACCCCTGTGTATGTGTGTGTTGACAGAACAAAGAAAAAGCCCTGTACGTTTTTGTTGTAGTAATGTGTTTATTTATTCAGCAAGATGTATTCATGTGTATACATGCCTGGAGCTAGTATTTCACAGTTAGATAGCAGTGTAGCTAATGAAATTTACCTGTTTTTATAACACGCTCCCTGAAGTGAAAGTCCTTTTTGCTTTAATCATAAGTGTTCCAGACTACAGAGCAGGAGAAAGAAATATTTCAACAAAAAGTCACTTGTGAGAAGCTGTGTGCTTTACATTGCTATCAGTAGCAAAATGTTAAGTCCATCCAGGTAATGAATCTCCATTCGTTTGGGTGGGCAGCCATTTGCAATATGTGGTCAGAAATGTTTAGTACTATAAGCTGGCCACCTGCAAAAGCTTAATGGGGTTCTTGTCCAGTGAGTGGCCCCGCAGTGTAAGAATTGTGATTCCCTGCTTGGTGTGAATTGAGATTCTAGCCACTGGTTGTTTTCAGCTGGTTATATTAGAAGGAATTGGAATATACGCCTGATACAGTACGTCACTGTTTTCTAACGGAGACTTCACATTACCCAGACAAATCAAAAAGCCCTGACGAGAGACAGATAACCCCTAATGTTCCAGCACAGCTGCTTTTATTGTCTTCACCTCCACTGATCACAGTGTTCATTTTGGACTCTTTCTCTATCAGTTCATTAGCCTGTTGAAAAAAAAAGTTTTCTTTTTTTATTTATGCCTTGTAGTTTGCCTGTGACACATTCCTGGTAAGGAGCGTGCAATTTTGTAGTAATTAGGTAATTATTTTTCATTACTGCAGAAAAAATAAAATTAACAAATTAAACAGAACCCATATTGAACGAGGACATTAATAAATGCAATTACATTTGGCTGTTTTCTGTCCATAAATAATTCAGTAGAACACTCCATGCTGGGATTGCAAAAAGAGGTTAGTTGTTCATATGTATAGTGATAATATAAATGTAGTAGCAAGGGTCTGCTTTTCAAATGAGAGGAATGATGTACTAATCATTGTATAAAGCACATTTAATTGCTCAGTTTTCACCAGATGAAATTTTCTTTACTCAATATAACTTCCATACTTTACTTATGTTTGGCTTCCCAAAAACATAACATTCACATTTTCAAAGGGCTTTTAGGAACCTGGGAGTTTGCATGGTTCGCCCATGAGGATGCCCAATGTTTGCCTAGATGCTCCTGAGGAATCTTTGACTTAACTCGGATAATCACGCATGAATGTTGTATAAAAAGTGGGGTGGGGGGGGGTGAAACCCAATGTAAGTTTGATCCTTCTGGGGTGAACAAACAAACATTAACATGGAAAAATTCCTCAGGGCCACACTGAACATCACAGCTCTAGGGGAGATTCTGTCTCTGTTGTGGTGCCTTACAATAAGCAAGAGACAGAGTCATCTCACTGGAGGCTTCCTTTGAAAGCCCAATGGTTTCCCTTATAAAAGTTTAATGTCAATGTGCAATGGATGGAGTTCCAGACAGCATAGCAATAGCATAGTGGAGCTTTCTCAGTGTTTTGAAACACAAAACGGCAAGAGTGCCCAAGCTAGTTAGTCCCTCTGAAGCGAGGAACGCCCCTTTTTCTTCTCTGCGCATCAGTTCTCGTGGGGGAAGTTTTTCCACAGACTCTCCTTTCTTGGTGAGCCCTATGCAGCCATGTGAGTTTTTGGAAAATGAGGAGTGTGTCCTTGCTTTGTTCTGGTTGTGAAGCTATTTAAGAAGAAGCCTAGAAGTGCTCAGTAACACAGAAAGACTGTGAGACATGAAAGAAAACCACGTCGCAGTGCTCGAGTAGATCAGTGTCAAGTGGTCTGTATGCCTAAGTTTAGCACCTGCTGTCAACAGATGTAAAAAAAACTCAAAAACTCAGCATGACAAATTGAAAAAAAATATATTCTTAAAGCAAGCTCTCCATCTTTGAAGCAGTGATAGGGCTAAATCTCAGAACTCTGAAAACTCTGAGGATGTCAGCGCTGACAAGACGTTTCCATCTGGATACAGATTTGCATTTATGTAGAAAGAAGCACGCAGACAATTGTAGTCTGCACGTCGAAATCAAAACTGAAAGAAGAATGACCATCAGGTTTTTCTGCAGCTAACTCGATTTGCATAAATATTTTTTTTCAGACTGAATCTTTTTTTTTTACAGAAAAGATCAGGGAACTAACATAATACCAAAAACCCTCCCTTCTGTCCCCTTCCCTAGTCTCCATTCTGTAAGGATTGATTGAATCTTAATTTAGAAACCATTGTAAACTTTCAAATAACCATTTTATAGAAGGCTATTTCTATTGGATCTGGGATTGCAGTACTTTCTTAAAAGGGAAGTTGGGGCCAGCCCAGCAAGACCTACAGTAGCTGTCTTCCACTTTGCCATTCCACGCTGACTTATAGATCAGTATCCATGACACTCAGGTTGTGAAGAACAGGGCTGCAATACACAATAGATTTTTACACAAAGCATTCTTTCCATTCCCTGGTATTGAATAATCATCTGTTTTTTTTGTCTTAATTATCTGTAATTTTGGGTTAAATGTTTAGCGTGTACATCTGTCTAAATGGATATTTACAGTGGTAATGACTGCCTAATTGCTTTCATTTCAGGAAATCTCATTTCTTTCTGTAAGTGAAGAGGGTCACTGATTCAAATTTCTGCTGGTCTTCTCTCACTAGAGGGGATAAGTTTGAGTTACAGTACAATCACATCCATTTTGTGTGATTCAACTACAGCCTTGACAGAAAACAGGCACTGAAACAAATAATGCAGCTGGAATTTTTTACTTAAAATGACTTTATTGTCTTGTTTCCTAATTCTTTTGGAGCATATGTTTTATGGGTATCAGGCGCACAAGTGGTGGAGTGGTGATAATATAATGGATGTACTGTAGGTGATTGAATGGTGTTCTGCATTTCACTTATTCTTTATTCTTCAGTCATTTCCATACAATTTGAATAAAGTAAATGGCATGCAAGGCCCAGTTTTTAAACACAGTCGACAGTCCACTAAGTTAGCATGCTTTGAGGGATGTTATTGTGTTTTAATTTCTCATTGAGTCTCTTTGGAGCTTGAGAAGAAATTGGTTTGTTTCCAGCTGTGTGCGGTGGGTTTTGAATGAGGCAATCTGTTTGGAGAACCGGTGCAAACTCTTTACTTGTATGGCTGCCATATGTGACAAGGCTTTGCTGTTATGACATATTACTGGCCGGAGAGTTGCAAAGAGAATTTTGTTAGTGCGAATGCATGCCTCAGTAAACAATCAATTAGAGCAGGTCAAGCTCAAGCTGTTACCTCACTGAAAATAAACCATATCGATTTTCCTTTTTTTTATGTCAGCGAGATAACATGGATTTGCAGTTGGGACACTGTTGTCATTCACTGTTGATGTTTAAGAGACGCATTGGGTGGAATGAGAGGCGGCATCACATGTCTAGCACAAGGAAAGACGACAAGTGAAAAATTCGGAGAGGCAAATGTGAAACCTGTTCCTCATCTGTCCAAGAGATTCAACTGTACAGCTTGCGTTGGGAATGCGTCTTCCTGCTGCACTTTTATCAGGCTCCCTTTGGGCTGCAGCTCCTGTTATACTGATTGCAGCGTTTCAAAGTCTTCCCTCAAAGCACTGCAATTTCAATCACAGCGTCCAAATGCATCTGAGGATTTCTCTCAGCTCCACCTGATTCATCTGCACTGAAAGCGAGCTCTGTGGGCACACAAAATAAAAAAAAATCAGCTTTTAAATTGTGTACTTTCACTTTTTAAATGGGAGTCTATCCCTGCTGGAGTAACCCAGGCTGTTTGCTTTTCCTTTTTTGTTTGTTTTGTTTCTCCTTGATCTTTGGTTCCTCTTGATTTTGAACCGAATAAAAATGAAGTAGGCTTTTTTTGCCCCTCCACACTAGAACAGAACAAGAAGCTCTAAAAAATGGCATGTATATTTTCAAAATTATACACTGCTTAAGCCTGAAGGTAAAATTTGCTCTGAAATGTAGCATTTACTGCCTTTTTCTAAAAACATGTTTTATTAAAGAGGTCCAACATATTACAGTGGAAGGGTGTTTAGAGCCCCAAGCTTAGAAGTGATGAAAGCTTTGGAGCCAAAATTCAGCTTTTTAAATGCAAGACAATTTTTAAATTAAGTTATCTGCTATTGTTGGACTTTTGAAAGTAAATGTGAAAAGGTATATACTGTATAACCTTACAGCAATGTCTTTGCTTTGCTCTTCATTCAGCAGTTGATGTGAGCGTAGTAAATCGGGGCTCATTTATCGTGTATCTGCAGACAGAATGGTCAGGTGTTTGATGCCGAAACATGTTTTATATTTGTATTTATATCACTATGTTTAGTAATGCAACCAACAAAATTTTACAAATTCACCCATTGTTTACCAAACAGTGATGAAGCACGCATTGTTATTAAAGTGAGTTATTTGATTCATAATTACTGTACATTAGAAAGCCTTTGTGAAAATGTGATCCATTTAATTCAGCATTAAGCCTTACAATCCATTGTTTAAATTGTCCACAACTTTTGAGTTTTAAACTGACACCTTCAGCCTCGAAAATTGAATCCATATTTGTTCAGACAGTTGGCAACTTTGATCTTTCTCAAAGCTTTCTTGCTGGTTTATTTAGATAAACTCAGGTTACTTCTTAACCTTTCTGAAGCCACTGGGCTGCACAAGAGTATCACATTTTCAATGCACTGCCTTCTGTGAACTTCATCACAGGATGGTGGTATTGTTTAATCCATGGCTGTTGTATGTGTATATTAAAAAAAAGAAACTGCATGCAAAAAAGAAGCGAATGTATAGGAAACAGCTGGATTTAGCTATGTGAGTAGATTAGTTGGTCTTTAATAGGTATACATAGGTATTTTAATTGATAAATATCATATCATATCAATCAATTTAGTAGGCCTTTGCAAGTAAAACCCCTTGTCTTTGGTGGAAAAGAAGGAACATGAGCTGAAGATATACTGTCCCTCTTTACGTCTCATAAATTCCCTGCTTCTGAAGAATTGAGCAATCTTGCAGTATGCAGCAGCTCCTGAAAGTTTACATTTTAAAGTAAAAGAAAAGTTGTTGTTTTTCTCTGTGATTCTGTCTGGTGTGGATAATGAGGATTTGTTTGTTTTTTGTTATCGGGGTTAAAGTTCAACGTAAGCTTCTGAAAGAGATCCTGGGTTATCAGTGATGGTGTCTCAGGGATTCTGTTCCCAACCAGTTGCAACATCTTTTTTTCTTTTCATTTCTTTCATGTTTTTTTTCTTTCTCTTCTACATTCCCACCCAAATCTTTATCACTCTGACCTTGTTAAAGCAGATGTGGTTAAAACCTCTGCTTAAGCTGTCAGATGAGGTGGACAATGTGGTGTATCCAGTATCTGTAGGTATTAATGCTGCCCTTGTTCTTAATTCTTGCTGTTTCATTTCATTCAAAGCCTTGAATTGGCACATAAGAAAAGCAAATCATGACATTTCCCTGCAGGCTTACTCCCACTCCATCACATTTATTATTGTTATTAATATTGATAATTGTACTTTTGATTTGCTTACTGCCCTCCTTCTCAGTCATCTTGGCTTCACTGATGCTCTGCCCCTGGTAATAGTCCTGTGCAGCAGCTAGAACTGTTTCTCCTTCTTCAGTGTTCATCTTTGTGAATCTGACATCCTTTCTGCTTAGAAAGTGTAGATCTGTGAAAATATTCTTCAGAATACTCAAGAAATGCATTGAGCTCATAAGTTTAATGCTGACAGTAGGTTTGTAGTCCCCTCTGTGTTTATATAAGATTTAAGATATAATATAAGCTGCTTTATGTTGCAAAGAGTATCCTTTGAATGAATACACGGTCCCAATCTAATCTCACCAGATGGTTTTGATGTACTCATGTGACACCATCTAAATGCTGCATATCACACAATATTGGGTGCTAATGACTTTTCAGAGCTTAGCCACATCTCATTGATTGCAATCAGTGTTATCCCAGGAAACTCTGTCTTTTATACATCCTCTACTACTGAATCTTTAACAACCAATGTTGTTCTAAGTTTCCCCCAATAACATAATTAAACATATCTCACAACAGGGTATTTCAAAGGTAAGTAGGAACCAGCTGGACATGTTAAAAATTGTGATTCGGCAGCAGAGTGTACCATGTACACAATATGTATTTCTGCTGTCATTTCTCCAATGCTGCTTGCTGTGTAAGAACATGCCAGTAGAAGGTGTAGATTAGGGTTTTTCATACCAGGCTGCACTGACAGCTAAGCAGACAGATTTAGTTCTCCTAAACTCCTAATTGCAAAGGTGGGTCACAGAGCAAGGAGTAATTGGAACACAAAGTCAGCACACGGAGGCTATTTAATTCTCTGAAGACCTCAGAAGAGCACGAGGGAAAGCTGTTTGTGTGTTTGCTGTGGCTAAGCTCTGGAAAAAAAGTGGTTTACAATATGCAAATTAGCCACAAAGTTCATACTTAAGGTCCTTCTGTCCTTTTGTAGCATGTTAACTCAGCACAACCTTGCATGGTTTTTAAGTGGAAAGACAACTTGTCAATTGATATACAATATACAGGTACAGTATGTGTGCGCAGAATATTCTTAATTTCGTAAACGGGATGCCGCATCAGTGCTGTGTTGTTCATCTTTAATGGGTGGTACTGTATTTATGATGCACCTCACCCTTTACTGGATTTTATTGGATGCAAAGGTTGTGAAGGTGAATATGCTGGGTTGCTTTATTTCAGTTAATCAGTAATTCTCAGTAGTGAAGGGTGCGACGCTTGGAAAGTTATCAATTAGAAAGCTGTGTTCTTTTAAACTGTGAGAGTAAGAACTAAGGCAAGTTCTTAAGCTGTGGATGAGAAATTTTTTAATGACTCTTGCACACTATATCTAGCTAATTACTTGCTGTCTCAATAAGTAAAGTTTTTTTTTCTTTTGTGTGTACTTGCATGGTCATTGCCACATGAGTACTGGTGCGTGACATTAATAAGGGCTGGTGGTGTATAATTAACACAGGAGCAAACATCCCCAAAGGGTGAGATTAGTGATAAACATATTAGGAACAATAGCACCCAAGAGGGTCGACTGCAATCTTGGAGTCACTGCTTCTGGTGCTGAAGTTTGTGCATCTGTCCCATTGGGTGATCCAATGCGTAATAACTAGACATTCATTCCTTTGCTCATTCAGATCTTCCTTTTGCTTCCCTTTAGTAAGGCTGATGTCAGAAAACAAATGGAGGAGCGTAGATTGGACTGTGGTTCCCTGGTTACTCAGTTAAAAATGAATTTTCCAAGAGTTTTAGTTAGTTTCTCTTGGAAATTTTTATGAGATGTAAAAAGCAATTACAGTAATATTAATTTAAATACAATATGTGATGTTACAAAACCTGATAAAGACAAAATATTCACAGAAATACATGGATTACCCTGAAGAAAGTAGGTCATCCTTGACCCAAGCTGCTTACCCAGCCACAATGTGCTCAAATCACTTTATGCGTTTTTAAATGGACAATATATAATGGAGCATGTTTTTTACTGCTGCAAAATATATGAATGTGATTTTGACCTTTATATCACTGCATATCTCTTATTTTCCAGTTTATCCATTAAGGCTCTTTTAGGTTCTTTTATGTTGAACTTCAAGGTGCTCCAATCCATAAAATAAATAAAAATAAATCTAAACTCCTAGCATGTTCCCTCTTCCATGAAGTACTGTATACAAGTGACTATAGAGAAAAATATCCTTGAAATTAGTCTAATTGCAGTACATTAAGCTTCACCTGCAGATGGGTTCTGTAGTGTTATGGTTATAGATCTCAGGATGAATGACTCAGATGTTGAAGGCTGTGACAATACTGATTATACGACTTTAACCCCGCCCTTTTAAAGGATCAACTACAGTAGCTGAAGCGGAAACACCTAATTTATAATTACCTTTCAGGCTTATTTTTTCTTGCCTTTATTAAGAGCTTGCTGAAAACAAGTGACATAACCTTTGTTAACTGGACAGACTTCCCATCTCAACATCTTCCTTTTTTAAGTTTGTATTAATCAAATGCTGTAATGTCTGCAAATTCAAGAAGGCAAATGTCCAGACAGATGCCAACAATGTCTATACCCCAAAGGAGATAGGAAATATGATTTGTCTCTGCTTCTCTGTGTCTCTGAGTATTTTTATGCAATGCTGGACTAAGTAAAAGAGCTTCGTAAATGACTGCAGAAATGGTTTGTGAGCATTTGAAGGTTTTGCTCTCTATCTGGAAAGTGTGATGCCCCTTATAAGATTATTTCCCAGAGCCTCAGTGGAGGGAGCTGCTCTGGAGGCCGATAGAGTTCATGCTGCATCTATAGAATATGCTGGTGCGTTCATCATCCTTACAGATTATGGAAACACAAATAGGATTTAGTTCTTATAACGGGAACTTTTAGCAGTAGAGCGAAAAGCAGATACTTAGAGAGAAATGCTAAGCTGTGTTAGTGAATTGGATATGCAGCGATCCTTCAGAAATCAATAAGATCATTTTAATGATATAATGGTCAGTGTGCTGTGATGGACTATGATGAGCTGGAGGCCTGCTTTTAAAGTTTTGTGTCTTTTTGTTGCTGCTTAGCTCCAGTGTTGCAGTTACACAAACCAGCAACTAAACCCCAGGAACACAAGAGTACATTAAGAGATACAGGCCCGTAGTTACTTTTTAGATATTGCTGATCCCTCTGTGGTTTTGTGTAAATTGCTGTGTACTACATAGCTGTCAAGGGCTCTAAATTGGTGGGGCACTGCTGATTGACAGTGCTTCCAACTAGCATGAAGTTCATGTCATTGAAATAACAAAGAAGATACTCTTCACACCAACACCCTTTTCCAAGCCTCTGCCACCAGATCTGTCCTTTCTCCTTTTAAGGTGTATATTGCTGGCTTGAGCACTTTGGTGATGAAATGGTTATTATGGCATTTTTTCCTTATTTTTTAAATTAAGCTTGTGGTTGTCACTTTGAAAGTGGATCCTGTTCGTGCCACAAAATCATAATTCATTAACTCCTATGAGCCTCAGAAATGGCTTCCTGCAGTACATGTCATCGTTCCTATGGCAACTGTCACCTACTTGAGATTGACAGTCCAGGTAGGTGCTACAGGTATTTGAAAATGTGGCTGGGTGCAGGGGGCTCTTAGAGGGTGACTGTTTGGCTGCAGTTGTTCATTTTTTGACTGTTAAGTATTGTTTGAGTGGGTGGAGTGTTTATGGACAGGTTTCTGGAGAGAAGTGAATTGAAATTAAAAAAGGGTTATTGAAGACTGATCTCAAAAAATGAAATGGAAATTCTAATGGTACATGGACCTGTTACAATAACCATATGGAGTGTTGTTATTGTGACTTCATAGGGAAATGTAATAATTATGAACCAACAGTAAATTGGGAGTGGATCATGTTAAATGCAAAATAAGAACTGTTATCTTTATGTGATTCTGTGTTAAAGCAGTTCACCTTCATGGTTTGCAGACTGATCCCAACGTGATGGTAATAAGATGAAATTCTCAAGGTTTCATGTAATATTTTATTACAAGTACCAGGGTTTGCAATGACTTGACAATAACTAAATGCTATTTTGTCTTTTTTGACAGTATTAATAAAACAAGTGGATGCCATCTGACTTTTAATTGCATTCTCAGCAATCAAAGCGCAATGCCATTGCATCTTGCCATTCCTGTTTTCTAACCCTGCTAGTGAGAGGATTGAACAGCAGAGGGAGACCTTGGTCTGGGGCAGGCTAGCTAGCCTGCATGAATTCCCTAGAATCGAACGCTGTTATTTTTCCTGGCTTTAGGCCAGAATGTACCTCATTGTTCTGTCTGTTATAATTAAGTAAACCCACTGGTCGAGTAAACAATCCCAAATGGGGGAGAGGAAAAAAAAATCAAAGCTCTTCAGCATTATTTTGTCTTGGCTGTAATTGAATAAGGGTGGGTTTCAAGTTCTCAAAGCTTGGGCAGATCTGTGTCTCTCACAAATTGGGCCAAATTAATTTAACACATTATCAAAAATTAGAATTGCTGCTTACCAGCAATTACATGATTTAGCTGCCGTTATCCACACTGCATTGATTAAAGCTGTCAGGTTAACTGAATGGTGGTAACTCCTGATGGTTACTTCGACATGTAGCTATTTTCTTCCTGTCTGGTCCCTCACTGTAGGGAATCCAGACTGTTCTACAGAACTGCCCTGTTCTGGTCTTTTATATAAATTAGAATTCAAGCCATTAAGTGGATTTATTTCAGATGCTACAGATATTACAGTTCATTTCTGTATACTACAGAACACATTTCTAATAATTGTAGTAAGGCAAAATCTAAGGAATATTTGTCCATGTCATCTTTTTCTGTGTGACAAGTTGTGTCCAACTTGAGTACAGCCCTCCCCTTTCCCCCCTGTGTTAGTGACCTATTAGTTAATATAGTGGTTTTTGCACTGTGGTGTTTGGTAAAAATTTTCCAGACTCCCCAGAGACAGCAGGAGTGGCTGTCAGTGAAGCAGGCTTGCAGCACAGCTGCCATGACCCAAGACAAGAGAAGGTGCAGATGAGAGGGAGACCCTAAAACAAATGGGGGTATTTTAGGAAAGGGTGGTGAAGGAACAGGAAATCAACTTTGAAGCTTGATAATAAATTAAGATTCACATGTTCAGACAGGGCAAAATTTGGGTAAAACTTGTTTGAGGCTGATACATGCTTGTTATCTTTCCGAGTGGTCAGTAGTTAATATGGTATACAGTATGAACAGTATAGCCCTGGATGGATTAGCTGAAACTTGATTGCAACACCTGCAGTCTCACATGTTCATAATTAATGCAATTAATATGTTTTATTTTCCCTGCAATGAAAATAAGTAAGTAAGTGCCTGTGTACGTCATATGACATTGATATACTGAAGAACAAAATAGACTGTCTATTAATTGCTCTTGTTCCATTTCCAGAGCATATGGACAATTAGACAATTTATTAAACTTTGATAAATGTAGATGATTATCCACATAAGGACATGACAGACCCGATCTCTTCTTTGATTATTTCGTTCTCGTACCAGAGGTAGATGTGATGTGATTGTGATGCACCAGGTGTTTCCAGGTCTCTTTTTCAGCCTCCTTGCTCCTCCTGCCCCTGTAGTATTGATTGGAACACAATGCACTTTGCCATGTTGTAGGTCTGTCTATTGTGCAGAAACGTTATTGCAACAGAATTTTAATCTTGCCATTAAAAGATAACTGATATGGGATAAGAAGCAACTTTTAAAATCATTGGGCATTTTTCACTTTTTCCACAGATGTCAAGAGTTTTCATTAGTGCATTAATAGTGGCTGCGGAACAGGCTTTTTCCATATTAGAGCTTAATGGAATTAGATCATACGGAACTTGGTAATTTGAGTGGTGATTGTTTCTTAGAGGCCTTTCTTCACCTTCATGGCTCTTGATAACTGCAAATCATTCCATTATTAATATTGACAATCTCATTGGTTTTAAGACCATCGCTGTCAGGAAGCAGCTAAAAAAATCAATGGCTCTAAACATGTAAACTATATTTTTATTAGGAAATTCAAGCAGAGAACACAACCATAACTTTAATGCACAAATCAAATGACCATGCTAATACTACATTAGTCATAGCAGAAGGGGAAGTGAATATGGTCACGACTCTTCAGTAATTCAGTATTCTGTTAAGGACCGTGGCTCATCTCCCTTTGAGAGTCCAGTTTGGGACACACATAGCCTGTTGATCCCTGTATTATCTCTGTTATTTCAATTTTTATGTTTTAGAATGATGTGCATCATTTTTGAGAAGTGGAGCATTGCGATTCCACACAGCATGTGCAACCAAAACCCTTTTTGTTTTGGGTACTGCTGGACTCCTCCAGGTCCCACCTGTGTTCTCACGTGCAGTTTTTGAGATGAGCAAGCTCACAACAGGCTTGAGCTTTCTGAGCAGGTTCAGTTTGTATTGTGATCATGTCGTGCAGGAGGTTACAGATACTTGTTAAATCTGAGAAAGGACTGCTTAATTTGATTAATAAATATGGGATAGAAATCTCTAAGGAAATGTCATAAGGTCATTTAGATGTGTAATTTTCAGCAGTCTTTGTAAGTTTCTTACAGAAGAAGTTGTATTTTGAGGAAAGTGGACAGTGGATTTTTCTAAGAGCAGTAGGGGGCACTGTGTCACTGGTGACTGCATAGTTTCTAATTCAATTTTACAACTCTTTTGCCCACATTGAGCAAGAAATTATTCTTAGATCTTTCCCTTATTGCATGTTATTCATTTGCTTTTAAATCTACAAATTATTATTTATTGCTTAATCTGTTGTTTTATTGCAGTTGAAAATGCGGCTTATCTTTTTTATTTCTACTTAATTGCTGCTGCAAATGTTAAAGCGATACTTTTTCTTACTAATCACATTGGACTAAATCTTATTAGAGCTGGCATGGGATTCCAGCAAAAATTTCCACACATTTCTGTGTCCTGGTGTTTGCTTTCTAGACTGTGCTGGTTCATGCATTGTAGCATACTGATGTTAATCTGGCCTCTGTTGAACAACATTTCATTCTTGCATGCTACACAGAATTACAAACAAAATGAAAACATACTAATGTGTTTAATTATGAATTCATGTGCCATAATATGCTTTAGCACATGTTGCAAAAACCCCACATCCAGCAGATGTACAGTAAAATCTGTATCCCGTGAAAATACATTTAGCCAAAAAATATCATTTGAAGCAATTTCTGATCAGATTTTTCATTTGCCTTTTCCCATCACATCATAAGTACTTCAGGGAAGAAGTACTGTATCACATTTCCATGTCCTGCTATTAAAGGTTTTTTGAAAGTAATAATATATTCTTTGACTTGCCCTTTTTGTAAAAATCTTACAACTTTTTAATAATATCAGAGTAATGTACAGTACATACAGGTAGTTGTCCTTCCCTACCTGAAAAGTCTGCCTGAAGAAAGAAACAATTAAAGAGAAAAGCAAATCATTGGCAGATGGTTCAGAGTATATTATAGTCCTAAAATGTCACTTAAGTAAGATTAAAATGGACTATTTTTAAGCATTTACTGGAATTTAGAAAATTGAGAGAAGGATTTTTCTTTCTAGTATGCATTCTCCATAGGTCAGCACTGTTACACATTGTATTTCTAGGTAAAACTCATGAACACACATTTGCTCCCTGGTTTGCTGATGCCAGGCTGCTGAGATTAGTTTCATTATCTGAGTGTTTGTCATGGGCACAACCACATTCATCTAACAGCATTAATATAACAGAACAGCTGGATCCCACTCGAATGGAGTTTCCATGTAGAACCACAGATCTGCCAGTGGTAGCACTTTTAAAAAGGTACAGGGAAAAAGCACAACCAATAAGTGTGCTAGTCAACTTTTTGCGGTTCTTATCCTCAAGGCCAAGAATCCTACAAACCTGTTTCTCGAACCTATAGTACAACAGGTACTGTATTTGCCAGGAGAATATGTATTTACTTTAGCTTCAAATTAACGTTTGCAGTGGCTATCTTTGCTAAGAAGAAGTGGATGCGGATAAAAACAGCATTAAGCAGAAGTAAAAGAAGGGCGGGTGGGAGCTTTATTGCAGGTGCACAAGAATTTTAACCGAGAGGCCACACGCAGCTGGCAATGTGGGCAGACTTGTAATGGGCTACACCTATAGGGCCTCTCTGCAGACTCCACGTCTTCAAGGCTGTGCTGGCAGTGGAGAGATTGCTCCGATAAGGGGGCTGTTTCTTCGCTCACTCCATTGCCACATTCCTGAGGTTCTGTTTACCTTGGAGACAGCATGTTGCTTTTGCTTTATTTGTTGATTTGTTTATTGTATCGAACACAATGTGTGTATGCCCGCGTGTGGATAGAAATGTCATTATAGCACAATTTGCCAGTTCGATAAGCCTGAAAAATCATCATGATATGGAGGGAAATAGAAGACTATATCACTATCAGTTATTATCTTGAAACGTGCCAGCTGACTAGTGCTGTGATTCGAGGATAGGCCTATATGTCACCAAGATGCAGCCATTTGTTATTAGTACATGGTTCTTGCCAGCCTAATGGAGGATACAGGACTGAAGGCTTATTCTGTCTCTTAGATTTTTGTTTCTTTTTTTTATTTGCAGAAGAAAGAAGTGGGTGTGCTGTTTCATGGTGCTTTGCATAATAGCATGTTAAAGCATTAACCCTGCATGTTTCTGTTGCTTTGTGAGTCCAGGTCTGCCTCTGTCTATCAATATACTAGGATTGTGTCTTACGAAAAAAATGTTACACTGTCTTTAATATTTTATACAAACCTGGTACAAATATTCTGTTTCTGCAAGATGGGTCTGCGTTAATAATTAATATAACTTTAAAAAGAACCTTATCCTGCAAGCTATGAAAAGGTGCTGTTGAGAATTGAACAGGTTTGGGGCTCACAGAAGCTCTTGCAATTAAAACCTAGCAGTATGGAAAAAATAAAAACTTGAGCAGTTTGAAAATAAAACCTTTAGCTTTCTAACTACTAGGTGCCTCATTGCATTAGCATGTGCCAAACATTCATCGCTTACCCTGTCTGTCGTGCTTTGTAGGATCAATACGCTAGAACAGCTGGATCCCTCTCTGTTGGAGTTTGGCGTTTGACCCTGTCTGAGATCAATGGATAGAAAAAAACTAATTTTTGAAATATAACAATACTAAGAATAATTCCCTTAAATATGCTGCTTTTCATAGCAAAAGTTCTCAAAGCATCTTACAGAAGACTGACTTCTTCCACTCCTGAAGCACTGCTCCACCTGAGAGACACTCCCAACCATTCTGCATCAGCTGCATCGTAGATCAGGTGAGGTGAGCAATGACTTCCTGTCCTGGGGACATTTAGGAAGACCAGCTTGTACAAGTTTGTACTGTACAAGAGTGAAATTTAGCCAGAACACCAGGGTTACCTCACCTTCTCTTTAAGACAACGTCATGTGACTATTAATAATGAAGTAGTTCAGATCTTGGCTTACCATTTCATCCGAGCCATGGCACCTCCTACAGAACATTGTCTGCCTTAGCTATCAGGTGATTAAGCTGCTGCCTATTTGATTGTAACAGGGAATGAATAGATACATAAATATGCAGTGCATTAGATGTGTACATGCATGATGTAGAGATGCCTGTGAATAATATACACAGTGTATAATATATGTCTGTTTATAAAATATCTATGCACTTTTGGCTCACAAATGAGTCAGTTCTGGAATCTTCAAGAACTTATTATAATATAATTAATATAGAAAATTGAGGCTTCTTAGAAGTTTCAAATAGTGATATGCTTCCATCGTAGATGCCAGCCGTTTAAGCAGTAAGCTATGATTGATGAATGATTGATGTATCCTCCATGAACTAGTTCCTTGGTGGAAATATGCCACAGGAGATAATTGTCATCTGAGACTTACAGCGTCTTAACGATGACCTTCTGATGGAGATTCAGAGAGCTTTGAGGCTCAGAGAAGCACCCCCTCCCCTGGTTTAGCGCTCCTGTCCATGGAGCCCACGTACTGTGACAGCTCAGGTGGCATTAATTCTTTAATGTAGTTTAGCATTTGTTATTTCAGAAAAGAGGAGTAAGGGCAGTTAGAGAAGGGCTTGATAATACTCAATATTAAGGTGTGAATAAGAGGAAGCAGAAAATGCAACATGTGCTCCTGGTAATATATGAGATTGTATGAACAGGGAGATGTTTTTTCTCTGTGATCTTTCCAGGCAAAATAATATTTAATGAGTTAATGAAAGCATCCTCAAAGAGATCTTGTGCACTGTCTGGATGGCCATTACACTCCTAATCATCAGTTATCCGCCGCGAAACACAAAAGAAAGTCTTGTACATTGGCATTTTTTGTGTGTTGAAATCAGAAACACACAACAACACAACTGCTTGACAAAAAAAAGGCAAGCAGTTCGTGTTTGTCTTTTATTAGCTTTAGCGGGGACGAAGACGATGTAATGTGTTTCTTAAGTAATAGACCTTAAAACTGCAAAACAAGGCATTACTGGTAAAAGTACTCCTGCTCCTGCTAGATGTCGAAATGCCCAGCTATTAACTCAGGGTGTCAGAATGAAGGAGAGATTCAATTTCTTAACACAGTTAGTTCAGAGCTTCAGCCCAGTCTGACCTGGTCTGGTACTGTACAGTAGGTCTTGGATCGCCAGTCACGAGGGAGCTGGTTCTTGTCATATAATTTCAAAAGAAATTAGTACTGGAGGTTTGAAAATATAAGAAGGTCATGAAAATACTGTATTTTGAGAACATGAGATGGGTGAAAAAAATATGGCTACAACTGATTGCTGTTGGTCAATATGATATTTAATGCATGTCTAATCAGTTCTGATCAAACACCTAGATTCCAAAAGTAAGAGATCACCTTCACAGAACAATTACACACTACTGTAGATGTGCCAGCTTTATGATAATATAGTAAAGCTTTATTTTCAGTTACAGTGTGTGATAATTTACCAATGTTGTAGTATATTTAAGATTCACTTAATGTATTTCAGCATATCTGTTACTCTTGGCAAAACTTTAGCTTTTGTTTTGTAGAATTTAACAGTATATCTTTACACTAATCTGCGTTGGCCTGTGTCTAAGCATATTTCTGCTAAAATTCTGTTTTTTATATTACAATGTACTTCAATAAAATTCCATCAGGGCTGTAGTTTTCTATGTTAATAATTTTAACATTCGATTCCAAAGGTTTCTAATGGGACTTTCAATTAAGAAACAATCTGTTATCTGTACAGATGATAATAAGCACAACAATGAGATGAAGAGACCCCATGGAATTAATATTAAAACTCCTGAAACAGAGATAATTTCCTATCAATTTGCCTCAACTATGCAATCTATTACAGGAATGCAACACTATATAACAGCAAATAATTTAAAGCAATGTACAGTTACAGTGCATTTCAGGTTTTTTGCCATTCTTTTCCCCTCTAGCTGAGGTCCATGAAAGGTGAAATGCTACACTTGTACTCCATCCTCATTATGAGAACCAGGGAGATAACTCCTTCCCTTCGTCTGGGAAGTTAAACTCCAACTGAAGATACAATTGAAATGACCTTCATTACCGAATGAAACCAGTTATGGTATAAAAAAGAACCGAGAGGGAAAACTCCTGCTTGTTCAGAAACACATTCTGTAATGAGTCTTGTCTCTGTGGTGATTTTGCAACCTAGCTGTGTCATAAACTCTGTGTAGCTGACATGCAGGACCTGAGGAGTAGACAGGAGACCTCGAACAGCTGAAGGTCTCTGTGTGAAATAATAGAGGAATATCATCAACCAGAGTAAGGTTAAAGTTTGTTGTAATTTTGTTTCTTTTCTTTTTGCTTGCATGAGGTGAGATAGTTCTATCTGGTTTATGTGATACGGCACATTACAGTCCTGCTGCAGACTGATACGCGCAAATACATACAGGCATGCAGAGATAAAGCTGAAAAGCCAAGCTGTGCCTGGGGGTATAACACAGGGCAGAGAAAGCTGCACTGCTGTGTAAAAGGCTCCTAGGTTGTGCCTGAAAGAGTCAGGGTGCTGGAGATGCCTGCTGCTGATGCTCTGCCCTTTGTTTCAGTGCAGGAAAAGGTTACTGTACCTCCTACCATAAGGTTTTAGTTAATTAAGAGCTGATTCCCCAGTGATAATGACTAGAGCCATTTGACACCATTCATCAAATGTCAGAGTAAAGTGGTACATTATGTAACTGTAGGAGCATATATAAATTAACTTCTGTGTGAATGAGGTTCATTTTTTAAAGGCAAATATTGATTTTTGCAGCCTGCTTGTGCGAAAACGTATTCTTATACAGTGAAACCTATTTCAATTCTGTGCTCTTAAAATATTAAGAAATCTGAAAAGTTATTCTTTCATAACAAGCACGTCATTCAAGTGCACTGTACTTCACCTTTTACACCATGGTGTATTAAGATGTTTTGCAAATGTTTTTTACAATAAATCAATTTATTGAAAAATAAATAACTACTGTATATGACATTCTTAGGATTCAAGGACATGCCAACGCTAAAGCTGAAAAAAATAAACACAGTTTTCTAAAGCATGAAAAACATAAAATATCTTAGCCTTTGAATTCAGTATTTAGTTTAATAATTATACATTATGTATGGGAGGTACATGATTGCACAGCTCTATTCATTGCAAAGGATTAAAGTCTGAAGAAGGTTATTAATTGTTAATGACTCCTAAACTAAGTAAATATTCTTAACCCTGTAGCAACAGAGATGTAGATGTACAGTGTTTGGGGTTTTGCTCGAATGGATTTCGGCAACAATCAAAGTCCTTTTTGCTAAAAGAAATATTTACTTGTGCCAAGCTAGTCTATTTTAGCTTTTTTAGAAAAAAATCTCAGCATATCGTGAACTGCTTCTTCTGTAAATGCAAGACGCTGGTAGTATTTCTAAACTCAGTAAGGCTTGACTTTTTCCCACTCATGCCACAGAAAAGGCTTGGTTAGCAATTCTTAAAGAAGATGCTATCTGGGCGCAGGGATTTTCTGCCGGACCAGCATAAAACCAGGCTGGAGTTGTTCAAGCAGGGGAAGAGCTTTCAGAAATGATGGGGTGACTTTCCTGACCCATTGCTCTTTGTCTGCTCCTAAGCACAGCAGGCATTCCTGCGGAATGTCCTTTGCATGCAGGAGTAAAGTGAGGGAGGCAGAGTAGAAGGATGAAGGACCTGGAAATTGTTCTGGGAGCTGTATCCACAAGATGAATTAAAAACAATTTTCAGATGAAAATCACAAGCAACTACTGCAGACTGCAAAAAATATTTGACAGGCTGAAAATTCACACTGAGACAGCAGCCCAACTGTGCCTTGTCTGTGCTTTTTAATTTACTGTAACAGTAGATGTTGTGGAGAAGAGGGATCCTGTTGCTATGGCCTGGACGATCAATTGAATCTCGGCTACCAAGGATATTTTGGGAAAAGTACAGTTGCTCTGTACTAACTGCAGGCCTTGCAAAGAAAGCAGAAATGATGCCTGTGTGTGAATTCAAGTATACACTTGATGGTGAGAGAAATGACTCTGGCCAAATGGTCAACACGGTGGTATTAATACTGTTTTTCAGATTTGTATAATGCTTCTTACAGCATGTGAGAACTTTCATGTAGGGCAAAGTTAATGAACCCTGTGTTTGCCAAACAGCCACTGCTGAAGGGTAAGAAAATACCTTAGCAGAGACAATAAGATGATGGCTGTTTGACCAAAACTCACACTTTGATGTTGTGTCTTTATCCAGGACATAATACGTTACCCTCTGGTAACGTAGTGCCTTTTGAAATGTTTTCACAACACCTCTATCAGGATTGGAGAACTGTGTTGAAATTTTAATGCTTCTTTGACCTAGATTCAGATTGTAGATGTAGAGCTCAGTAGTGATACTTGTCAGTCTTCTCTTGTGCAAAAAAGAAATGGCGCATGAGAGGAAAGAAGTTAAAAAAAATAAAACTTGGAAAGATACACTTCATGTTTTCACACTTTCATTTCTGTGAAAGGAAGTGGAAAAAATCTTTCTTGGTAAATGTCAGTGTTGGTTTTGTTCATTTTAGACACAGGGAAAAAAGATGGTTTGATAGGTAATGATTTGTGCTTGCTTTATTTAAACTCTCCTCTGAAGGTCAAGAATTCTATTAGGGTGCTTTGTCTGCAAAGTGTTGACTGAAATTTAACAGGTATGCTGACTGTCTGACAGTAATGTCACATTTCACTAAAGGTGGGGATGGGATAAAGGCTAAATTGCAGCTTTCAGAGTTAAATTCTTCAAAATGTTTTCAGCTCTTTTGTTGTTCTCCAAGTGCAGCACAGGTAGTTTAATTCTTATAAAGAATGACACATGATTTGGCATCTTCCCTTTTGATTAAGGGTCACACCCATCTGTAACAATAGTATAAACAGAATGAGATTCAGCTGTCAGCCGTTTTAAAATTGTAACTTAGGTGAAATACAGGGTGCAGGAATTTTAAATTCTAAATACTTGTTAAGTTCTTTCTTCTTTTTTACACAATCTCAAATTCAACAACTGCCAAACAATCAAAGAGCACAGAAAACATTGGAAAGAAGTTTTGAAAGAAAAGTTCATCTACTGTACAGTATATACCGAATGAAATACTCCATATTTCCTATCTGTATATACAGCAGATTTAATTGTTTCAAATATCCAAAAGGCATGTACTTTAACATTGTTTCATTAAGCTGTTGTATATTGTGTGATTGAGGCTTATGGAAATTAGTAGCAGCTAATAAACAGAAAATCTGCAGCTTTGCTTGGAATTTTATTTATCAACAAAGACTAGGAACTTGACTATGCTCTGCTTTTTATTTTGAGGGACTAGTGCTATTTAGATTGCAAGCACCAAAATAAAACCCACACCTTCTGCTCAACTGCAGTGGGTACAGGTATGTCTTCGCTGACATCTGTCAAGATAGTATACGATTTTCAAGCCTGGGATACGCTGGTTTCTGCCTTCTTTCATGACCTTGACATCTGAAATGGAAGATTACAAGTTTTGCTTTCCTCTCACTGTCAGTGAGTAAACGGTTGCACAGAGCTGTATTTAACAGTTATCTTAACAGCTTCATGCATTCAATTGGAAGCTGCAGCGTGTAATGGTTGCACTAGGGAATAAACTACAGCAGTTGGGTTTGAAAAGGTCTTTGACAGGACTGATTTCTTGCAGCTCTGCAGCAGAAAGTGCCCGAACATGTTTTAACTCATTGATATCTTCCGTTTGGCCATCTGTTTCATTTGTAGACTGATTGCATCCTTTCAGTAAAGGTTTATAATTTCACTGCTCTTTCTCTTGTTTTTCTAGACTAGCTACTGTATACAGTATATTGTGAAGTATTTTCAAAGCCAAAATGGTTCAATCTGCATGTGAAAGAAAGAGTACACTACATACATGGAATAACATACATTCTTTACAGAGAATTTTACACCTTTGTGCTTTTTCACTGGTGGCACTATAGGCTGAGGACTGTTCAGGTAACTAAGCTCTGCTGAACTTTTCTCCTGCGAGTAATTCCTGATTGTTAATCGGGAATAGGGAACAATAGACGAGGCTTTAAAGAGTGCAGAAGAATAAGCATTTCTCAGTGGTGATTAAAAATAACCTTTAAACTAACAGAGAAGCCGTTAGCTCTGCCCTTTCATGCCCGCAGATGCCATTTCAGACTGAGGCCTAATGATGATACAATAGTTGCAAAGCAATTACACAAACGATAGATCGATCCCAAAACATCAGTTGCATTGAAAAGCAGCCCAGCATAATTGCCAGGCAAATACAACCTTGATAATTTAGACTCATTAACTTGCATTCTATTTGCAGAGCATGTGCCTGGTAAGTGAATGTTGGAGAAGGGTTAAGGGGTCTGCTGGTGTTTGCAAAGGTCCCCAGATTCCTTCTAAAGCTCTGTAAAGGTCATGTCAAATCCCATCCACCAGTGCTTTTATGGTCAATGTGTTCTGGACTGAGACCCTGGCCTTTTAGTTTTTCCCTCTTTCTTCATTTGGCTAATTTGCTGTGATGCTGCGTTTCTGTTTGATAATTGCAGGTGTAATAGCAGCGGGAGAGACAGAGACTTCAGCAGGAGTCTTGTTTTTCATAGAGTTTGGACTGTTGCCAGAGGAAGTTTTCCTTTAGGAATTGTCAATCA
Organism: Atractosteus spatula; assembly: GCF_055471065.1. Lineage (NCBI taxonomy): Eukaryota > Metazoa > Chordata > Actinopteri > Semionotiformes > Lepisosteidae > Atractosteus > Atractosteus spatula. Next base: position 52,794,339 of record NC_142714.1, read on the forward strand.
TTTTATTAACTGCTCCATAGAACTACTAGATGCTCTGTGAGATTCTCTGCAGCTGAGCGCCGAGGAGTTATAAAGACAAGGAAAAATCTGCAGACACTGTTGTTTTTTTTTGGAGAGAGCTTTTTTGTTATTTTTTTCACAAATCTCAAGTTTATCATTATGGAAAGCATGCAGGTGAGTTATTTCTTTCTGTGCTGTGGTTTTTGACACACACTGAGCATGCTTTGTGAGCTGTTGCCAATTAGTGTCCTGCAGGCATTGAATGGGCAAAGCTGTGTTGTGGAGGGCAGAATAGAGCCTTTTGACTAGTCACTCACAACACGGATGCTCACTTCTTCCCCCTTGTTCTTGTAAAGTTCTCCTCCGACAATGGTAGAACAAGTTCATCAGCTTAGTTTATGGAAAGCACAGCTAAAGCTATTGCACATTTGCAAAGCAAATGGCTAAAACTCGGATAAAAGTGAACCTGTACAACTTAACATGATTGGTACATGGACTTCTTTGTTGTCGAAACAGATTCGGATATGATCCAAGGATTATCCCGTTTACCAGGCAGGATTGGACACTTAACATTTAGAGACATTGTTACTGTAATAGTTCTGTGATTTCCTGTTGCTATTTGGTGTCATAAAGCTATCAGAATAAAAGGTCATAGAATAGCCATTTGGAAGAATACTGATCGTAGAAATAATTTGTTTCTGGCAAATTATTTTGTATACTTCTTTTTCAGCATATAGCGAAACACGACTCTGAATCTGCTCATTATTCCAACGTTAATAAAGGCTTATCTGGCACACTCATCAGCGGTCGCCACAGAATGTAGCTGGCAGAAATGGGGCATGCACAGGATCACACCGTGATGTGAGTGATAAGGCAGTGTTGTGTCTGTCTATGTGATGTACTCATTTTAAAATACCATTCTGTTTGTTACATTTTGTGTTATAGTTGTTGTAGAATTGTCTAGGAGGAATAGAAATACAAAAATAAACATTCACTCTAGAATACAGTATATATATATAACCTTCTCGCCTATGCCAGTAGACATTATTTTAGGTCTCCAACAGTGAGAGGCATCTGTTGATGGAACAGGGCATATAAATGGCACTAAACAGAGATTTCTCTTGAAAATACGACAGCTAGCAATACGCCAAGCAAAGACTTGAGAGAAACAAGCTGACAAAACAGTTTGAACAGGATAATAGACCTATTAAATTTCATGCCTGGAGAATCCTTTTAACATTTCATCTCTGTTCAAATAAAGAAGATAAATTAGGATTGTTGATTTCTGAGGTGTACTTGTTTTTGGCGTAAAATGTTTTTTTCTCCTTTTTAATCTAAAACATTGCCCCATCTAGATGAGGTCTCTGATGATTCACTCAAATGAAAATAAAAATAAGAAAAAGCATGAACCAGAGATGATTGAAGTAGTCACTTATTAACCGGTAATACTTTACAGAGCTGCAGTTAGAGTCAAGGAGACATTTCTAACCGGCTTCTTCGCTTTTGACAGTAGCTTCACATGTATTGTGCATCGGAAAAAAGCAACTTCAGCGTCTATAGATCTGGAAATCTTTTGTCACTGTTAATAGAAACTGAGGCTTGAGATCTGGAGAGCATATTCATTTTACATTCCCTCAGGGTTAAAAAATAGTTACATAATTTTTTATTGTTTTTTTAGCAATTTACCTAATGGAAGATAATGGAATCTTATCTTACAAGTGCAAAATCATTGCTCAGCTGTAATGAGAGGCTAATAGACACCATGTACTGTAAGAAACCTTCTGCAATGCACAGTATTGTCAACAACCAGTTCTTGCACAGTTCCATCAGGATCTAAAGTTCTCCCTGTTCAGACACAGAGCTTGCCGTCGCTCTCCTGCAATGCTGAGGCAGCAGAAGTATAAGGTTTTTATACTGCATATATCATTTTTTTAATATTTAGAATTGTATAATATTATAAGCTGCAATAAAACAATAACACATCCATTCCTTTTTTATAAAGTGTTAACAAAAGGAGTGTAATCATGTATGGAAAAGAACCTTATCTTTTATATCCTGGCTTAGGCAACAAAAACGGGTGCACCAGATTAAAGCGCTGTCACCTCCCAAGCTACAGTAGTGGTGTTGAATGTTGAATTGGAGAGCTTTTCTTCTGTAATTATGTGTGTCTGTATGCATGTGAATTAAACATTCTGTCACTTGCCTTCCTACCTGAGAGGAAAGGAACAGAAAGTTGTCCTTATGTCTGTCATTACATTACGTTTGATGTCAGACTGACAGTCAGCTGATTCCTCAGCTCTCTCAGTCTGATTTCAAGGGCCAGACATGTGCCTGTGTGGCTTTATTTTGCTTGATTTTTACATGACATTGTCTTAACTTGCTTGGAAAATATTAGTTTGCACTTTCCCAGATGGCATTGTACACCAAGCCTACTGATGACTGCATTGTACCATTTTTTCCCCCCATTTATTTCAAGAAAGACAGGATAACGAGTTTTAATTAGAAGTCAGAAAGTTGATGCCCGGACCATTCACAAGCTGACTTGGCCAGTTACAGGACCAGTGATATGTGTGCTTGCTGTGACTCAGTATGAACTCCTGACCAGAAGCTGTTCTGTCAGGAGGATTTTGAAGTAGCGTGCTATCACCTGTAACTTGGATTTCAAGGCTGACAAAGCATCACAGACCCACCTGCTGCAAATCAAGCAGAAAGGAGAAAGTAATAAGAAAAAATAGGAAAAACACAAGTGCAGTATGGGAACTTATTATCCCATGTCCCATGTTTTTTCCTTAAACACCATTTTTTTAAGTTGTGCAGCACTGGAAATAGGACATGACAATATCAATCTGTTCTGTCATGCAGCTGAGAAAATATTGGTATTAAATTGATGATTCTTAACAATGACTAACCAGCCTTTGAGGAAGAATTAAATTAGTGTTAGTATTATAATAATGTAAAACACTATACAGTATGCCTCTGAGTTGTCTTATGTCCTAAATCACTGTGAGACATGCATCAGTTGTTTCAGAAAACAGCTGTCACTGCTGTGTTACCACAGTGAGTTGAACTATGTGTAGAAACCCATATTACTTTGACTGCACAGCAGTAAACACATAAGGTGGATATTTAACAGTTGTAATTAAGCTTTTTCTTTACACAGCTGTCGCTAAGAAGAATCTGAAGAGCTCTTAAAATGTCTGAATATAACACTGCACATCAACTGATTTCATTCCTTTGCTGCTAAAAAACACACTGGTGCCGAGAATTCCGAAGTCGGTTCTCCTTCACCTTGACTCTGTCTCCACTTTGGTGATGGCTTGAGTTCTTCTGACTCAGACCTGCCCAGTATTGTTACTGTATGAGAAAATGTTTGGGATTCTAATCTTTTCCATTTCCTTTGGTGCTATTTGGTCACCATGTGTAGCTGTGTAGAACATATTGTACATATTGTCTTTTATATAATAACATCCTTTACATATGTATCTACAGTATATATTAATCTATATATTAGGTTGCATGCATAATACATTAGTAAAAATGTATTTAATTTGCTTAATAAAACCAGTAAAAACTCATGGCCATCCATCTAAGCCCTGTCAGAGCTTGGTTTAGAAATACAGAAAACAAACACCAGAGTTTGTTGGTGTTGGTCTTTTGTGTCTTCTTATATTGCCTGTTGCACATAGGCAGGAACTACTGTAAATCACAGTAGTCTTGTAGTCTACTGGTAAGCTTTGTTGTTTCATTGATCAGACTGTAAGGGATGCTAAAAGTCTGAACATAACTTATTGTCCTGTGCCTGAATTTGTGATGTAAGGGAGCACTATCAGTATGCAAATGTATTGTATCTTTTGGTGTTCTATAATTGCTATTGCACACATATGTTAAAAAAGTGATAGTCAATAGAACAGATTGCCTTTGATGTATCAGATCTTCAGCATTTATGCTTTCCCTCGGAGGAGTCATTCTCTATATGGCCATAGATATTATGCCACATTTATTAAATATTCAGTATGATGATTGATTGGCTCCATCATGCATCAAATTGCAAGAAAATAGAACTCAATTTGGATGCCACAGAACCCGAGTTACATGTAGCAGTTTATTTTGCAACTGGAATTTACCTGCGGGCTTCAGGCATTACCAGTTCAATGAAATAGGTTCTATGCAAGTGCATTAATCTTTAGCTTTACAGTGCCGGAAGGAGAATAATATCCTTCAGGAGGCTGTAATGGCATGCTAAACCTCCTCACAAATGATCAAGAATCGTTGAATGGTCTCTGCTTTCGGGTTGCTGTGTTTGCTTAAGTAAATATTCTGTTATGTTTGGCTCCAGCAGCGCGTGCGGTAGTACCAAAGTCTCTGAAACTTCCAGCTAAAACTGATTTGTTGGCAATTTACAGTTTAAATGTAAAACAACATTCTCAAGGGTGGGATGAAGTTAAATCAGCCTGAAATTTAAGTTGCCACTTAGTTTACCCCTATAATGAAAATTAAACATTTTGTAAAAGTCTGCAGAGATAAACCTCCTATACTCCAGGAAACACTACCCACTGTACAAATTTTGCATAACGTTTTACATTTCAGTGATTTATTTGAGCTCTCAGACCTTGGTCTCATTCTTTTTTAAATCATTGTTTAAGCACTCATCCCAGAAAGCTTACTATGAGACCTTTAGATACTTTGAACAAAAATACAACCTGAAAAGATAGTGATTTAATAAGTGGTTTTAAAGAAATATTAACACACATATAATTATATTAACCATAGATACTAGCCAGACTGATAATATTTGCTTTCTGAAATAAATATTACACAGTACATAGCAGTAAGATATCCATGTGTACTGCAGGAGAACAATGCTGTTTTGCTGCATTAAATATTTAAACCACACAATGCTTTTGATTTAATCACAACTAAATGCTAATCACTGATTATATTGGAGCTAACAATTCTGTGAGCAAAGTTTGTCGGCAAAAGTCAAAGTAAATTCATAGGCAAAACATTTCTGTGGTTATCCAAGAAACAGTTGTCTGCGGTACTGAGAACCCTTATCAGGGAATCACTACATTTAAATAAAATGACGCAAGTCTAGTTGTGGGTTCATTTGAGGCAGAGTGCTTGTGCAAGTCAGGCAAGAATCCATGAGCTTGCGTCTAACCATCCCCTGCAAAGAAAATAACTGGAGTAGAAAAAGGTCAGAGTGATGACTGCACCATGAATGATGCTGTTTCATTTGTTTTTACTTTAACTCACAATGTGTTACTGCTTTAATCACTTGGATACCATGTGCATTTTCATAATCCTTAAAAGCCCAAAGAGGAGGATCTATGGTGGTCTTGGTTGGAGCACTACAGGGAAATCACTGCCACCCTTGTTTCACTTCTTCCTTATTGCTCTTGCTAAGGGTTTCACGGTGAATTACACGCTCCAGACAGCTGCTGTATTATCGTGGTTTCTTATCTCCTCGCCTGCTGAAGATTAAGATCTAGGACTGTTGTTTAATCATCTGGGAAAATATTTATTCATCGTCTACACTCATTATTTCGAGATGCGTCTATGAGGTTGCCTTTTGTGCACACTGTCACATTCCGTGGCTCCAAGGTGAAATGGGAAATGAAGATAGTTATCTGGGACAAAGCCTGGGGCTTCGCTTCTTACAGTCCAGACTCCTCTTTCACGTGAAGCTGCTGAGAGCTAGTTCTTGCTTTTGGCGGGGGGGGGGGGGTCATGGACCTGCTGAAGGAAACATAGTGGCATAAAAAATTAATAGACATCAACCTTGGGATGTACAGCCTGTTGTTGTGTTTCTAGTGTTAAGCATGTCCATACTGTGCGCCAACCTGATAGACTGAAGATCCCATAAATTCACTTCCAAGCAAAAAGTTATTTTCTCCGAATGATTAGGATGATTTTCAGTGCACTGCTTTTACACACCTGTAAAAAGCAATTTACACACTTTTACACACCTCTATAAGCAATTCTCATGAAGAGCATTCTCTCCCGCAGTTATTTAGTTTGGCATTTCCAGAGTAGGTAGGGTAGATCTTGTTGGTTTTGCATACTTCCTGTCTTTGCTTGAAACTGCTGTATATTCCTGTAGTGTGAGAATTTAAAGATACTTTGATAACTTGAATAAGTTCACATTAACTGTAACAATGTAAAACGGTCAGGTTAGAGCTTTTTGTTCATTATCTGTTCTTCTGCAGTATTTGGTTTTAAGGAGAATATTATGCTTGCTGCACCAAATGAATACCAATGGAATTCCCGGAGTTCAGAAGTCACCTTTTTTCCTACCCTGTAACAGTGACCACAAGGAGGGACGAGAAATCACTGCTTTCCTCTAGATCACAGGAGGACAGGGATGCATGTACAGGAATTTGCATTCTTTCCGTCCTGAGAGAAAGAGACTAATACCTTAGATAAATCATAAAAAATGAATGCCATATTCATTGAAGGTTTATCTCATTATTTAAGGATGATGACAAAAAATAATCTGTTTTTCTATTTGTTTTCTTTTGTCTTCCAACTGTGTTTTGGCTTTGATATTTCTTTTTTATAATGCATAAAACATCAATGCAGTGCCTGGCACTGTATCTGTTTGTTTGCTGTCATTTTAGTCTTCTGAAACGCAGGATTGGTGGGGAGTTTAGGGCAGCTGAATCTCTTCATTAGGAAGGAAACATCCAGTGACATGGGTCCGTTTTCAACCATCATCTGAAACAGATGACAGTTGCCTGTGATTCAGTGAGAGCCCTGTTTATTGTATGTGGAGAATCGGAGCCTATTGTTCAGCACTGCTTGTGTGGTTGGCAACTTAGTGGACTGGCTGACAGCTGCACCAACCACCCATCCATTCCGTGTGTCTGCAGGAATTCTGGGAATTGACCCGTCTGGGATAATATATTCATTTGCTGCTTTGCATTACAGGCTGGTGTTTTCTTTGGATTATTGGTGTCGATAGTATAACTAAGAGATGTAGAAAAAACAGCTAGAATGGGAGATGTTCTGAATAATATTGTACATTCTGTTTTTTTAATCTTTGGAGGGTCCTTTATTCCATTCCCTTGGGCTAGAAATCCTAACTGCGAACCTTCAAGTCATCCTTGTTCTGTTTTTATGTGTAAAGGTTACAGTAGGTTTTTTGTCTCTTCAGCTGCTTTGTGGAGGCTATGTTTGGTTTTGTTCTTTCTGTCTGCAGTCAGGAGAAAATGCAGGACTTAATTTACAAACACCCCCTCACCCCTTTGGCGTGAGCGGAAGGCAGCGAGGAGAAGCTACGCAGAAAATAATAACACCCAGCCTTGCTGCAACACGTTTAAGAAACACCTTTGACTGTTGCAAACCTTGTACATAGGCAAGGGAAAGGTATAACCCTTCTAATACAGCATTTAAAGTGGTTTCTTCTTTAATAAATTGTGACTAGTGCCTTGTTCCAATTCAATTGAATTCCGAATAGCTTCTGGAAACTTGATCTTCCTCTTTTCCTTGTGAGATTTTCCTTAAAAATCATCATATGCATAGCAACATGCTCGCAAGTGCTTCCTCGCCAAAATAGCTATAAAATAACATTTTCCCAACCACACAGCCCATTCTCAAGCATCAAAGAAACATATCCCCATTTTGAAGACAATGTTTTTAACTCCAGCCACCTCCACTCTTTATTCTCAAGATCTTCATCATTGTTTGTTTAGAACTAGAGAGAATCTGATTTCACACAAGACACAGCTGGATGGGTCATGCCTTCTCATGCCTCTCAATTAAGAGCAACAAAATAGCAATATAGGAGAGGAGATTCCTACCTGACGCAGAAGTAAACACTGAGACTGAGCTTGAATAAATGAGTGGCATATGCTGATTGGTCAGTCTCCAATCTGAATTTTGTACCTACTTTTCAGAAAGACAAATCAGATTACATACTGTAGATTACTTAAGATTTTTTTATTGGAAAAGTTGTACATTAAGAGAGTTATAGGGACAGGGAATGCAGTAAAGCTGGGAGAAGCTTGGCTGGAGGGTACCGTGCTGGGGTGTTTCACTGCGATAGCCTGCTCAGGGCAACGAATCCAGTGATTTTCAGAAAACACACGCTGAGTGCCTGATCTCTCCAAAGGATGACCTTTTAAATTGTACATGACCACAGCAAGAAAAATATAATAAAAGGTTTTTAACTCTTCTTTTGAGCCCTTGCTGTAGACTGATTTGTGCCCACACCTCTTCCTAAACAAATGTCTCATTATCGACCACGACACGAAGGAACGTTGCTAAAAGTGATTGCCTGTCAGTAGGGCTCAGAACCTGGGATTTTCTTTATCATTTACAAGGAATGAGTGAGAGGACTCCAGACAAGTGGGAAGCTGAAGATGAGGTCCAGACCCTCTTATAGGATTATCGGTATACTGTATATACAGTACTGTACAGTGCATGTATAATAGTATATGAACAGTTTAGAATGAACAATTAATTTTTTTGTGTCTCCCATTTTAGAATTATAAGGTCAGAAGGATGTTAAGCTACAGGAGTTTATTGAGTTGATTTAACCTGGTTAATCCTTTAAAAAGACAAACTGTGTGCTGCTGTTCATGGAATTTCTGTCATAGTTATCACACAGCAATGCTGAGATTCAAACCAGTCATTTCTGTATTGACCTCCGTGCGTTTTTTTTCCTAATGCCCAATTTCTTTTTAATATCAATAAACCCTTTCATGTCAGCATTTCTTTAATGCCTGAAATTAAACAGCATAAAAAGCTAGGGTATAAAAGTAAGGTTTCAGACAGCTTTTAAATGTGTTGACTGACTTGCAGGATTTAATATAGGCTGGGAGATCATTCCATGGCCTAGGAGCAACAGACTGAAAGCACTGTCTCTCAGAGTCTCTCAGTGTTCAGAGCCCAGTGACTGGAACTGAAAGAAGGCCAGAGTCTAAGAGCACAAGGGATATGGAAAGATATGCTCAGGCATTTCAGTTTTAGTTAAGAGTAGATGCGTTTTAAACATACTGCAACATATTGAGATCATAGTTGGATACAACAGCAAACCCTGCATTATAATAATGAGGCATACATGAATACAAGGAAAAAGGAAAAAAAAGAAGAAGAAAATAACACCTTCACAACATTACTTACATGAGCCTTGAATGCAAGACTCAGATCAAAGATGACATCGCGATTCCTGACCTGATCACTCAAACTGATTCCAGCACCATCTGTGGTCAAATTAAAGGTGACAAAGTTGTGGAGTTGACAAGGAGAGCCTGTTCGATTGGTATAACATTAGTTTTATGAATGTTCTTGTGTAAAAAAAAAAAAACAACTTTCATCTGCTTTCACTTTCATGTCAGGTTTAATGTGGACATAAATTTGTGTGCCATCAGCATAAAGATGAAAGCTGATGCTACACCTCCAAAAACTCTGACTCAGTGTTAACAGATTGATACACAAGGGAACTTGACCATGAACAGAGAGCACTGTGGAATGCCAAATGTGGCCACCTTTGCAGAGGAGCAACAGTGCCCAAGTTGAACAATTTGTTTTCTCATAGTTAGCTAAGATTTAAACCAGTAATACTAACAGGCGTCTTAAATCTATTCAGCAAGATGGTATGATCAACAGTATGAAAGGCTGGAATGAGGTCTAGCAGGACAAAAATGGGTATAAAACCAGAGGCAGCAGCCATTAGTAAATCATTAGTAACCTCAATGAGAGTGTTTTCTATACAAGGCATCGATCTGAGTCCAGACTGAAATGTCTCATACATTTATTTGTTGATGAATGATCTTGTAACTGAAAAGCAGCAAGACAATTCTAGAAAAATTGTAGGTTAGAAATTGTCTCATAATTACTGAGTAGGCTGGAGTCTTAGTTCTGTTTTTTCATGGTGGAATAATAATGAATACTGTAGCTTGTTGAAGGTTTGAGGGAACAATTCCAGATATTAATGATTCACTGGTTATTTGAACTGATGATACGTGTAACAATGGGACAAAGAATTACAAAAATTTTAACAAAGCAAGATAGTGGGAATAGGATTCATGGAACATGTGGTGGGTTTTATTTTGAAATTTGAAAATGATATTTTCAGATGCATGCTGTGGAGAGACTGCATGAAGCTTTACAAAGCAAGATGCACTGAACTTGAAAGTACACAAACTGTGCTCAGAAGTGGAACAACGAGATACAATCTGACGTCTGATTATCTCAATTTTAGAGTGAAAAAAAACTCAGAAAACCGATTGCATTGGTCCACAGGCTCTTCAAGAGTGGTGCTCTTCACTGGATTTGAGAGATTGTGAATTGTGGAAAAAAGGGTTGTTGAATTACTTTTCTCATCTGTTAAATTCCCCCAAAACTACCTGATGTGGTCAGAGCATTACTATAGATATATCTGTTTCTTAAAGGCAAGTAGATGCACAGACAGGCCAGTTTCCCACTGTCTACTCTGTTTATGTTTAATCTCATGGAGTAAATATATATATTCTACCAAAGGGAACAGCTTGTCAATTTATTTTTTTCTTCCTAGATAAACAGTATACTGTATAATACTATAAAGGGATGGACTGTAAAGTGCAACTCGGGTTGGGAAAACAAATCTGATGAGATTAATTGGGTTGATTGGTTGAACATGTAATAGCCCGGTCTGGTTTATGTGAGGAGGCTGAACAACTGACTAAATGATCCACAATACCACGTTCAAGGATGTGCAGACCACAGGTGATAACAAGGACCTGGGGAATAGCACCTGTGTCATGATTGGGCATATTCATATTCTGAGAAAAGCCAAAACAATTCAAGAGTAGCACATCACTCTACCGAAAAAAAAAGTGTTAAGAATCAACATGAATATTAAAATCTCCTAGATTGAATCAGATTGAATCCGTGTAAAATCAGACACCAGGGGTGACAAAAGAGCCAAAACTGTTAAAAACAGAATTCTGCCTTGCTGGCTTGTATATAAGCAGCATTGCTAGAGGCATGTTAGAAAGTAACTTCAGGGCCATGCATTCAAATGATTTAAAATTGCAACAGACAGTTCTCACAGCAATGCAAAGTCTGAATTCAACTACCAACTCATCCCAGCTATCAGACACACAGGGGAACAAGGGGAAGATAGTAGGTGGGGGGGGGGGTCTGTCATTTTGAGGATGCCAAATTTCAGCTAAAACACAGGGCTAGACCTTTCCCATTGATAAATTCAATTGTAAGGACTTTTTGTCTAAGAAGTGACTATTCAATAATTCAAGTAGGGAGCTACGTCAGCATGCGTAGGCTGCAAAGGAACAGGTAGTGGGTTTATTCCATGCTGAAAAGAAAAGAAAGCAAACACAACGTTTCGGATGTGGAGCCTTCTTCAGGTGTGAGAAAGACAGGGTAGATGGCAAAGATTAAATAGCACAGGAGAACAGAAGCTGGAAAAGTGGAGGAAGAGGGAGAGGGGAGAGGCAGAGAGGCCACTCAGGACGTGCAAAGTGGAGAGGGGTGAAGAAAGGTGTGAACTCAAAACCTGCATGAGAATAGAGAAGATTACATGAAAATAAGTCTGTCATTGAGAGAAGGGGGAAGGTGTGAACCTAGTTTCAGGACAAGTTTAGTTTCTGTAATCTTTCTGCTGTGGCAGTTGAGAAACCCTTCTTTGAGAACAGAGACAGAGAGATCAGTGTGATCATGGCCATCTGAGGTGAAATGAGAAACTATTGGCCTGCAGAAATCTTTAATCTTCACAGCCCTAACATATTCTCTGAAGCGGTCTCCTAGTCTCCTTCCGGTTTCCCCAACCCCCCTAATTATTTAACATTATTAAATAATGTTATTTTTACAACATTTCCAGAGCCACGGTTACTGTACTGTACAAAATCTGGAAGACAGCACAAACAGCTTAAATCAATACCAGAGTTTCTACAGTAGCTAAATTAGAATGCCCGGTTTTACTTAAGGAACTGTTACCATATCTACAGTATGTCTCTAAATGAAAGTTATTTAAAGGACGGAAACAATGGAAGTTGTAAACGTGTCAGTTTACAAAATGGTGCAACAGCAGTGCAGAACACACGGGCACGGAGCAGGGCAGTGGTCTCAGCCAGCCAGAGCTCTACACTCCCCAAGGAAGGAAACAATGGTGAAGCAGCCAGCTGTGTGATCAGTACTGGCTACAAACACAGAGGAATGGGAGGGTAGGTTGCATTGTGCTTCAGCTTCCTGTGAGAATCTCAGTAGTCCTGACAGAACTGCAAATTTCACATGGTGAGGTGGAGAGAAATTAGACTAGACAAAGTAAAATAATTAACAAACAGGATCAAATTTGACATTTCAGTTTTGTAACCTTTTTTGCTGTTAAGAAAGATCGAACTCATGAGTTATTTATGGATAATAAATAAATAACTAATTAGAATGCCAGAATATTGTATTGCTGTGTCTTTTTGATATTTGTGCAGTATCCATTGGTGACAGAAGAATTAATCCTGCAAATATTCAATAAGACCCTAGGGGTTAATTAAAATTCATTACGAGTTAGTTAATTTATACTGTAAATGTCTTTTTTCATATGTAAAATGCAACAGGACTCTAAAATAATTCCTGTAAGTATCTTGGAGCCATTGTTTAGAATGAGAAGCTAATTCCCTGTGTAGCTCTTCGTGTCTGACTTTATGCACAGGGGATGTTCAAGGTGAGATTTGGTTTGCTGTAAAACAACACATTCCCTTATTCCCTTTTCCCCCGCTGGCTAACTTCTCTGGTTGTGGCTCTGGACTGCCTATGAAGAAGGAGTTTATGGGGTATTAAAAAAGGGGTTGTGTTGAAGTCCATCAGAGAGATGTCCTCCAAGAGGCTCAATTAAAACTTATAGCCTAAACCTTTACTTCTTTGGTCTCTTTGCCGACAGAATTTGCTGTATACCAAGATGACCTTTCTTGCTCACTGGAGTATCAATATTAAGCAACAGAGCCTATAGAAAAATGTATTCTGTGTCCGTCTGTTTCTGTTTAATTTATTTTCATAGAGGAACCTAGCTGCCATATGGAATTTATAAATGGAGGTTTGGGAATGAAGACAGCCTCCCCCAACTGATGTAGCTTCCTGACCCTGTGTAAATATGGTTCATTAATCCTTCTTTCCCAGCATTCCTCGCTCTGCCTCCCTCCACCACCCTTATCACTGCCCTTGCAGCAGCCTCCTCCGCTTGATCCACAGGGGGGCTTGGGACTGCGATATCCTCATGCGCAAGACATTGCCCTTCATCCAGGCAGGTGCACAGGTTCTTGCCAAAAACTGGGATCACAGGGGATGCCAAGATTCTGTAGTTTCAGGCAGTGTGTTATCCTTGTGCTGCTGGAAAGACGGGAAACATCAGGGGCAGGCAGGGTGTGTATTGACACACCAGTGTTCTGATTTCGGTGTTTCAACTGTACCTGCAGTCCTGCCCATCCCAAACTCTGAAATCCATTAATAAACCTCATATTGAAGAATAAACTTGTAATTGAAACAAACTGTCAGCATATAATTGCTGACAGTTATCAAGAACATCAAGGCCATCTACAAGAAAGGACAGAGCCGACTTTACTTCTTGAGGAGGCACAGGTCCTTCAATGTGTGTAGTAGGATGCTACATATGTTCTATCAGTCGATGGTAGCGAGCGCCATTTTCTACACGGTGGTGTGCTGGGGCTCTGGGGTTAGAGCAGTGGATTCTAAAAGGCTGAGCAAGCTCTGTCATTGGGTCTGGCCTGGACCCCCTGGAGGTAGTGGCTGAGAGGAGAATGGTGTCCAAACTAGAGGCCATCATGGACAACGTCTCCCATCCCCTCTATGACAGGCTTGTAGAAATGAAGAGCACCTTCAGCAATAGACTGATTCATCCACGGTGTGACAGGGAGCGCTACAGGAGGTCATTCTTGCCTTCTGCCATAAGACTGTACAACACACCCACCTTGTGTCTGGGCAGGGGCAACATTGACAGGGACCTGTTTCTGGACTGAAAAGTAAACTGACACATCTGTTCTTTTTTCTTTTCCTGTTTCCAACCGTTTTTTGTGCAATATATGCCAGGGACCCGTGCAATACATTTATATTTATATTTACATCTATATTTATATTCATATGTGCAATACGATTTTTCTGCGTACTGTTCTAGTTTGTTCTTGTGTGTTCTGGACTGTGAGTAACTCTTTTAGTGCACTTCCCACTGTACTGATTGTATTGTATTATTATTATTATTATTATTATTATTATTATTATTATTATTATTATTGTATCATTTTTTACACTGTGGCTGTGTTGTCTGTGTTAAGTTGCTGTTGCACTGCAATTTCCCTCACAGGATCAATAAAGTATCTATCTAAATTAAGAAAGGGATCAAGCATCCTTTTTCCATATACTGTATATACTATGGTAAAGGTAAAGTTTAAGTTCAGCACTGTACGACTACCATTGGTCATGTTGTTTCATGTGTGTCTATGCAAAGCTATGAAGGCTGCAGTTCTCCTCAGCCACAGTTTAGTGCACAGTACAATCACATCAGTCCTTTAGCTGGCCAAGACCAAAAGATCATCCTTAAATACTAATTTAACAGCATTTGTAAAAGTCTTTAAGTATCTAGTTGTTTAGGTAGGATGACATCATGAGTTTGTATAAACACCTTTTCCAGTCCCATAACTTCCCAGTGAAAATAACCATCATTGACAGCTCCACAAGACATCATAAGGCAGCCTTCTGGAGGTCGGACAGAAACCATAATAAATGGTTTGAAAACTTTGGGAACAGAAGAGAGGAGCATCTTTGGCAACAGTACTTTAACTGTTAAATAAATGTGATGCACAGTTCAGAGCCTAAACATGACTCTTCTGTGCATTGTAATATGCTGTTCAGGTTTGACACAACAGTTCTGCACATCAGAAATTCTTGCAGCAATGTAATTATATTTGTGCAACATTAAATCCCTCTGTGATGTACCTCTCCAAATTAAACATAAAACAAACAAAAGCTAAATTTTAAGATTTTCATGACTGCACACATACTTTATTAGTTTTGTGGTTAGGTTTTCTATTAGTATTTGTAATGTCATCTGCTTATCTTTTTTTAATGAGCATTTCTTCTGTATTTGGATATGTAGGGATAGAGTACTCTCTATTTAAATATATTTTCTTCACATAAAATCACTGACTATTCTGCAGGATTACTAATCCTGTTTGAGTTTTATTTTTGGAATATCTCAGGAACTGAGAGCTATGTCTGGATGTTACTCTTTCACATAGTTTGTTCCTAGAAAAAGGGTCTGTATTACTTTGGTGTTTTTTTTGAAGATCGAGCCCACATTTATTTTTGTCTTCACACAGGATGATCTGGAGCTGGGTGTGGTTGAGACTCCAGCTGTTAATAGTAGATATAATTGCTTGTGTTCTGACCAGTCTCCAGGATTTGTGATGTTTTGGCAGGCTTTAATCAGATCACTTGAGATATTCTGTGCTGGGCAAAGCTTACAAAGCTGCAGTTTGGATTTTTATATTGAAAAAGAAAAATCTCAAATATTTATTTTTTCCTATTCAGAACAGATTTTGAAAGTTTTAAATCTATTTGTGTTGCAAATGCACAAAGACAAATCTGT
This sequence comes from Atractosteus spatula, assembly GCF_055471065.1. Classification (NCBI taxonomy): domain Eukaryota; kingdom Metazoa; phylum Chordata; class Actinopteri; order Semionotiformes; family Lepisosteidae; genus Atractosteus; species Atractosteus spatula. The sequence continues at coordinate 52,809,934 of NC_142714.1, forward strand.
TGGCGAACATGTGCAGTTTTTGTACTTCAGAGGAACAATGCACATTATGACAATCTTTTCTCCTCTTTCAGCTGTTGTGCTTTTTGTAGGTTAATTGTCAGCTTCTCTTTCACACAACATCTTTTTAATCAGATCTTGCTGTGCTGATGACACAGTCCACATGCTGAAAAGATATCTGAGGGATCCTTATCTGAAGCTCTCAATGCTGCTATTTTCACCCTTATTGCAAAAGGCAAATGCAGAAAGAATATTTGTATTTCATCGTACGGTAGATCAAGGTCTTCAAGTCTCAAGTCACTGATAACTTAGATGCTGATACACCAAGATCCTTGAGTTAAAATGCTGCACTGTACTTTTCTAAATCAGAAGGCACCATTTTGACGATAATTACCCTCCGTAAACCAAATGCCTGTCCTTTAAGGCTTACTTTTCACTCTATTTAATAACAGCATAATTTGATAGCAATATTGTCCAGTGAATCTTCAGATGCTGCATTTGTTTTTTCTCTTTTGTATCTTTTCCACTTTTTTATCTTATTTGAATGCAAAATATTTATAAGACACAATTACGCAATTTCCCAATCTTAGTATGTAATTGTTTAAGTCCTGTGTGAATCCTGTGGCTCAATTTTTTTTGCAAACAGCAGCAAAACCACGCAAAGAAATAAATATTTAAACTCTGTTGTTCAGTAAAGAACAGAGATTTCTTCTCCCATATACTTGCTGAGAATGAGGGCCTGTTTCTTTGTGAGAAAAGGATGTTTAGTGATATTTTATTCATGTTCGCCAGGGATTGTTGTGGAAGTCCAAATCTATTTTCATGTGTCTCTCAGATCAGAGTGATATTAGTTTATGTCAGCCCAGTGCTGAGATCGAACAATCTCCCCTCACTGAAGGACCTGCAAACTCAGCGTATTAATCCCATGAACCATCCAGGCCCCAAATAGATTTTCCATCTAAATGGATTATAGTTTCATTTCTTGTGTTTAGTGATGGATAAAAAGATGGAGCTATATGCATAACCTCACAATTAGCTATTATGTTGTTGTTCTTTCCTTGCCATCTACAGTAGCTAACTTGTGCCACCAGTCCTCCATTTTCTTTTCATGCTATACATTATGCAAATTTTAATGAAAAACTCTGAGCAAAACACAAATGTTATTCATCGATAGAAAAAGCCTCTTTTTCAGACCTCCCAGTTTAGAGAAACATTTGCTTAACTGTTAGTGACAACCGTGACACAAACTAGAATGGTGATTTGTAGGGATTTGGCATTTATTGTGTACACAGTATTAGAAAGGCAGAAAGTGCTGTAACTATACGTATTAAATCCTGCATCTATTTCTTCTATCCATACCCCACCCAGCCTAAAAAAAATAAATAAAAAAAAACTTCTCAAATCTGCTTTGCTTCATTCTTAAACCAAACCAGTGGAAAGCAGAGAAAAGTGTATTGAGAGATGATTACACTGGATACATGAGCATATCAGGTTGACGTGGCAGACACTGGTAACAATGAGAATCAAAAAAAAATCCACATGCACTCTTGGGCATTCATCAGGTGGGGAAAAGCAAGCTCCGAAGCTGAAAACAGTAACTTCTCGCTTCATAAATTAGACTGTGGCAGCAGCACACTGGCAGGTCACTGTTGGGAGGTCTGACCTTTTGAATGACAGGTTGCCAAGATGCATCTGGACCATTGTCTCCTAAAGGGATTCAGAGAAAAGAAAAGAGGGGGGCTGTTGCTCAAATAGGACCCAGACTAGGATTTATGTCTGTGTCCTTGCTCTTTTTATAAGAAATGTTTTTTTTTTTTTGCATGCGTGTGTGTCAGGGAAACTGCTGTGCAAATATTAGCTGTCCGATAGCACCTGCTGCCATTGTGCCCGGGAGCTGGAGTCCCCTTTTTTTCGGAGCGCGTCAGTCACCCTGCACAAAGGCAGCCGCCACACAAAAGGGGTCCAGCCACGCTTGTGTTGTCCTGGGCTTCGAGCTATCTGAAGACACTTGCACACAAAACTGATGCCTCTGGTCCTCTTGGGCGTTCTGAGCTGGGCGGCTCAGGCAGAAGGAGGATTATTTGGCATACAAACATCATCCAGGGCACAGTAACCAAAGACTTCACTGCTCCTGGGTCACCTCTGCAGCTCATTTCCATCTTTATAGTTTTTCAGTGACATGGCTGTGTGAGAATTGGATATGGATCGGATTTGCTTTCTTTGGCTTTTATTCTTTTATATAAAAGTATTTTCTTCTCTTTTCCAACCTGAAATCCCTTTAATTCTATGTTTTCCAGTGCTAATAATTTTCTTCTAAGCTTCAAGCTGTTTTAACATTTGCAGTCAGGTTCACTCCACTATAGAACAAAATAGAGCATACATTTCAAATTCAATTCCAAAAGCTTTAAAAAAAAAACAGGTGGTGGTTGTATTGCACTTTTTTGTGTGAAGGATCAACAATACTGTATATATTTCATAAATAGTTTTCTCTTCTCCCTTTTCTTTTGAAATATTAAATCAAAACTGTGCTATTGAGAAAAACTTCAACAAACAGCGTAGGAAAAGCAAAAAAAAAAAGGAGGCTTGATGAAATTTTAAAAGATCTGTTAAATATAATTTTCATCAGCTGAATATATGAGCAAGGCAAAGCCAGGCAGTGATCTCTGGCTCTGCAAGATCCTTTTTATCAGAGGTAAAAATGTAAAGATTATTTTTTCTTGCATGTCTTCTGGGTGCTGTCCTAAGATTATTGTCCTGTATATTGCGTGAGGTCTCTTTCTGTTGAATATGCCAAACAAACCAGCTGCAGAAATGTGTGATCAAGTGTCTCGCAGTGTCAAGGCTATAAATAATTAATCCAGAGGACTCTATCCTCATCTCAATTGGATTTCATTATTTTACTTTTTTCTTTCAGAAGCATTTTCATGTTTCCCTTAAAGGTTCTTACTGTGTGTGATGAGGTGTTCCTTATCCATAGGTTTATCTGCAATTTCCCTCACGGGATCAATAAAGTATCTATCTACTGTATCAGTAACTAAAGTGCACTTAATCACATTAGAACCTCTTGTGAATAGAGCTCTTATTTCCAGGTAAGGTTTTTGGTGCATGTGAAGTGTTTTCCTAGGGTGCAGAGGGTTGGTGTTTTTTGTAACAATGGCATGTTGTTTTGAAAACTTTAGAAAGTAGAGTAATGTCTTTGATCACTTTGGCACCTTTCCCCACCACCACCACCAAGATACAGTACTGTATGTTATTTTTTCCAGCCTGTCTTTCAAATGCAAATCTCTATGACTTGAGTCCAAACTTTATCTTTAAAATCACTGCTTTTAACTAGCTATGATTGAAAGTATGGTCTTGCATAATGAATAAGCCCATCATTATCATAGCTAAACAGAGACTGTGGGATGATTCTATCCAACAAGAAAAAGTTGACATCGGGTTTCCAGTGTAGGGAACACTGATTGAGTATGACAAGGATACTTGAGATACACTAATCTTTCCTGGTGTATGCTCCATGCCCCCAGGATATGAGAATGCTTGTGACAGGAAAGAGGGAGAGTAAGAGAGTGGGGGACAAGATCTAAAGGCACTTAAAAAAAAAGTCTTTGTCTTTTTACCTAAAAAATTTAGCTCTTCAGATCCCATGAAATCGGGTCACACAATTTGCTCGGTCTGGCAGAAACGAATAAATGAAAAAAAAGGCTTGTTAAACTTTTCCATTTTTATGGGGTGGGGGCATTGCAGGTCTTAAGCCCCTTTATTATGGAGAAGTGATGTAATTACTTGTCCACTTTTCTCAAGGTACCATAGTGGTGCTGGTGGTTCCAGCTTGTCAGGGTCCTACAGTATCTGTATGAAAGAGTGGGAAGGAACATCTGTTGGCATGGCATCTGTGACAGGTCCTGCTGATGTCTGAAACTGAGGTTGTCTTCTTCATAAGAATCATGTAGATTATCCACAATTCAAACTTTGTCTTTTTTTTTTTACCAAGCCTCTGTTTCATGCATGGCAGTGGCTGTGATGTCCGTTCTGCATGTTCTGTATTTGGTGGTAATGCGTGCTGGAAGAATGTGCAAAATCTGCAGAAGCTCAAAAACCCCTCCTGGATACTGATAGCCCACACCCCATCCCACCTCACACGCAACGCTTTTTCATGCATATCTACTGTGTCAGAGCTCTCGCAGCTGTGCAGCGGCACATTGACACAATAACTTAGCTGAGCAGCTCATTCACTCTTTCTTCTTTCTGTCAGCACTGCTGAAAGCCTGTATTTGTCGATCCTGAGGCTGCTGGCTTCATTTCTGAAGGCAGATGACTAACACATTTTCACTGCTGTGGTGTGTGAGGGGCGTGACACAATAAGACAAGGATTTTCAGTATAACTACCTATAGGAAGAGATTTCCAGTCTTCTTAGTGATTATTTTGTTTATAGCTTCGTAATCACTATTGCTGTAATTAATTCAAAGGCAAGTGGATTCTAACACAGTGAAGTTTGGTTTGGTATCCTGATATCCATATCCTGAGCAGAATGTAGGTTTGTTTGCTCATTTGTTTTCTTCCTTGATGCATCTGTATTTCCTCCCCGCCCTGTAATTCACTGTATACAAACTGTAAATGCCATGTTTATTTAGAATTTGCAGCTTATTTTTCTTTATTAATTATAGGTGTTCTAATGCTATTGTCACAACACAAAAAAACAATGCCTTAACTGCAGATCCCACACAACCTGAGCACAGCATTCTTTGGTGCAGCTTCTATTACAACATTATTAGAGCTTCAGATTATTAGAGCTTTGGCTAGTTTCATAACTTGGTTAAAAATAGAACAGTACAGACTCATTTTGGTTACTTAAAGAACTTTTCTTTTTCCTGCATTCTCTAAAAAGAAAGTTGGCTGGGAAGCATTACGGCTCATTTGGAGATCACTACATTGGAAGGTCTATCGACATCCACGAGCGTGGGGCAGGAGGCAGCACTTGGAGTCTCCAAGGCCCCTATTAAAATGAATGAGAATCGCAGCTTTCCAGACCTTTTCAGTTTCAGAGTGTATTACCTACGCGCTCAGGGTTCAGCCAGCACTCTGAGGGCCGCCTCTTCACCTTGATGATTCCCTTATTTATATTCTCACATAATGCCTGCCATGACAGTTTAGTCTGTCTCTAACGCGCTGTTCTGCTCTTTTCTCCCTCCTTCTGTCTCCATCCAACCTCCCTGCAGTCCTCTCCACCTCTGTCTCCCCCAGTTACACTCTTCCTCCTCCTCTGCATCTTTCCACTCTCTCTCTTCACCCAGTGCCCCCCTGTTTTCCTCTTTTCCTTCAGTGCCCGAGTGTCTCTCTCTCGCCTTCCCTGCCTGTGTGTGAGAGGAAGACGCACGAGGGAGGGGGTGCAGGGCGCGGAGCTTGGAGATGTCTAATTCAGTCACCGCAGCGCTGCGCTCAGATGAACTATAGCAGACGTAATGAGTAATCAAGGACACAGAGACATGCACATCGTGCTCTGGGGAGATTGCTACGTGTTTGGGGATTAATTAGCATGAAATAGGAACACACTTTGTCAACTTAGTTTTGAACTGTTAACTTTCACCTTATCGTGCTTCTGTTTTGTTTTGAGCTGTTCGAAATTCACAAAGGTTGTAAGTGGATAAGAGTCACACAGACTGCTGGCTTTTAGTGTGAATGTGTCCATCTTTGCTACATTACAATTATTTAAAGATTTAAAAATAAATTAATTTGCCTGTAGTGTACTGTAAATATAGGGAGATACTGTACATTTATCTTTCTTAATTTAACAATGCAAGGTTGAAAAACTTTGCAAGATGTCAGTTCAGAAGTCCAATTTCGAAGGACTATATTAAGTACAGTAGTGAAATTAAGTTTTTAATTAGCTTGGATTATTATTGAAAGCCTTACTACAGGAAACTATGGGAAGCAGTAGAAATTTCTTCTAAGAGGCTAAAACAGATTAACCCTGCCTGTACCACAACCATAAGAATGGACATTATAGTATTCCCAGATGCAGCGCTGTAGAGTAGTTGGGCATTGTAATCGCATGTGCAGTAGTTAGATGTAGTTAGGTGGATTTTAAGAAGGTACTGCTATTCCTGACTCTTCCCTTCAGTGAACACATAACACTTCTGTCACTCAGCATGAGAGGGGAAGGCTGCAATGTTTTTATTGAATGTAGCAGTCATAGTGGATTTTATGTTCTTAATATGCCCTTTTACTTGTATTCCACGGGGTCTTTATTGACTTAACTGAGCTACAGTATTAATGGTACTGAGAAAGTGTATAAGTATTATATCGTGGGTGTCCTTTCCCTTACAGTGGAAAGCTACAATGAAGGTGTGACTCTCAGTACATTTAACATTGCTACTGTATATACTATACTAGATATTGGGATGGCATCGTGAGTGGTGGCTGGTTAGGAATTTGACGGGAGGGTCTTAGCTTTAAATTCCTGGTGGGATTCTGCTGTGGTACACTTGACCAAGGTATCTCCCTCGGATTACGTCTGTGTTTGGCCTGCTGTATACACTGGTTTCTTGGATATCATCATGCAGTATGTTACTCTACATTGTTTTGAATTAACTAACTGTATGTAGTTAAGACATATAAATGTTGTACCTTGAAGTCTTAGAGTTGGTTTAAGTCAGCTTTAAGGACTGCCAGTTTTGATTTGGTTGCACAGTTTCTTATAGAGCCAAAAGTAAAACACATATTGTCAGCAAACAATCAAAAAGACACTGCTTTAATCAAACAATTCTGGAAGCAAATAAGCACTTGTGGAACAACAGTATCAGTTAATTAGCCACAGAACCCCACTAAAATACGTCATTAAGAAGGCATTTTGCTTTAAGTCTGTGTAATTAATAAATAAAATCTGTGATGAAATGGTGACTTATCAAATCAGCTTCAGTTATATTAAACAGGTCCCACTGAAGCTCTTTCCCAACGTCTGGTTATTAAAACCAATCCTGATACACTGTTTATGGCCTAATAAAAAATTTAAAAAGATGAAGGAAAAAAGCACAAAATTAGATTGTGTAATTAGAGTGAGAGCTGTGTGGTTTTGTTCCAGCAGAGAAGGAAACTCTGCTGTTGTGCTGAATATTCTCAAATAGAGAACAAGGAAGAATCGCCTATATTCCTTGTTTATTCCAAAAGGTCTCAAACCTCACATCTAATAAAAATGAATGTCATAAAATTTTAATGCTTTTAAGACCTGCTGTTATGGTACGTGTTTACCCCCCCCCACACACACACACACTTTTTTTCCAAAAAAGATTATTTCAGTAGTAAAACTTAGGTTATTAGTCTCATTAAACTGCAGTCAAAATTCTGGACACTGCGTCCAGTCAGTATAAATTTTGTCTGTTCTGAACTGTGGATCGATGGGCAAACTCTTAAATCATGACAGCAGCACAGAAGCACCTGTCAAAAAAATCTACACTCCGCTTGAAACTGGATGTGCTTGTTTTTTTTAAAGATTTGATGAATTTCAAATCTTGCATTTTGTTCCTTACTTCACAGGCACTAGAAATGCAGGCTGCATTTTTATGTCTGCGTTAATGCTTTGATTTTTTTACAGAGCAGTAAGTATTAAAATTAAATTGATGTATTTTTGATATATGACAATTTCTCACGTCTGTGGTCCTATTCCATGTGTGTGCGTCTTCAAGCTCTTGTGAAAAAGTGAGGCCCTCCTGCACGCAGTCTCCATTACCATGTCTGAGAGTATAGATTTAGTACCTCCAAACTAGATTTCAAGGAGAAATTTAATATTGGAGCTCATGCATACTGTTAACAGCTTATTATCTTCGTTTGCTAATCTCGGCATTTCTATGCTGCAGGCAGATGCGTAGCCTAGATAGCGAAGTGGATTAAGTTTTGTATCTAATAGCCAATTCTGGCTCCGTCTCATCCTCTGGCAGTCTTACTTTTTTTCACCCTTAATTGAAGCTTTCCAGTGAAAAATATTTTGCTTTCACAAATAGTTTCATAGCTTGAGGGCAAAAAAAGCCGTTTAGACCTTTTATCATTAGGATATCATATAATTAGGAATAAAAATAGGAATAAAAGGAGTACATATTTTTACAGCAAAGCAACAGAGGGTTACGAGGGTCACTGATTTAGCATCTTTGTTAAGCTCGCTACTCAACAGATTCAAGGCAGGATGCTAGCTTGATGTCTCTTTTCATAGGAAATTGCATTGTTTTTTTGCCTGATAATCAGGTAAAAGTGAACCACATCTTGTCAATCTCTTGTGAGTGTGCTGTGTGTCTCTCTGCAGAGTTGCCTTCCTTGGTCACAAAATGGCTAAAAAAAGGGGCTTTTCTCCTCCTCCTTCTATGGTTTGCATGATGCTTTGTGCAGATAATTGTGTATTTTAATTAACCCAGTTTTTACTACCCTGACCCTGTCTTTTAACCCTTCAGCTGAAATCACATAAAGCTGCCTGACCCCATTCCTGACGAGGAAATCTGGAATTTGCTGTTCCCGTTGTACTGAGCTTGTAAATGCTTTGCAAGTCTGACTTGAAGAAATGTGCTCTGTACATTTAAATCTTACTTTTGTTCATTTATCCAGATGCAAGCATTCCCACATTTACAATCTAGCCAAACGCAAGCCTCTGAGATGAAACACAAACAGGTCCTCTTCTTGATAAGAATCGATGAATAAACGCAGACATCTTGATTTCGATTTTTTTATAACTGTTTTTACTTGTGTCAGCATTACAAATCTGATGTTAGACTGCTTTAAAAGGAAAAAAAAAGATATACTGCCACACATTGGAGGGAGAAGGGTGCAATAAAGATTGCTTTTATTCATTTTTTAAAAACAATAAAGGTTGTGCTTTTTTTTGCTCTGATGAATATCAAGAACTTGGCCTATCTACTGTTTCCTGTCTCATTTGACAGCTAGTAATCGTTATACTGCTTGTAACCAGGACGTCAGACATGGTATTTTAAGGTCCTGCCAGCTGGGATCAAAAGTTTGTATATGTGTAGAGGTATAGCTGTAATGCTTTGACATTCTAAATGGAAAGCAGCTGTTTTATGTTGGGGGAAAAGAAAGAAGCAAAAGAAATGAGGAAATGTAAAATAATCTTCACTGTAGGCTTTTCAGTGCTGGAACACAGTGATAATACACTCTCTACAGCACACAAAAACATCTGAAACAGGATTGACATCATGCATAATAGAGGAGTTAAATTGATCCTGTATGTTTATTGCGGTGTCCATCAATGTGACCTAAATAAACATTTGGAAGACTTCCCCTTGGACTAAAAAGTACAATATTAACTCTTAATTTCTGGAGTAAAGAGGACAAGACAGTTCCTTATTTGCATAGCGGGGTATTGCCTATTATCTCTGTTCCCAGAGGTGTGGAGAGACATGATCATCTTTTATGTGGAATCAGACTGCTGTGTTTAATGTTGGAGTGTGGACATTCTGTTGTTTCTGTCTTTATGCCTATTACAGTAGTTACCACATTTTCACAGTGAAGGCCACGTATTACCACTGCTTAATAATGTACGCCTTGCAGGTGAAAAGGTTATAGGCCATTGATATTTAATTATTGTACAATCAACCACCACAAAAGGAGTGAAAAACATGTTCTGTGTTCTACAGTGTGTGTAATATAACTGTCCTACACTGGGTCACTTCTGCAGTCTGCCAAGAATAATCTCCTTCAGTGCACGATCCAATCTCATTATCATCATAAATATCATTCCTGGGTCAAAAAGAGAGTAAATCAGGCAGATGTTACCAGATTTTTTTTACATCTCTTAAGAGAAGGTGAAGGAAACATAGATCAACCATAGTCTTTTCTCTCTCTCTTCGAAATTGATAAATAATTCTAAATGATGAAAAATGTGCATCTTTTTGTCTGAGCTGCAGGACTGCTTCAGAACAGCATTTTTTGTTGTTGTTCATTAATAAAAAAGGCTGTTTCATCAGAAAGCTTTGCAGTTTAATGTAGAGAGGATTCTTTCCCCCAGGACATTGTCAGAGAAAGTCGTCTGTAGCCATAAGAGAATGACATTGGTCAAACTCGGTGTCATGCATGTTTAGGGGCAGAAGCTGCAATCACAAATTGACAGTAGCCTCGGGCTACTGATACACTTTGTTGTCTTTTTTTTAAAAAAAAAGTATATTTTCTTTTTATATGGGAAGGTCCTGTTGTGTGGGAAACAAATTCAGAGAAAAGCCTGGCACATAAGCCTTTCATCAATAGTGAGAGACTATACTGCAAGTTCAGCTGTGCAAGACACATTTCAATGTCACGACTGTTAGCCAACTTCATAAAATCCCCTGATATATGTATACTGGTATGATACAACATCTGTATCGTTTAAATAAGAACAGGCTTCTCTATAAAACATTTTTAAAAAAGCCTTATTGCTCTTTCTTCCACTGTTGAAGGCTTTCTTGGCTAAATCTGTGAGGCAGTTCTGCACTCTGAACTGTATGTCAGTGTTTGCTTCTGCATTTCTGTCTATTCGACAGTGGGTTTGCCTGTGGGTTAACCATGCTATCACTGTGTTGTACTACACCCTTCTATGATAATGCCATGTTCATCACAGCAGATGTTACCAGGGTAGCATAAAAAATGCCTTATTATTATTTACCCTGACACATTTTCCAAACATTTGCCTAAATTAGAAAAGCAAAGTTCTGATAAAAGTGTACAAAGGCTTGCATAGATTGTTTGGATCTATTCAGTGGCTAATTGATGCAAGAATCTCATCCAGCCGTCTCTTGAAAGAAGCAGGGAATGGGCTTCCATATCATGGCTGTGTAGCTTGTTCCAAAACCAACCTTTTACCTCCCATTGTGAGTTTTGAATGCACTTCCCCTTAGGTTTTACTTAAGCTCTGGTTCATGTTTCTCTGTTGATTCTGAAGATGCCACTGGATTGACTGTCAGTGCCTTTATGGTGTTTGAATATTCGATTCAGATTCCTTCACTATTCAAGACTAAAAAGGTTTAGGTTATTGAGCCTGTCACTTTTGTTGTTTCTATTTTCTATTAATTGATTCCAGAATGGCAACATTGTTTTAGTATCATGGTGGCTAGAATTGTAAACAATATTTTAAATTAGTTCTTACTATTGCATTGTTACATTTTAACACAATATCCCTTGATTTAAATGAATCACTTTTAACTATTTATCCAAACATTCTCCATGGAAGATGAGGAGGATCAGATCAAGACCAAGATCATTTTATTGGCCATATACAATTTCTTTTTGTCTTTTCACATACCCCAACTTGCTCTCCATGAGACACACAGACAGAGAGAGAAGCTTGGGGTCAGAGCGCAGGGTCAGCCATTTATACGGTGCCCCTGGAGCAGTTTGGGTTAAGGGCCTTGCTCAGGGGCCTAACAGAGTAGGATTCCTCTGCAGGCCTCAGGATACGAACCAGCAACCTTCCAGCCACAGGCGCTGATCCTGAGCCACAGAGCCACCGCACCACCCATGAAAATGATGTATCAACCTAAACGCCAAGTCTTTTTCTTAAATAGCCTCTTTAAGCTCAGTGTTTTGCAATTTTACATTAGTGGAAAATGTAAAGGAAGTACATTGAAAAAGCAGGATGAAAGTTTTAATAAAATTATCTCCCTTCGCCGGAGAGTTGTTTCTGTTTCAAGTGCTGTGCTGTTAGTTGAGGCCATCTTACAAATATGGGGGCAAGAGTGCTTCTGCCAAGGAACAGACACATGTAATACACACTCCAGTGCATCTGTGCAAGCTGGAGTTCCACATGACGCTGACATCTGTCTTGGAGCCTAGAAAATGCTTCATCTATTCTTAAATTTGTATTTAAAGTTTCATTGTTTTTGCCAAATACGTTTAGCAAAGCACATGAACAGACAGACAACCATTTTTAACTGTTGTTGATTATATTTTGTCAGTTCAAGTACGGTTCTTCAAGTTTCAAATTGGGTTTTAACACACAGGAAAGAAGCTTATCATCAGAAAGCCACAAGAGTCATGATGAACGAAATGCATATTTAAATTTTATTATGCTGTACAGAAATTTGCTATTAATTAGTTTGTAATCCTTAATTGTTAAAATGATATTTTTTATGTCTGCTACATACTGCTGTTTTAATAGTAGACTATTAATAGTAGACCATTTAAATGCATTGAAACCTTTAAAACTGCTAAATTCAATTGTAGTGTTATTGTGTTAATAAAATGATAAAACTGATGAAAAGGAGGAAGAGAAGAATCTAAACCCAATAATCTAAAACTGTGTCAAAGCATTTGTATTTCAGCAGGAGTGACTTGAAGCACAAGCCTACCTTACTTGCAAGATGAAAGGAATGTCCAGTCAAAATTGACTTCAGTCCAATAGAAAAGGCAAGAGTTAAAACAGTTCTGCCTGGAAGAATGACAAAGAATTACATCATCCCAATGTGTACATCTGGTAGACACCTATCCATGCATGCTGACAGCAGTAACTGCTGCCAAAGGTGTGTCCAAGAAATACTGACTTAAAATGGCTGAATACTTATGCAAACAAAAAAAAAAGAATCTTTGCAGGTTTTGCTGATATTTAACCTCTTTCGTATATAGCAGTGACCTTCTTGATCATTACCGTTTTAAAAGTTTAAATAAAATTTTAAAAATAAGCATCAGTTTTTTGTAATTCATCAAAATGGGACATTATTGGTGGGGATTAAAATGTTTGGAAGGCGTTGTACTGTATATATCTGAAAGCAAAGCTGGTCCCTGACACTTGTGCTTGCATCGAGAAGTTCTTACATCTACTGTATATTTGGATTCAGTACAAATTGCCAGAAAAGCATGCTGTACCATTCTGTGGAGAGCCAGTTTAGATTGGTGTAAAAAGGAGCTAGTATCTCTTGAGTGCAATAGAGAAGCAGTGCTTTTTATAAAGGCCCTTTGGTCCCAGGCCAGAAGGCTGCTTTCTTGAAGGCCTCTGACAAGATCGATGTCAGATAAGAAGAACTGCAGGGGAAAAAGAAAAACACTTCTTTAAAATGGACTGGCATTTGTTTTGTGTTAGTGAACATGGAAAGGTTTCAGCAAGATGATGACTTCTAAAGCTTTGTATTTGTAATGATTAATTCCTGAATAAAACTCTGCAGTCATTCACTTTTCCACAGTGATTCACCTGTGATGTTGAAGTCCTTGGGAATGACAATGAAGAGAACACAGTCTTATATTTAGTATGATAACAGTAGTATTTCTGATCTTCCTGTGTTTCAAACCTTGTTCTTTTGCTGGAATGCTTGGTGTTCATATCTGGCTAGACGTTATTAGTAATTGTCGTACACTCCTCCACTTAGTGATGGACTTCTTTGATAGTAAAATACCACCTGCTGGAAATTTGGAGGCTGATGTAAGAGTTTAAAATGCATGGGCATCTTGTCGGTGCAAGGTATTTAGCTAAGACTGAAAAGACACATACAGTACTGCACATAAATGTACAGATACAGGTGCTACAGTATGTAGTGAGGAAATGGAGCAACATCTCTAAGGTTGCATTGAACAGGCTTTGTAATCATTGCTTCTGTTGTCTTGTTTTTTATTCCTTGGTTCCAGGTTGTTTTCCCACCTGCTGCTCCTAGCCATTTGGTGTTGTGTGCAGAAGGCTGCCCTTGTGTTGTGAAGCAGCACAAGCCTGTCTTAGCCTTTGGTTGAGAGTGTCCCAGGCTTTTGAAAGAGTTTTGAAGATTGCTGAGGCTGTTCTCAAAAGGAAAATGTCACTCTTGGTGTCCATAACCCACACAACATGGGTCCAGTGACATTATCAAAGTGCTGATCCATCATTGGGTGCCTGCTCTCCTCTTGCATCATACTGCATTGAGCAAAATACGTCTATCATTTTTTTGCCCTTCAGTTATTTTCATCATGTTTGTTTTATTGGTGCCGTTTCTTTGTTTTTTTTTATCTCAGTGCAGGAGTGGTTGGACAGTATTTTGAAATCCTTTAAAGAATCACATCGAAATCTCTGAGTGCCCAGAAAGTCCAGCCCAAACATTAGTAAGTGACCACAAATTGACCTACATCTCTGTTTTTTTTTTAAGATAGAGGTGAAATTATTTTTCTCTTAGGTCACCTGCTTTCTGTTTTCACTTTTTTTGAGAAAACTTTCCAAACCTTCTAAAAATATGCCAAATGTTTGGAAAAAGAAAAATATTATTCATTGCCCATTCTGTTTAAACATAAAAACTTTTTTAGACCTCATGTGGAGCTCATGCAGACTAATGTAATGTTTGCTGGAGCTGGAGGGGACGAGATTAAAGACTCCTTCTGTTTAGGGCTTCATTTGATGTTGCTGGGCAGTCTGTCTTTGCTTTGACTATTGACAACATCACAACCAGCATGCTACCTCTGTTCCAGACATATCTACCAAGCAACCTGCAAAGGCATGTCCTTGCTGCAGAGCAAGATAAGACCAGCAACGCTTGTAAAAGAGAGTAGCGTGGCGTCTAACGACATGACAGGAAGTGCAGACAGAGTGCACAGGGCTTGTATCATGTCATTAATTATATAAGAATGTCAGTACTTTGGATGTCTTTTCAGCTTGTCTCGTCCTTTCCAATTCCTTTCCATTTTTTAAAGATTTTGAGTCAGAAGGTGAGCTTGCATTCTTCCTGCAAATTCTGCATTATCATAAGAAGGTGATTTTTTTAATACTTCATGTAACTGGATAAGTCAGTTGTGTAAGTCATTTCTAGTTATGACCTGTAGACCTTTACTGGAGCAGTCTAAGATGCGTGCCGCCTGTGTCCCACTTGGGATTTGAGCCCATGACACTCAGGAGACTAGAGTCCTTACCACTATTCCATGCTGCTGCACCAACTTTAACACCACTCCTCCACCATTCCTCTCTAGCCGCACTTGAATATTATTTTTGGGTTATTTTCACAAAACTCTGCACAGGTCCAAACATCCTGGCTTAAATCACTGCTGCTTTAAAACATACTCAATAGCTCAGCATAAAATGTAGGTTCACTTGAATATAAGAGTCCTTTGGAAACCTGAAGTATGAGTTAATTCTCCATTGTGAATTGTTGTGGCTATTTAAATGTTGGTGATTGTTTTAGTCTCAATTTGAGTTGTACAATGCAATCCCATTTTGCTTAAAAGAGATGTGGTTTTGTATGGTACTGTATAAAATATATTGAAGCTCTTCTGGAGAGGCATAACTTCAATATAGTGGATTGAATGACAGAAATAATACTTTAAGTACAACGTAACCTTCGATAGTACTGTGTTGCTGTGAGATTTAAGTCATGCACTTAATGCTGTGCTGTAATGAAGCACTATTAAATGATGTACTTAAAGAACTATAGTGCAGTATTTTTATTCTGCTGTAATTATGGTGGTAATGAGTCAGGTGATTTGGAAACCTTTTAGTGTTATTTTGTAAAAAATAGTCCTTTCAGCCCTTGTTTTAATGTAGTGACACATCATCTGTGTTTCTTTTACAATAGCAGACTCAAACAGATGTTCACAGCCCAAGCTGTTTCTTCTTTATGACCTTCTTTCATTCGGCATTTGCTATATGGATAATATGTCTGCACTGCACTTATTTCATTTTATTTGAAAAATTCATAAATATGCCGTTTAATATAATGAGAGACATTAAAAACAAAACAAATGCTATTGGTTCTTTTACTTTTATTTCCTCCCGATGTATAAACAGTCCTTTGCACATTGCTGGACAAACACCACCATGAAAGGTGTCATTAAGTATCAATGTGGTGGAAACTGTAATTTTATGGGAGCATCTACTGCAGATTAACTAAAATCATATTAGCAACCTGTTTTATGGTTCAGAGAAGCAGTGACTATCTACTCATGTTTCCCTTCTACTGAAGCATTTATGAACTGCAGGCTAATTTCACGAAGGATGAGGCAGAAATGTCTTGTAGAAAATGTACTTGAAACCCAAGACCTCATTTGTATCAATGACCAATAGGCCCTTTTCCACTCTGGGACATGAGAACAGCTTCAGGTTTTTTTTTTTTCATGGATCTGCTTTTTTTTTCTTGACTTACTCACAATGCCGAGTACCCAACTGTTTCTTACCAATGATGCCAGAACCAGGTGGCATTTAAAATGTCCAGGATCCTGTGGTCACTTTGAAATCACAGAGAGTAGTAATAAATAACCAGCAATAAACCCAGAGTAAAATGCTAAAATGAGTAAAAAGAAGATAAAAAGTAACTGTTTAAAAGAAGGATTGAATGTTGATTTGTACAGAAATATGGGCTCAAAAACATGGATATCCATATATGAAAATAGGGATGAATATGGATTCATAATAGGGTACTCCTGATGCATACTGTGGTACAAGGGGGGATGGTTCAGGGCGTTCTGAGTTCAAGGGGATACATTTTCTGAAGGCCTCTGACAAACTCACTGTTAGATGCAGGAACTACGGGAGCCAGGCCTATGGTGTGAGATGACATGTAACAGAAACAAAGCGCAGCAGAAGAGCGCTCCACCTGCCTGTTTCAGTCTTGCACACCTCCCATCATGTTTCACTTCGGGGTGGCATTGCAAGATTTTTTTTTCTAATTATTGCTAAACAGGTCTGTTAGCTGTCAGTATCTCCTAGGCTTTTCTGTTACAAAACAAATCTTGTTTTCTTTCGCCAATTTACACCCACGGCTAACAGGAAATAAAAGGCAAACAAACGTCTCTGCTAATGAATTAATTCATTACTTAATACCCCCTCCCTTCTTTATGAAAACTGTTTTTTATATAAGCATCATCATTTAATTTCTGCCAGGGTTTGTCAGTTCTTTTAGGAATGGGCATTCTTCCTTTAGAGGCTTCAGTTCCACAGTGCTGTGTTTTGTGCAGAAAAACAAGAAAGAAGAGAAAATACAGTTTGTTCTATCACATTTTTTGGAATGGCAATGCATCAGGTTTTCAAAGAATGTCATATCTTTAAAAGTTTTGCCTACATAAGAGGCCCATTATAGTTAAGTTAATTTTGGATTTCAACACTAAGCAAGCTATTACAAACACAAGCATGTCTCAGATGCTACAGTACATTATCTTTCCCGATTTCTTTGTTTGGAATTAGCAGTTAGTAGTCAACTCAATTCACTATAGTGATCCACATATCATCATGATAAGAATGAGGTCTGTGCGTGCATCCTCCCAAACTAGTACATTGTCAAGCCTTCTGCTATTTTCTACTCTGTGAGCCCCCACAGTGCCTACAGCAGCACCAGTGCATCAGCACTGGAGAGCAGCTCTTAACTGATAGACCTGGAGTTCTACTAGAATGTCTACTAGAACTCACAAGGAGTTCACTCGGCCAAAGTACAGTACACTTCTAGTGTGTAATCTAGACATGAGCAGGTGATGTCTGAGATCTAGGGCTAAGCTACAAAAGAGCCTCCTGGTGTGCCATTCACGGGAAATTTCCATTCATGTTGGTATATCCATGTTTGGTTATTGTTTTTTTGAATGCACTCATTTACCTTTGAATCTACAATATTGAGCTATTGATCTGATTCCACTTCTGCACAGTTATAAAATTGAGTCCTCATCAAGATTGGCACTGACTGTTGCAGAGTTTCTGCCACACATTTTCGCTTCACAGGCCTGTTCATAGGCCAATTGCCCTTGCTGTTGCACATTCACATCCTTCCAGCCAGCCTTCCAGAAAAGATTCAAATGAAAAATAATAAATTCTTTCAAAACATATGGCAGTTAAGCCAATTAGTATGTACCCATTTGGTTTTAATTTTTTAAAGACAATTTGTAAGCCTGAAGGAGCTGAAATCAAAACCTCAGCTTGGTACCTTATTTTACGATGTGCATCCATTCGAATGGAAGCTCTGCTTTATGAGACAAGCTGGAGTACTTAGTGACAGGCTTAAAGTCATGTAGCCTGGGTTTACTGTGTTACTTAATACAGAGAGAAATCCAAGAGTAATCCAGACATTGTACCGGCAGGTCCCATAAACTCTTCATAATCCAGCAGGGCAGAAAATGGCTCAGATATATGTATGTATGTGTACAGAGTAACTATTAATATACGTTCTGACATAAGGGAGGTCAAAATCCCTCTGTCTGCTGTGCAGGAAGCATATTAATATTAATCAAGGTCTGTGTGGCTGAAAAGTTCAGATATATTTTTTATGGTTCTGGTGTAAGGAGAAAATCACATTTTCATTCTTTATGTTGGTTTGATTGCTGGGGTGCTGAAACTTCTGGAGTATTAATTCCCAGGCCCTTTTTAAAATGGATAATAGTATCTGCCTCTCACACAGCCGCTTCTGTTTGCGCACTAGAATTGGTTGCGCACTGAGCGTTGCCTGTGATTGATTATGCAGATCATGGGCAGAACAACAACTTCTCTTTCTGTGTTATCGGAACCTGATTCTGCGTGTAATGGGGCTGTCAGTTTTATTCTGGTTTGTCCTCATGGAGGAATGTGTACTTTAATGCATTTCCTGGTTTGAACTAGGGTGCTGGGAATAAGAAGTGACATTTGCACAGGTGAGCATGCGGTTTTTGTATTTAGTTCTGGTATGAAACTGAAATTTTTAGAAATCTCAGAGTTGTACAAGTATATGACTTCTTTTGCTTATCTGTCTGGGAGCCTGACTGCAGTAAGAGAGGAGATTAAAGAAAAGGAAAATCTTGTAAGAAGTGTTGAAGACAAATGTGCCCAAATCTGATGCCACCATGCTGTTTCAGAAACTGGTGGGGATTGGGGGGGGAGTCAGAACTAGCTGAGGAAAGAAAAATGAGGTCCCCGTGTTTTTTTTTAATGCTTAATTACCGTTTTCCCCCTTGTTTCAGAAAATGCATTTATAGCTTTCATGAGCAAAAATGTCTGATAATATTAAAACCTCACTATTAGAACAGAACATAGTTCTTCTGCACCGCTTGCAGACTCCTGTGTAAAGGTCTTTAACACCCACCCGTATATGTATGACGACTCGGGCGTGCAGTTCAGGAAGCTGCTCAATGCTGGTGGACCCAAATGGTTCTCTGATGAAATGCCCCATGAGGCTTGCCTGAGCGATGGCAGATGACGTTGCAATGTAAGGCAGGAGAGAAAAATCACAATCATAAAAATCATAGCTCAGTTGACCAGCTGGACTAATAGAACAAAACTAAATGGTTAAGTACTCTCCAGACAATATGTGTTGCCAAAAGAGAGATTTAGAATAACAATACGTATTGTTGCAGTACATTCCAAAAACTGCTCTTGAATAGATAATGACTGGTTATATACAGAGTTCTCTCTGTTGTCTGTTTTCTCCTGATATTTCCTTTACAGGAGACCTTCTCGGACTGTGTCTTTGCTGTTTCCCCATAGATTACCTCTTACCACTTACAGGACATCACTTGCTCTGGCAACAAGCTCACCCAGAACACAATCATTTTGCTCATAGTGATGTACAGTGTAGTAGAAATGAAGCAACGTGGTCATAGACCACGCAATGACAACAGGTGTCTCAGCCTCTCTGATTGTGTTCCCTTTTCCCCCCTTTTCACATCCATATATGTGATCCATGTTCACAAACCAGGTATGAGAGCTAAAAAGTAGGAAGGGGATATGCCAGATCTGAGCTATTCCAGAGAAACTGACAGTGGAGTGTTGTTGTGAGCCCATGTGTGGTTTCTTCTGTGGAGCTGTTCTTGTGTTTTGATCTTAGCTCTGGAATGACTCTTTTTCAAGTGTCTCTATTTTTTGACTGCTTGGGCATATGCACATTACAATAGCAGCACTGTGGGCTGTGATGGTCACAAGACATTACTAAGGGCCTGTAGCCCGTGCTGTAAAGGGACCTGACCGTTGAAGGTACAGTACAATAAGATTTTGTGCTCGGTTTAGTAACTTGATATGCTAGTCTGAAAGGCTGTCATGACATTAACTGTCAGTGTAGGATTCCATAGTCTCGAACAAAGTGACAGTGGATCTGTCTTTGGCATTTTGGAGGATTGGGAGCTCAGGTAAACAATGCAGATGTGCTCATTGTGAAATCCTGTGAGTATATCCACCTTCCTCCTAACAAGCATAATGCTGACCTGCAAACAAATACACAAACACATTTTGTATCCATCAGCAAGCCTTGGCATTTACTGCATGAAGGCATATGAACTTTTAAAAGTACTGCCTATCCACAAGCTGTGAATCTTATCAGTCTCACGGAGTGTTGTTAGGAAGGAGGTATGAAAGACTGCAAGTCAGAGGCTGCGGTACACAGATGTTCTCCTGTTCATACTAATAAATATTTTTAGATACGTTTTATAGATTGAATGTTTTTTACCAGTATAACAGCTTCTTGCACATCAGATTAATACTAATTGAAAACAATGTTATTACCTTTAGAATTTATTTTGTTTTAACCATGATTAAGTAATTGAGGCCAGTAGATGGGACACATGGGTCACCATCACTAACTCATTAGGAAGGAAAGCAGAGTTTTTTTTCTAAATGATCGTTTTGTATGTCTCTAAAGATTTTTCCATAATAATTCTATTATAATAATGTTTTGAGCACCATTGTGTTTTCAGACAGCAGATAGAAGTGGTATACTATATACTGTAGGTGCAGTGCCATTTATGTGCATAGATTAGTCCCAGAGTATTTATTTGCTGGAGACTGGACATTACCAGATGGCTGTGCCCATTTATCTGTTTTTATTACCTCAATAAACTATAGGGAAGTAATCCTTTAAGTAGTGATTAGGACTTCCGGTGTCTCTGTGTGTAATCTGCCGAAGCTGCTGACGTGGTCTATAAATAGTTGACATTTCTGAGGGGAGCTTATTTGTGCTGCAACAGTTTCTTAGTTGGAGAGACAGATAAGTGAAGAGGGCAGGGATCAGGAGGGATGTAGGCAAACAGAAAATGATACTGAAAAAATGACAGTCTTTGGGAAAAACGGCCCCCTCTACCACTTAGTATTTTTTCCAGCTTTCATTCTGAGGTGGAGGGAAGGAAAGGGAGAGAAGGTGGTTAGAGAGTCAGTGTCTGAGTGTGTGTGGTTGTGCACGCTGTCAGTATATACTATCATTCTCCCCATGTTGCGAGGCTGTGAGCAGTAATAGAGACTACTGGGACGTCAGTAATCCAGCGAGCTGTCTGTGGTTTGTGTTAAAATCTCTGCTTTACATCCGTAGCTGTGACATCTGCCTTGGTGCAGCATGCCTCTGGAATGCTTAAACAGGTCGGTAGGGCAAAACTAATGGACGCGGGGGCAGTAGTTTGTAACATCAGGAAAGCGACTCTGCAGCGCTTGGCAGGCACACAAATCTAATGGGTCATGTTGGCCTAGTTATAAGAAACAGAGGAAGACCGAAGCAGCTTGAAGAACTCACGAGCTGTCACGGCTCATCTTAAAACTGTGCAACTCACCAGATTAAAGGATTTCTCAACCCAATTTACTGCAAGGGGCAGGGAAGGGAGAGGATGCCACAGAAACAAAACAAAATGGTAACAAAAGCAAAACTGTTAGTGAATGAATATCATTCACTCTACAAAGTATGATGTCAAACGCATTGAATTACAGTATATGAGTACAACTGTAGAAATAAGCTTTGCTTAATATTCACAATTCAAATAAATGTGGCAGCGTTGAATTGCTATTATGATTTAGTGAAGGAACCCACTTTTCTTCCTTCTCTATATCAAAGCGCACACTTAGAGACCATCTCTTTGTCATTTCAGAAGGCTGAGAATTGACTTGTCCAGGCTTCTCTTCAGTCTGAAGGTCAGGCTATAGTGAGCAAGTCATTACTACCCAAACATCCCTCTCAGTTTGACATCAGGGGGCCACAAATTATGTGTGTTCAACTGCCATCAGTCATTTATTATGAACATTTTTTTAAGTCGCCAAACAAGCAGCTTTTTAAAGTCTGAAAAATATAGAAATTGCTTCCCTAATAATAGATTGCTTCTGATGAATGGCTGTAGACACTAATTTTCAAACCACATAATCAAAATCTGTTCAACTGACCTGCAAATCCAGGTTCTAAATTTGGATTGTGCATTTAAGCACTTATCTCATTCCTGGGGTCTTTGTTATGCGCTGCTCAAATTCAATTTGTGTGCATTTTTTTATTGACTACCCTCAAGCCGATCAATGTACGTTTGCTGTTCAAAGAAGAAAAGGGGGGGATAGAAAGAAAAAACAATTTGAGCTCTCTGAATGCAAGAGAAAGTCTTATTTGGAGCAGGAACATGCTTCTGAAAGGGGAGACTGAAGATGGAGTGAAGTGCTTGGGCTTATAACCGAGACAGTAAATGGACTTTGGGGCAACAAAAAGGCCGGTGTTTAGCCCCAGTCAGTCGGCAGAATTGGTCACAGCTGCAAGGTGCTGTTAAGCAATGTTTTCTTAACTGATTAATACTACTTTCTCTTGGGGGGGATAGTGTTGCATTAACAGTGTTCAGTCATTCTGGGTACATTGTTTGGGATGATGTCTTGACTGACATTGCTCTGATGTGAAGAGAGGCTGGTAATTTTTTATCTTCATGACCCTTAAAATTTTCACCCTAACGACCCTTAAAATTCTCAGGTATTGCTTTCTTGCTGTCTTTTTTGTGGGCCTCTTAAAAAGAATAAAGTCAAAATACATGCAGCAAAGTATAGTGTTTTTTTTTTACATTTGTTCACTAAAGTAGTTTAAAAAATGACCGTTTTCAATTAACTTTTTGTAATAGCAGAAATCACATTTGTCACCCAAAATGTCAGTCTTAAGATTTACTGTCTTGTGATCACCCAGGTTTTGGTGAGGTGGAAAAATCTTTTTTTGTATCTTTTTCATCTGTCTTTGTCTGGCAACAGCTGTTTTTGAGGAAGTTATAAAATGGCTGAATTCCAGTTGCAATACATTCTGATTTTGAATTTGTTTACAGTGTATTTTTTGTCTTTTTAGTTCTTGTTCAGACACTAAAGCAATCCTTACCACTGTATATATACAATTTTCAGTGTTTCTCAGTTTTTACCTCTTCAACAAACTAATTACTTTCCTTGATTAATACCCGACCTCAGTGGTTACCTAGCAGGCTGTAGCACTGTTCATTGCAGCCTCACATACTGTACCAAACACTCATTTGCACACATTGTTTCCAAGTGCTTTAGTGGGTTAAATATGTAGCATTATTGTTTGTGGTTTATAAGGTATTGCTGGACTGGCTTGACTTGGGAGCAATATTCATGTAGCTAAGCACAGCAATCGGCTCTTGAAAAAGATTTAAGAGCTTTGCTCTTTTGTCACAAATTGACCCATTCTTGTATCCACTGTGACTGCTAGTGGGGTTTGGAAGCTGTTGGGCTGGTTGGCGCCAGTTGATCACCAATGCTTGTCTGCATGACTCTATTTCTAGATTGGCTTTTATGCTTAATGTCTCTGTAGAATGGTGTTAACCTTTCACTGAGCACTGCTTGCTTTCTGTTCTAATTGGCCTTTTTCTAGGAGCCATTAAGGTTCTCCTTACTCTTAGAGCATCACACAATTCCCTCTCCTTCTCAAGATGAGGGCTTTTTAATGGTCATTTTTCCCTTTTCACTTGTGTTCAGACTCATGAAAAGAAACAATCTTTGTCTTTTTTTATTTTTGCCTCAGCCAGGACTCATCTCTTCCAATGCATGACCATAATCATTCAACAAGAGAAAATAAAAATGAAATGAACAATCAAAAGTGTTAAGTATCCATTGTTACCCAAAACTAGTGAAACAGATAGAATCTGGTTAGTCACTGAATTAATAGTCTGATCTGAAATTGCCTGTCCTTTTAAAGAGTATTTTTATTGTAAAACATCTTGACAATGGCAGTGTTATTGACCCAGTGAAATTGTGTTTCTAGGTGATTTATCTGGAGTCTGATGGTATCACATTAAATCAGTCTTCCCTATTTACAAGTGTCTTTGTATTTGGGATTAAAAATAACTATGGGCCTCCAGTGTTTCCTTTTCAGAGCACAGGTTAAACTCTGTGATTAGGGGTCTGAGCCTGAGTCATGTCACTAACCGACCATGACCAGGTTACTAACCGACCATGGCCTGGATTCCCCAAGTGGTGACACACTTAGTCATTCACTACTCCCTCGGGTTTCAGCGACATTGACTCCTTGGCCTCCCAGGCACCCGCAGGATTGCAGTGCTGCAGGAAAGGGACGTGTGATTGGTGCTGAACCTCCTGCAGGGGGCCATGCTGCCCGTGACGTATCGAAGGGGGAGTGGCTGGAAAGTGGGCGGGGCGGAGGAGCCTGTCTGCACTTCCTCTTTCTCCCCTGGGTCTTGGGAATCAGGGATAATCAAACAATTTGTGTTTCCAAAATGGGTAGGTATAACACAAGGATAACTTTAGAAAGTTTATAGATTTAGAAAAAAATAGCTGTGACATTACATAATCATCAGTCAGCTCCAGTACAGCACACATGCAACTGAGTCTTCAGCTCGGCTGAAACTGTGCATGGGTTGTGTGGAACACAAAGGGGATTGTTTTTTTGTAAAAAAATGATTTGACATGGTAGAAATCAACTCTTGTGTGGGAAGGAAGACTCTCTGAACCCTCTGGCTCAGTGTGTGGCTCTGTTGTTAAACACATCTGTAATAAAGCTGTCATACCAACTTTTTAAATATTTTTTTAAATATGTTTCTCAGCAGAGCTCTATCCAGATTTGTTTATCCGGAAATCAACATGTGGATGTGATTAGGTTTTTGTAACTCTGAGCTTTTTGTGTCACCAGGGAGATATTGCATGTACAAAACCCAAAATTAAACAGTTCCAACAAATTACTAGAGCCCCAAGGATTTGAAGAGTTTTGAAATCCTGGGATCCACAAATTGTCCTCTGTCCAAAATATACAGAAATTGAGAAATGAGGCCAAGTCATTTTGAACAATGCAATAGTTTCTCAGTTACACCCTGGAATCTTTCTTCATCCCTTTTTCTCCTTACACCAATTTTCATCTTACAATGGAAGTAAATATATTTTGATGGGTTCTTTTCGAGTTCAATGTATATACCAGAGAAAAAAACTAAATTGATAAAGAACACTTTACTTATGCCGATGCATTATTTAGACAATCTTTCAAGGTGGCACTCATTTTTAAAAAATAATTGATTGCATTTATTTACGTTTTCACCACAAAGGATCTAAGTGCTGTTTAATTTACAAGTAGGAGATCCACTACATCCACCATTCACTTGTAGCAGCCCTTCTGCACACAGCCGATCAGGTAGAGACGTGAAAAATTGCTTCACTAGTTGATTTAATAAGGAATTCTTGGAAGGCCAGATTGTGTATGTCTGAAGTGGAATTAAGCCACTTTAGACTAAACTCAATATGGGGTGACTGGGGTGACTACTCCTACTCTTGCGAACATGGAATTCCATGTAACCGGTAGTCAGGATCTTGTTTTGAAGTCTCATCCTAAAGGACAGTCTCCGGAGACACCATACTGGGCACTTGTCTGGAGATTCAGGTCCAGACAGAATGGCATCATCTACTGTTGCAGTGGCATGGAGGTCTCCCATCGCTTTACTGGCCAGGCCCAGATGTGCTTAGCTTCTGAGGTCTGATGAGATCAGACTACAAGGTTACAACACTGCACCACTATACGCAACCCTTACAACATGAGAAGTGTGTTTCTTGATATGCTCCACACTAATTAAAAATATTTAGAGTTCAGTAACTTGTTGCATTGCAAGAAATATTAAAATACAGTTGTGCATGGATACATAGGAGCGTTTTAGGTTGTTACACATACAATCACTTTGTGTTATTTTAATGAGACACTGCAGCCCTTTCTTTTGCATTTCCTGTTTCATCTATTGCTTATGCAGTATGATGCTAAGTGAGATTTCATTTTGTGTTATGTTTGTTGTTTTCATTTGGCAGCTAAAACATTTTGAGCTACTTTCTATTAACGTTTCAAATACAGAATGCAATAATGGTTTTGATCAGTATGTTTATTACAAACAGAATATATCCTCTTTTAAAACAGATTAAGAAAGAAAGGAGCCTTTTTATTTTCTAATTGCTTGTTATTTCAACAATAGTGAACATGCTCTGCATTAATATTTGATGGAACAGTAAAATTAAATGAAAGAAAACTGCTAAAAGTTTCTGTGTTTTACTTCGATTGTATATGCTCTAAATTTAAGCCTTTTGTATCTTGAAGCAGTGTCCATCCCATCGATGCTTCAGTGTTGAGTTTTTGAATGGTGCTTCATTCAAAGGCTTTAGGCCAAGTGTGTGTCTGACAGATGCAGAAAACCTGCACTCCCCCTCTCGGTCCTTTAGAAGACTGCTGCAAAAACACTATAAAATAATCTTTTCCATCTATTTTAGTCCTCCGCCACGCTCATTTAAGCCTCAAAATAAAATAATTAATAATAATCAGCGGCTCTTGTTCTTATTAATCTGTGATTAGTAAAGCATTTTCATAGCACGTTAGGCTGACAGCCTGTCAGAGAAAATATCCATCATCACAAGAAATTGTATCCCTTTCTTATTGTACATGACAGGCTTACCAATGGAGGCTCTTCGATGCCTACCCTATAATGTGGGCTTCTGTTGGAGCAAATGAATGTCTTTTAATAAATGGAATTGCTGTAGATTGCTATAACAACCAAAGGCCAGAAGACAGAGATGAAGTCAAGGTTTGAGTTGACTGTAGCCAACATAATGCTCCCAGTATTGTGCAAATACACGTTTGTGTACTGGCAGCAGCTCTAATTGGTTAGTTCATATGGTTCTAATAAATAATATGAATAATATTTCAGTTATTCATATAGCAGCATTAATCCTGGGTTGGTGGAAACATAATTGGAGTAAGGGAAAGTTTTTATCAATGGGTTTTGAAATTCTGATGTGTTTTTTTCTGGTACATATCAATGTACCAGTGTTCTCTACCACCCAGATACTACACTGTCAGGACTCATCAGGCTCTCTAGTTACAGTATACGCTACAAGAAGCCTCTTCCTGAAGTGCAAGTGCAGGCTCTTATCTGACCTTCCTTAAATTCAGAAAACCTGTAGAAATTCAAAGGAGCTGGTGGGAGACTGCCTGTGCACTGCTGCAGGTGATGGACAGATGTGCTGTAATTGATGGCTCTGTAATGGGATCTGTCCCTGCTGCCTACAGTGAAAGAGCAGCCACAGTAACGACATTGGAGGCTACGGTACAGCCCAGAAGTCCGAGACACTGCTACCTAATTGAATCTGAAAGTGTGAAAAAAAAAACCTTGAGCCACCACAACAATGTTATTGGCAAGAGAAGAACTACTGATAGGACAATATCAGGTTTAATTGTGTCTGTTTTGTGTTATGAGATAACATTTTTTTTCCAATTAATGTGAGGTGATGAAGGTTTCGATGTTGTGCGGGGTGACAGCGCAGAGATGAAGGATGTGTGCAGTCATGCTGCGAGCCAGGTGTGGACAGGAGCTGTGCCGGCAGGGGGTGGGGGCTATTGGCTGCCGCTGCTGAGTTTGCAGATCTATCCCCCCCTCTGTGAGCATAGGCAGCCTTTTAGACTGATGTTTCCTGATGTTTTTTTTTAATTCCTCCTGCAAATTGAAGTTGAATTATTGGATTTTGAGCCTCTCTGCTGAGTAAAAACATGTTCTGCAGTTTCTAAGCCAGACCAAGACAGCGTGTTTGCAGCTGACCCAGAAATTGTGGGGCCCTGATGTCATTGTCAAGGGACGTGTCACTTTCCAGGTTTGGGACTGACAGAACATCTTAAGTTCCAGATGGAACATTGTTGTCTTAAAGAACAAAAACAGAAAAGTTAATTATCCACAAAATGTCAATAAATAGGATCCCAGAACAGTGTAATGGAAGGAACCAGAACAGTTGTATATCTTGATCCAATTCAAATTTTCCCATTATTAAATGATTCCAGTATTTACTACTTTGAGTGGGAACATTGCAGCAACCACTGCTCTGCCCCTAAGCAGATGCGACTGTATTTAACCCTATATGGGACATGTCTTACCTCCAGTGCTGTGTATATATTTAAATAATCATCCTTTGCCATAGTTCTTGTACTAGTAAGATCACTATAAACCCTATTAATTACTCTTCTGCCTTGTGCAGTATCAGTAACAGTAAATGCAAAATGCCCTACTCAATACAAGACCCTGAAGACAGGATTGCAAAGGCACATTTCGAGGATAAGTGTGAAGTTAATCTTTTGTCTCCCAAGATTATGCTGTTATTCTCTGTTTTGAATGATTAATAAGTTTATCGTTCTTAACTGCACTCAGTACTTGGCTTTGCTGTGCTACCATGTGCCGACTATTGTTTTGCACCTACGAGAAAATTAAATTAAGCCTTGCCTCTTGCCAGTACTCTTTCGCACTTATTGAGAACTAAAGGGATTTCAAGTCCAGTATTTCTTATTTAACTGTAACAAATGGAAGAAATGATAGTGCTGACCAAAAATTGCTATTCTAAAATTTGGAATTAACCGAATTGGGTCAAGAAGTAAAGAAGCTACGGTAAATACTGTGTAAGTGTAAGAAATTCATAAAGTTATTGTACAGTAACCTTAGAGTGGGGAAAACTCTAATAAGTGCTGCTTTCTCATACCCTTCCCTGCTCTGTCTCTTGCAAAGTTTGCAAATTGGTATTTGTATGACCATATATAATTATTCAGGTGGGGAGCTGCGTCAGCATGCGTAGGCTGCAAAGGAACAAGTAATAGGTTTATTACTTGTTCTTCAGAAGAGCCTTCTTCAGAAGAAGGCTCCACGGCCGAAACGTTGTGTTCTCTTTCTTCTTTTTTTCAGCATGGAATAAACCTATTACTTGTTCCTTTGCATATATAATTATGATTAGAACATATACAGTGTAATTGCAAGAACAGCTAGTAGTACTTTCATCCTTGTTACTGAATTAACAGTAAATAAAGGTAGATGCCCACAATAGATTACATCATGGCTTAAGGACAAGTTACCTCTTTGATTGTTGCTTTTAAGTAGGCAGATATTTTCAGCAGTGCAGGTTGTTTGTACTGGATTTCCTCTGAGATTACTACCTTGGGCTAAAATAAATAGAAGTTATGATGATTAGCACTGAGACACGCCGGTATTCCCAGAAGTGAAAAGAGACTTGATAAGTAAAGAGTTCTCAGCTCCATGGTGAATAGAGGAGGTCTTATGTTCGATCTGCCATCTGATTATTCTCGTTCTTCCCTTGCTTCCACAAAAGGACATGATTTAAACTCTGGAGGCCTGATTATACTCTAGGATTTTATTCATATATTTGTACATATTGCAAAAAAAAAGATTTCTTGATTACTTGCTAAGTTTTTTTTTTTAAGTACCTCGTTAAGAAAAAAGACAGGACAGACTGCAAGTGATAAACAAAAGCAAGGATTGATTGCATGATGAAGCACATTGGCACACCAAGCGAGTATTCCTGAACCATGGCATTGGGATAAATTGTGCCAGTCCCGTGGGCTCCCATTCAACACGCACAGTATTATTGTGGGTTTTGTGCCTAACCAACCAGCATCCTTTGCAAGCTCTTAAGGATTACTGCTATAACACAATTACTTCCGTGGTTTGTAATACATACAGATTGTGCTCGGAGAGGGAGAGACAAGAGCAACTTTTGTCAGTGTACAAACAATAAGGTCATTTCATTAAGCTATCTGTGCTGGAAAAATGGTGATTCTGCTATCACAGATGTCAAACACAGTGCAAAATCTCTTAAATGTTAAATATGAGGCTTTATACAGGCAATGATATGTCTGCAAGATTGGAATCTGTTTTCCAAAAAGAAATGCACTGTGATGAACAGTAAGTCATTATATTCTAGTTTGTTCCTATGGGAGATACATGAGAACGTATTTCAACATTTGAATTGAGAGGGAAATTCAAGGAGGTCAGATTGTGTGACATCAAGAAAGTGCCGTATAATCTCTGCTAACTAAATAGTCTGGACCTCGGGTTAAAGTCTCACCTGATGGTCGGCTCCTTTTACAGCATTTTCTCTGGTCACCATACTGGGGCATATTGATTTGGAAATGCTGGTCCAGAGGTAAGAGAGCCACCTACTGGTCTACCAACACCATCTACAACAGCTTCTGAGATCTGCTGAGGTCAGTCTACAGGGCATAAATGCTGTTGTGTATATTCTGGGTCCTTCATGCTCTTTGAGTTTTCTAAACTAGGTGGCTTGGAAGCAATACCTAAGCTACTCTGTGTGTTCTAGGTGGAAAGCATCTTAGGTTGAGAGCCGTTGATCACTTTGCAAGTCCAGGTTTCGATTCCTTAGTTTGACCTCAGCTCTTGTTTTATAAACTTGTCCACGAAGGCGAATGCTACAGTATGTACAGGTGCCTTTTTATGTTTGTCATTTAAGGAGGCTGTATAGCTTGTCTGTAGCTGCAGGAAGCCAAATTTATAAAACACTGTAGATGGTCTGGTACAGAATGTATCAATATCTATCTTGCTGCATTCTGTAGCATTCAGTCAGAAATGTTGAAAGTTGTTTCCATTTAAGATTCATATAGAATTCCTGCAAGGTTAAGACAAAGTGTTTCAAGTTGAGAAAGATCAGATCGTCTACTACAAATCTCTTTCGTCTCCACAAGTGTTACAACCACCTAAACAGTGTACAAATGGGAACCTGCATTTGATTTCTTATCTTTGAGCTGGAGGTTATCTAAAGTAAACAGATTGTGTGTGTGTTAATATTTTAATAATCAAGCACGCAGGGGCTAAAAGAAGTGTTCCCATCACCCATCACAATGTATCTTTGTGTTGCAGTGGGCTAAAGCAATTTTGTGCAGCCTGCTTGGTCTTATCCGACCCAGTAAGTGACAAGGGCAACCAATTACCTTTTGTTTGTGTGTCCCTGTTGAGGTAGAAGGGTAAAATTTGCTGCTTGTTCCCTTAGAGGTAACAGTCATTATAGTCCTTCAGTTTAAGTATGTCACATTTTTATCTGTAGAACCTCAGACCTCTGCCCTTGAAGTTGACTCATGGATGTCTGTGAGTACAAGACAGTTTTGAACATGCAGACACATGGAATGAGTTTGATTTAATTTGTGAAGGGCTTTGAAAATGAGATGGAACGAGTAGGTTTAGCCCAACATGCATTGTTACCTGATGTAATTCGCATACAGTATGATATCCAAGAATACAACCACAAACTAATGTAAGAAGTAAACAGAAGTTACATCCAGATGCCTACTGAAACTCTGTCCAGTCTGTTGAATAATTCATGATTGTGCTGTTGAGAAGTAATCTGGATTAGTTTGTCAGAATTAAATCTTAATGGCTGGAGGAGATTATTTGGATCAGACCAGCAAATGTGCCACCCTTGGTGCTTTTTCTGCAGGGGGCAAATTACTGGGATTAGCTCTGTGGCAGGCTGCATAATTCCTATGTTATTGCACTGTGTGCTTTTTCTCGACTTCAAGGGATATGAGGATCTTTTTTTCACGAACTGAGAAAGATGCCCTCTGCACTTTTTCTCAAGGTGTGTTTTCCGAATTAACAGAGGGAGGGAAAAAACAGTCTGCCGATATTCTTTGTGTGTGTAGTCAATTGAAATTTTTAAGACTTGCTCTTTGAGTTACGGTTAAGGAACACATGTATTGTTAAATATTGAGTTAAAGCACCTTAATTAATTTTTTTATTCTACTTTTCTTTTGAATGTACAACACAGAAACGAAAAGGCAAAATCAATGAGAAAATGTAAAGCAGTTCCTTGCATTTAAAGCTCTCATCGCTTCAACTTTCTTGATTTACTGATATGTGGATGATAGTTTCCTTTTTTCATTTTTTTTTGCAGAATATGAATAGCTTATACTCAAACAGTTATTGGCTGCTAATGGTGCGATTAGTTTTAAGCCAGGGAGTATATCATCTTGATTGGTTGAAGTAAATTCTCAATAATTCATTGTTCTTTGTTCAGCAATGAGAAAAATGAAGTGAAAATTCTGCAAAGCAGAGGAAATGGCATACTTTTTCATATCTTTGATATTGATTGCTATTTTTTTTCCTTTCTCAACAGTGAAGAAGGATGTGGATGAAACAGATGATAGGAAAGTGCTACAGTTTAAGAAGAAAGCGAAGGAGCTGCGGATTCTGGACTCCAAGACGGCACAGAACTTGTGTACGTGCGCCCTGCTACTTCCTCATGTCCATGTGTTCTTTCTGGCCCTGCTTGCACTTTTGAAAGGGCGGACGGTATTTGTTTTGTTTTTTTCTGCGCTGATGTACTTCATGGAGTTTAACAATGTGCGCTGGCCTCCCAAGTGCCTGAAAGTACAGTTTTTTCAATCCCTCCTTTATTTTCACTGCAGATCCCCCCCTCTTGTTGAGGGTGCATTAGCTGTGATGGCAGTATATGTCTTATATAAGGAAATCTGTCCTTTCATCAACCCGTACTCCGACCTCTGCTGAGAGCGAGAATGTGGTGGGCTCTGAGAACGATTACTGCTAAGTGAACTACACTGATGAATTGAGTCCAGCGTCAAAGTGTCACCTAGATGTAAAATGAAATACTCTTTGAAAAACATGCCTCACTTAGAACTCGTGTTATCCACCCTGCCACCTCCACGCAAGCATATAGGCACGATTGAAAGTGCATGATTTTAAGTCAAGGGTCATGCAATCTGTGCTGTGCTGCAGGGGGTGTGTGCGTGTGTGTATTTGGGAAAGATGATTGAGAGCCTTAAACTGCATCTTTCTATACACCTCTGCTTTATTAACTTTGGTACAGTGCTACATAAAAGAAAAAAAATAAAGAGAAAGCTACAGTACCTTTCCAGTTCAGTTCACAGCAGATGCTGCATATGGAGAAGCTGTGTAACGCTTTGTGCACAGTTTATTGCATATGAGTTGTTCTCAGAGGCCTGTTGCTATCATACCGTACATTCCCAGAAACCAATATTATCTCTGCTGCATTTTTAAAATTTTCTTTACCAATTCTTCCTCCTCGGACACACCACTGTCCACCTTGACTGAAAACAAACCATTAAATTACTAAAGCATGTTCTGGCCAAGATTTCAGAACCCAGTTATCAGAGGAAGCAAACACACTCCATGCCCTGGAAGAAGGTACTAGTGTTTGGAAGATGATGTTATTATATACAGCAGGTACACCTGATTAGGACTGAACTGAGATGTGTGTAGGAAAGCAGGTCGTTCTCATATGTGATAGAATTGCGGTCACCATTTTATTTGATTTATTCATTGTTTGCTGATGTTTTTGTTTGTGATACAAGAATCACCCAGTCTATAACATTTTCTGTAAACTAGAATCACCAGAAAGGTGTCCCCTCCTTGAGACACAACTGAGATCCTCTATAAGTTTGGAAATGTACAAACCACAGTCCTGCTGCCTCTTTAAGTTTTAGAAGACTGCTGAAACAGCTGTCTTATCTGAAAGGCAAAATGTCTTGCCATCAAAACCTCTCCTTTATAAAAGCAGAAAGGAAGAAATTACAAAAAGCAGAAAAAAACAACTTCCCCTTCTTTTTTTCAAATGTAGTGTCATGGATATCATATCCTGGCATCTTGCCCAGAACTTCATGCATCTTTTTCTTTCCCCAAAAGTGAAGCTGACAATTAAGCCATTTCATTTTGGGGAAGAAAAATTGGAGTTGAAAGTGTAGAGAAGGGAGGGGAAGGGAGGAGGGGAGCAGGTGAGTGGAGGAGAAATGAAGAGAGAGATGAGGACACAGAGGAAGGCAGGAAAGGGAGGTGTGGCTCCTACCATGTTTAATTTCAGCCCCAACATATTGGTCTGTTTTTGATGGGTTATGAAATAGATATCACCTCAGGGGGGCATTTAACATCGATTTCTCTGAAACGTTGAAGTTGCCTGTGGTTCCCCCACGTGAGTGATTGGGCTCTGGTGTAATAGAGCAATGTTGTTTCTCCTGAAGAGCCACTCTTGGAGACGGGCCTTAACATCTCACCCTGTAGGTTACGTTAAAGGCATCTAAAGAGACTCGCAAACTGCTTTTGTGATTGAGTCTGTCTCTGTCCAGCCCTAATTGCGTCTGTCTCTTGTCTAATCGAATTCAGTCTGTGATCTCAGCAGAGGGATGTGGGGTCCATGGTACCCCTCGGCCCTGAAGTATTAGTGATGAAGAATTTAGTGATTGAGATCAGTTTAGTGGCCTTCTCTTCCCAAAGGTTTCAATACTGTACTGTATATAAAATTCTCTCAGCGATCTATCCATTGGTGCAGCTGAAGGGGAGTCTAAATGAGCCGAGTCCTGAGTCTGACGGAGTGTTAAGAGAGCCTAGCTTATCAAAGCTGAGGCCAGGCTAGTTTTTCTTTCCGTTCTCCTGCCTGAGACCCATCCACCCTCCCCCCCCCCCACCCCAGCTACAATGTGTCCTCCTAATATGAAACACCAGTTACATTTATCACATTTTAAAAAAGGCGATTTGCTGTGTGTGTGTGCCCAGGGAGAGGGCGGAAAGCTTCGCAGCTGAAACAATAGATACAAAGGATTGAGTGCTAACTCATTCCATCTGAGACGCTGTTAATTTGGATGAAATAATCAGAGGGAAATGATTCAGGGTCCAGAAATGAGCTACATTAAGTCATCCTCCAAGGAGCGGGGGAGAGACGTCTCTGGAGAGGTCATGTCTGGACTTCATCTGCGGTCCAACATATTAATATGTATATATTTTAACAGAAACTTTTGTGGTTGTAAGGCTTTTCAAAGCTCTTTAGAGAATACATTTTTAACCGACTTGCACAATGTTTAACATTGCATCCAAGTCTATTCTTGTTGCACAAGTAGTTTCTCTTGCAAAATAGGGTGTTGACTCTGCTCCTGGAAATTTCCAGTTACCTCAACATGGGGCTTCAGACTCTTTCTCTGACGAACAAAAACCTCTGTGTTTAAGTGGGGGTGACTCAGGATCACCCATGTTTTTTATTAGCATAAACTCATCAGAGGGGATAGGGCAGGGGTTTTGATCAATACAGTGTTAAAATAAATGAAGGACAAAAAACCTGTGCTGTTAAAATTACTTCTGCAATGTGTAGTTGCTTTATGGTGTCTTATACAGTAGATGCAGTTCTACCCTAGCCTTCTAAAACACCTTTTGTTATAAAATACCTTTGCAAAGAATAGTTTACGTATCTGTGAAATCTGTAATCACCTAATAGCAGCTTCTTTGTGTTGTTTAGCGGAAGGGGGATGTATTTCACTTAAATGTGTAAATTCTG
The DNA here is from genome assembly GCF_055471065.1 of Atractosteus spatula. Lineage (NCBI taxonomy): Eukaryota > Metazoa > Chordata > Actinopteri > Semionotiformes > Lepisosteidae > Atractosteus > Atractosteus spatula. The sequence continues at coordinate 52,845,129 of NC_142714.1, forward strand.
TTAATTGATAACTGATGAACGGAAGGTTTCTTTGTGCGATTTAAGTTTTACGGAAGGTTTCAGCACTTTGTTATGCTGTCAGAGCTCACTGGGATTCTGTTTTTTAATTAGATTTAAATTAGAAAGGAACCATCAACTTATCTATTCATCATTTAGAAATTTTTTACACGTTTCACCACAGTGTAGCTTCTTCCATTTTGTTTTGCTAATTAAGACAATACAGGAATAATTCAATTTAATTCCCATTATGTAGTTCTTTAGTATTCTGTTTTTCAGGCTTTGAAAATGATAGATGTTTGTCCAAGTTTGCATGTCATACCTGGCATATGATTGTCTGGAATGACTGGTTGGTCTTATACCCACCTGCTTGGAACTGCTAATTACAATTCAGTTTGGCTCACTGCTGTGGTGCTTGTACCAGTCCAGGAGAAATGAAGGCGATATGCAAGTCCCTTGCCATTTGTTTTGTTAAAATCACTTGGCATGTTTCCTTTTTTGCTGTGAATCCAGACAGCAAGACCAGTCTGGGGTAAGATTGTGTGTTTTGTCCTGTCTCAGCTGGGACTACAATCCCCGTGACTACACACATGGGTGAATGGAGATGTGTAGGCGGCCTCCTTTGACTCGCCCACCCTCGAGCCGCTTGTGTTTTACCACAAGCAACAGAGTCCTGTAGCAGAGGTTCAGTGCTGATTTAGAAGAGAAGTGTGTCCCTTGCCTACAACACCACAAACCAGCAGGTATCCAGGAGGCTACAGGGGTCACTGTATCACTGAGAGCAAACAGCCTAGGTCGACTGATGGACCCCCAGTCAATTCTCTGCCACCACCTGGGAATTATCCCTTATTCTTTGACATCCAGTGACATGAACCAGGACTGAACCCGCAATCATAGAGCTAAGCCTGTTCTCAGGTGAGTGCCCTTAACCGTTGAGCCACTCAAAATGTGTGTTTGCAGCTGACGATGAGGATCAGCAGTGGCCGAGTCTCCTAGGCATACAGGACAGTACAGATCACAAAGGCATAGTTAATGCACCACAGGAGAGATCTCTTGAAGATTTTGAGAGGATACAGAGATAAGGGCACTGAAAGTGAAAGGGTATTTAAGTCAAACCCAGCAAAGTAGAAAGATATGCATAGCCTTTCTCAAGCTAGAAACATTGGAGACAAGAAGACCAAAGCAGACTGGGGGGCTCAAGCACTGATCCCTGAGGTATTCCTCTAGGGAGAAGGTGGAGTAATAAGGGTGAACCACAACAACCAAGTGGAAGAAGTCGTCACAGAGGTAGAAGGAGAAGAAGGATTAAGCATAGTCTGAAGTTAACAAGTTGGTGAGAAAGGGCAGGAGAATTGAGTAGCTGATTTGAACAGCAGGCAAAAAGCAGCGGAGATACTGTATCGGGGAGAAATTCATTTTCTGTAATTTATGTGAGATGGAGAAGTCTGGAGAGGATCAAGCCAAGCTCTTGGTCAGGGGAGTGCATAGAAGGCAGTGAATCGGCTGAAGAAAGGGAGCAGAGATAGGGTGATGGTTCCAGGGGATAGGTACCAAGAGAAGGTGTCATGAGAATATGGTTGATGCAGGACTTCTTAAAGTCAAAGAGAAAACAGCATGAGAGCAGAGGTGCTAAAGGGCAAGGAAATGAAAGGTGGTACTGTAAGAGCGAGGGTCTGGAGGAGATGAGAGGGGTCGATCTCTAAAGCACAGGTGGGAGTCCTGTGATCCAGCACCAGAGGGCAGAGGTCAGAGTCAGAAAGGGCTGAAGGAGGAATGAGGGGGATGGAAGTGGGAGAATGAATTAGGGAGGAGGAATATACACTGCAAATAAGATTCTTGCCTTGTGCTGCTTTTTTGTTTTTGCTAGATAACAAAAAGGGATAAAAAGGTATTCAGAGAAGACAAAAGTGATAGCTTTTGCTATCTTACTTTCTGTGTTGATTCCATTTTTATCATTTTAATTAACAGATTGCAGATAGTCACAATGAGATTGAGAGATGCAGTTGGGTATAATTGACTTGGCACTTACCGACATGCACGATTGCTGACATATTCCACGTGGGGAACTGGGGGAGTCAGACCATGTCTCCCAGCTCAGAACAGATGCACAGAGAGTGCCATTAGTGAGCTTATTAACAAGCCTCTCTTGTTGTGTTCTTCTTCAGAATGTTCTTGAGTCCCGGTTACACCTGAGTTTTCCTCACTGAGTAACTGTGGCACCTGGTCTAGTTGGCTAACTAGAACAAATCGGCCCCCAAAGCTGAACACTTACACAACTCATGTGCTGCCTGCACATTGTTCACTGAGCTATGACAGAAGCAGAGTGCTTTCGAAGATTTGTGTGCTCTTATCTACTGCATGTGCTATTTTCAGTCTTTAAGCACAACTTTTTTTTTTCCTTTTGCTAATTTGTTTACATTTAATGGCTAAAAATGCTGTATGTTTTTAAGAATAATAATTGTGAAGCACATTCTCTGTATTTCAAATTAGTTTTGATCCATTTTCTTTTGTCTCTTGAAACATTATTAAAGCGCATAGGTGCTTTTTTAGCCTAGACCTCACTAGAAGTTTACAAATAGATTAATAGCTTTTTCAAGGACTTACAGTATATTAGTATAGTAATGATTTTATTCTTGATTCAAAGTTGTCATTAAACACATTTTTAAGTTTTACAGATTCCAAATTACCAAATGTAACGAATATAACAGATGTAGGTGTGTGTTTAAAATATAAATTGTATTTGTAAATTTAACATATACTGTATTTGCACTTTTCTCTAAATTCCCCCCCTTTTTAAACTGGTGAAGTACTGTAATTTCCCACTTTGCCACTGGATCTGCTGAGCAGTTTTGCTGCTGGTGCAGAATAGCTACACAATTTTGTCACCCAAGAGGGCATTGGATGAAGTTAGTTCCCTCCTATGTATAAAGCGCTTTGGGATCCTCTGGGTTGTAAAGGACTACACAAATACATGCAATATTTGATATTATATTTTTTCAAACATTTTTAAAAATCTGTGTGATATACTGTACAGGTTTTAATTTTATTTGTGAGGATAAACATTGTTTTCAGTCAATTAACCAAATAATAAAAACAAATGAAAACATTGTGAACACACAGCTTTATTTCTCCTAAGCAAAGGCATACATTTGGTAAATGTTTTTTTGATGAGATTCGAGTGTTGACACTTTTTTAAACCAAAACATCTAACAAATTGCTTGTATGTTTTCGTATCAAAACAGCTATTTTCTTGGGATCGTTCCGCATGCCTTATGAAGAGATCAGAGACATCATCCTGCAAGTGGATGAGAAGAGATTGAGTGAATCCCTGATTCAGGTAAGATCCCAGCCGGTGTGTGTGTGTGTGTGTGTTTTGTGTGCACATTGTGAGTGTGCGTCTCGCCATTCTCTCTGACCTCGTTTCAAGATCAACTCCGCCTTCCCGACTCCAAACAGTTCTGCTCCATTCAGAGACGAATGGGACCTCCATCCATCTGCCCACAATAGGTGGTCTGGGACACCGCTTGGCAAACACACACAGAAGCACACTCGCACTCACGCCGGCCGTTTCCTTTCAGGCAAGATTAATGATCTTCCTGGGAGCTGTTTTTGTTTCTCAGGAAGTGGTAATTACAAACAGAGCTGGCTGTTTGAGGTAGGGGTGCTTTCTGAAGAATGGGCGTTCCTGTGTTGGCCACAGCTAACGGTTTGATCTGTCAATTTATTGCCTTCCATTTGCTCTTTGCGTGCCTCTTCCCAAGCCATGTGTGACTGTCTTTCTTTAAATGAAACGGTGCTGTGTGTGTGGAGGGAGTACGTGTTCCCTGGAAATTATTCAGTAGGGAAGCATGTCGGCGCAATAAGCTGAATACACACTCAGGAGCAAGACTAGTCAAATGGCTGATTGTACTGGGGAGTAGAAAATGAGACGTACTATACAGTGCAGAATTGCAGTCAACATTTCTCTTAATGGCATGTAGAGAAGCTAGGCTACATTGTTCCAATTAGGAATGCGGCAGCTAAAAATAAGTTTGTATCTCATTTATCTTCACGAGCCATCTCAAAAGTAGAGGCAGCCAGAGCTCCAGTAACCTTTCTTTGGCTTGTAATCTTCCAGTTCTCTGGGAAGGCAGAAGTGTTTTTAAATCTAGGACTTCACAGCGGGATTTAGAACCAAGCAACCCCCACGATCACACACATAAAAGTTAAAGAGCTAGAACCTTCCCCTGTTTTCAAGGGTTTAGTTCGTGATCAGGTGCATCATAGTAGTCAGCTTCTCATGCAGGTATGTCAGTGCTGGCTGACGGAGATGTATTCCACACTTGTCCTCACTAACGTTATGTATATCTAAGTGTATCGATTTTGTTTCTGCTGTTTCCTTTCTTTGAGCTTTCGCAGCTGAGGGAGTGTAGTGATTTAGCAGTTCTGTGGCTGTGACACTGTGAGTCAATGATATGTCATCATCTCATACCACCCAAGAAAAGCAGCAGGCAGAGCAAATGGCCCCCCCTGCTGAGTGGTACAGACGTTGTAACATGTAATTCGTGTGAACTCCCCCGATTAATCACAATGCTTTTACAGCAGACACATTTATTAAAATGGATTTACAGCAGCCAAAAAGCAATTGGAAATCAAGGATATCATTTCTGTTTTGGTGTGTGTTTTAGTTCAAAAGACTTCTACAGTACAGTATAAGGCAGACTGATCTGGAGCTTTATACACACATGCAGAATGGCACACACACACGTCTATTTGGATTTCACAGTAGGTGATATGCTAAATTGATCATAAAAACCAGCCGGTAGTGAACTCAGACCTGAGCAGAGACCCAGAGCAGTGTTCTGGGCTGTAAATGTTGGTTGCTGGAGGGGAGGCTGTGTGAAGAAAGAGGAGCAGGGCCAGGTGAGGTGCTCGGGGCCGAGTCACCGGAGCTGGGGGCTGGTGTCTGGAGTTCATCAAGAGCGGCACCGTCAGTCCTGAGGGCCGGGAGAGTGGCAGGGGTCTTCATCCATAACCGGGAGTCACCTTTATCGGGGAGGGGAAACGCATCATGACATTGCAAGAGCAGGAACTGACAAGGAGCGGCTGCTGAGGAACCTGCAGCTCGTTTGGATGCCTGAAAGGAGACGTCTGAGCAGCCTGACTGTCCAGTGAAACAGATTTTAAAAATGGAACAAGCCAGCACACTGTACTGAACATCTTTCTCATGGCAGCAAGAACTTGAATGTAAACTCTGGAGCCACGGTGATTTAGTTCTGTGTTTTTTATTTAAGGGTACTGTTTTGCTAGTTCCAGGACTAATATCCAAGTGACATTTCCTGCCCCTACTTTATGAAACCACTCACAACAAAGTGTGATGATGTGATGACAAAGTGCCGTTACAGTCTGAATTACGTCAGGCTTTCAGCCTCAGGTAGTGATGTTAACACCAGAAAAGCCACAGGTGGAGATTGAAGCCATGAAGTTCATCAGGGTCTGTTTGTCAGTAGTCCCATAGCCAGGACTGGCTACACTAGGAATGAACCTCCACCAGAAAGGGGACAAGTTAGAGTAGCCAGGCAACCTTAACTTTCTTGTCTCTGGGACAAGGGAGCAACGGTGTGTGTGGAGAGCGACAGAGAGACAAGCTGGGCAATTGTCCCCCAGCCCTGGGCAATGAGGCAGCAGGTTTCTGTTGGCCAGTGGAGCTTCTGTGGCTCTTAACCAGAGGCTATTGCTCAAGGAATGCTTTTGCTTTTGTATTGCACCTTCCATGATTGGGATGGAGGATTTAAAAATAAAAAAAGGGTTTCAAAAGTGCTGCCACTGACTTGTTTCATTTCCCTCTCTCCCCCTTAAAAATAATTTTCACACAGTCACATTTTGTTCATAGTCTCTGAGTTTTGTGATGTTTTAACAGTGATTCTTTTGTGGTGCCACCCTCCTGTCATGTTCAGGGAAGATACTAGATGTCCTTGATAAGTTGGTCTGTGTGCTTGTTTTGATGTGCTCTTTGTGGACTCATCTCCGCCTCACGTATATTAAACTCGATTGGCTCCCCTTATCCTGTATTAGGCTTCATCACCGCCTGAATATGATTTACAGATGCCTGAACTCCAGAGCCATTTCGGCTCTCAGATTGAATATGTACCCAGCAATTATTTTCCCACATCTAGAGCTGTGCAGTCCTACTGTTGAGACTCTGCTGTACAAATTCAATTCTGTCTGGGAACTCCATCACCATATCATCTCATTTCAGACAGAAATCCCTCACTCCATTTCCACGGAATTGCTCCACAAGTGCTTTTGATACCATTGCTCGTGTTCTAAATACTGGCCTGGATGTCAGCAGCATTTTCTTAAAATAGTAAACTAAACTTGTCAGGGTTTTTTTTCTGTGTTTCATTATAAAAATCAGTTCACTCCATAACAAAGATATTATTCTTGTATTTCTCAACAACCAACAATAACAGTTAAACCAACTTTTTAAGACTTTTACTGTGTCTGCCTTCTAACATTTTTGCAGTCTGCTGCTTAACGTTTAATTGCCTAGAAGTACAGATACTTAGTTCAAATAAAATAACTGCAGACATTGTTTTATTTTAATACTCTGTACTGTATAAACTTGCGATGAATCAAATTCCGAAGTATGTGCCAATACTAAGAAGAGTCAACCAGTGGAGGAGAAAATGTTGGCTTGCTTAAAGTGTTGGCATAAACAGGCAGCTAGTTTGACTGTTTGATTGTCTGCTGAGGCAGGGCTGGCGTTGGGAGCTCTGAGCAGAAGAGTGGAGCAGCGCGATGTGCCTGTGAAGAGTGGGCACATGTGTGAGAGGCAAGGGGTTCTGCAGCCATTGTGCTGGTGCCCAGGCCTCTCCTGCCTGTTCACAGCCTGGCAATATCACACAGGGAATACAGAGGTCAAGCTCTGCTATTCATTATACTGAGGAAACGATGCCAACCTTCATTTTTATTTATTATCAGGCTTTACATACTTTTACTAAACTTTGAAGACTGCAGTTGGGCCACCTGCCCCTTTCCTAAAGTTGACATATTTGTGCTTTGTGTGTAGAGAAAAACGTTAACATTTACTATGCACTAACCTAGTTCTTCACAGAGGAGGTACTGCTCTCAGAGGTCCTTAGATGTTGTCCTGTGTTTCACTATTGCTTGAAGTGTTACACACAGTGTAAGATGTCTATGATTTTCAAAACTTTTGGGATTGATCTCACATATTTATTTGAAATGTGGGAAAGATTTGTTAGAAGTTGGTTATTAATAAGTTTCTCCCTTTAATCTGGTCTCTCAGGTTACATTGCACATTCCTGTGTTAATTAAGACTAGAGCAGTAGAATGGCCACAACCATTGCCATTGAGTGGTAAGTCCATTGTAATTGATTGATTGAAATAGTCTCATCTACTCACATGCAGGAAGGAGGTAATTGGAGATACAGTCAATTATTTCAACAAATCAAATATGCAAAGTCATCCTATCCAGGTAGTGTTTAAAAGTATCTGCAGATTATTTGTTAGGTGTTTCAAATACTTTTCATATACAAAGCATTTTGTAGAATGACAGTACTTGCAACCACATTTTTAAAGCATTTGAAAGTACTTTTGAATTTCATATCCTTGTGAAAAGTGTTTGACCCAGATCTGTTTCCAAGCTTCAGAGAATGTCTGTTATATAGAAGGGTTTTAATGGGCATTGATGACCATAAATACATGACACATTCCACGAACAATTCATATGCATAACTATCCATAACTTTGTATAAAACCACTGAACAGCAATTAGAGATTACTTTTTTAGCATAGGCTTTTTCAAAGTGTTGTTTGCATTACTAGCCCAGTTACTGTATGTTACAGGTTGAAAATCACTGAAATTGGTGAGACAGCCCCCTCACAAGGTTTTTGTTAACAGTTTTGTAATTTATCTTTATGTTGAAAAAATGGAACGTATTCCTGTAAATACAGTCCCAATATAAGACAGTTTATATCATGGGATTTTTTTCCGGCACATTTATAATTTTTGGTATCATTATTGCTGCTGTTGTGTAAAAGCTGAACTGTTCCTCACACAAGTCTCTTAGGACTCATAAAAATACATGAATGCTAGAAAATGGTACAGTTAGAAACAGATCTAATGTAAAGAAAGCTACTTACAACCAACAACCAGTATGAGTCATTTATAAGGGTTTGATAATAGATTCTTTAGATGGACCCCCACCTACAATTTTTTTATTACCTTAAAAGGATAAGGAAAGGATTTGTCACTGATTGAATCGTCGTACCGCTATTTGCCTTGGAAGTGTGTGCTGAAAGCCCAGGAACACGCCTGTGCGTGTTGTAGATGTCCACAGGAGAGAGACTGATTCACTGCTGTTAGTGACAAGTCAGTCTCTACCTGCTGTCAATCAAATGGCTGTAGGCTTCAGTCAATGGAGTATAATTGTATAAATAAATTATATGCTCAAAAAGGCGGAATGAGAAGACTTAAGACAGTTCCATCTCCCATAGTGTCATGATTACACAAATGCTAATTAATATTCATACCCATAATTCTTTGTGAGTGCCACGGTAATCTCCCATCATAGCCTGGAAGGGTGGTCCTTTTTACATATCTGCGTGTTAAAAAAATCTTTGGTGTCATATTGGGATGAAATCAACCTTTTCAGACAAATTGTGAACTTGCCAGTCTTGTGCAGATGTAATCCTGTGTGTATGACTTGGATTTCATTTTGAAAAGCAGAGGAGCTGAAGCAGGCCTGGTTTGGGTGTGCTGAGAGAATTCGGTTACCTGCTGAAGTTAAGGGGATGAGCGATGTTGGGACCGATGCCAGGCACAGTTACCTGACGTGCATTTCACAAAGTCTCCTTAAAGACATTTTCTAAAGAAAGAGGGAAAAGGCACCTAATCTCAACCAAACCAGACTGTACAATCTTCAGGCATTCTTTGTTATTTTATATTTATGTATTTTCTGTGGCGTGATTTCAAGTCCCATCTCAGAGCATGAATGTGTTATTAGATCGTTCAAAACATGGCAGAGAAGATGGATTTGAAAACTCAGGCACAGCAAAATCCCATACAGGCCTTTCATAATAATGATTGGCCAGATATCAACTGTTTGATATAGAGCCACAGTAAGCAAACCTTTTAGGGGAAAAATAACAAAAGTGCTTTCTGTTAACTGCAGTTCCAGTTTGTTATTCATTTGTCAGATTGCAGTGTTTTTATCTTTCTGAACATTAGCACATCCTTTGTGTTCTTACTGTTAGCGCATCAATTTTCTGATTAATGTGATACAGTTGATTCGTTGTCTTGTGTCTTAGTCTTGAGTCAGAGAACAGAAACTCGAATGACGCGTCCATGTGATCTGCTGGATGAATTAGTGTCTTTTTCTGTGCCATCCTATACTTCCTTGGTCTTACCAAGGAGCCAGTGGTCTCTTATTCTGTAGCACACTGGCCTTAGACAGCAGAGAACTGGAGTGGGAGGAGGTGGGATCTAATTAGCAAAGGAAAAATGTTTTCATGGAAGAAGAAAGGCTTAGTGGGTACAAGTGCCTTTCTGTAGGTCAATTGCTCTTCAGAATTATCTACGCGGTATACCTTTTTCTTTGTATCCTCTCCTACCTAATTCTCTTCATCCTTCATCCATACTTTTTTCTTTTTCTGAACTTTGCCGAGCGTTAGAGAGGGACGGACATAAAAAGACATAAATACTAAATGTTTAAGAACTGTTGTCTGTGGTAGGGCAGCCATTTTGTGTGGCCCTGGGTACATGTTTCACTGAATATTATATTAGTACATTTTTAAACTTTCATGCTGGGTGATTTATTTAATATCATCCTTTTTCCCCTTAAAAAGGAAAAGCTAATGACTGTACTTTACTTTTCTTATTTGTTTGTGATGAATATATTTCTGTTGTAAATGTTTCTAATAAAAATAAAGATCTACTGTATGTTAAAATACCCGAGACCTTAAAAGTATTTTAAGAATACGTAGAATTAAACCCTGTTTTTTTATTTTTGTACTGCTTTCTTTCCCCACCCTTTGGAGGTTTAATCCAGGGATCCCCGAATTTGCATGACAGAAAAGAAGACGTTTTTGCAGGCCTGCCAGTTTCTCACACAGCACTTACACTCAGCCTAAAATCCAATTTGCCACATTACTGCCATGCATTCATTACATCTGCTTGCATTTATTAATGAAAAAGCTGGGACAATAGCAGGGTCCTCTGGGGGCTTGTATACAGTGTTAGAGCCAGCACAATTAATGCTTTTTTCCTGTTTCTAAACTTCTTGTTGACATGGGTCAGATGCTGTGTTTTTGGCAATTTCTGAGGCCTTAATGGTTGCTTTTGAGTTGCTGAAAAAACTTAGAACAAGACCCCCATGCTATGTTGAGGTATGGACTTCAGAGAGTATATTACCCCATAGTAAAGAAGTTCAAGGGTTTTGTGGCTGTCACAGTGTGTTTTGTCAAGACGCTAATGACTACAGCTATCCCTGCACTCCGAACCCGTTTCCCACTCCTTTATGCTGTACCTTTTGTATGTTATATAATAAATAAGATTTGGCAGCAAGCTATAATAGATATTCATGATTTTTTTTCTAATGCTGTGAAAATTACCACTCTTGTGAATAATAGACATTGTTTGCTGACTTCAGACCCAGTATGTATTTATTAAACAAAGACTTTGTCATTGCTTGTTTACTCTTTCTTCCTGAAATAAATGAACATAAGCATGCTTGTCTTCCATTTATCTGAGGGTGGCTTATTTCTGTGCTTTTGTGTATTTAAGCATTTCTATTAGTATGACTTTGTTTTTGGTTTTCAGTGTTCTGATCTTTAAAACCAGAAAGCAAAGAAAAAAAGACATCCCAGCTCTGCCTTTCCTTTGACCCTTCAGCTGTCTCTCAGCACACTGTCCTCCCAGCAGATGTTTTTCCAAGTGGTCTTGACAAAAAATGAGAGGACTGACATCATTTCTGTCCACTATGGTCAATGAACAAAATACTTTTGTTTCCCTCTCTCCTCCTTTCAGAGACCTGCTGAGGATGCTGCCAGTCACACACCTGCTATCTTTCTGGTGTTTCTCTTTTCCTTTTTTCCATTACAAGTCCTTCTCTAGCAGTCATAATTGGCATGCAGCGGAGAGTCTGCCTGTGCAGAATTGCAGTTTCTTCCTTCTGTCTCTGTTCAAAGGAATTCTGAACTTCATAGTTATGAACTTGATTTATTTATTGATCGTCTCAGTGGTCTGAAACCAACCAAGGTAATGTTTTAGACCTGGCCTATGTCAGACAGGATTCGGCTAATTTTTTCTTTTCTGTTCTTTGTTTGCTTTTCCCTGTACTGGGTACTTTTCTTTTCTGTGGCTACATTTAGCTTGTTACCTGTTAGCAAAAGCCTCCGGGATAAGGATATCCAGTGCATATTTTGACATTTTAGATGGCACAATTAGGAACTATTGTGTAAAACTAAAGTCCTGATGCCTAGCAGTAAGAAGTCTCTTGAGGCAGGCATTAGTCACAGTAAAGCATGGCTTTTTACAACCTTTTTTTCAATTTCAACTTTCATACACAAGCTATGGATGTGCATTGTGCCATTTAAAGAACCAGCCAAAGAAATGATCACACTTGCTTTTTTTATCTTTACAACACAAAACAGCTGCTCCGCAGAGCAACCTGTTAAGCTACCCATCGCCCGCAACTTATTTGGTAATGTTGTTTTTTCATTCCTCTTCTTTTAAACTATGTCTTATTTAATTTAGTTGTGTTCCATTCTTTCCTTATTTCTTTGGGGGGTGGGTGGGTCATTTTTTAATGAAATAAAGCAAGAAAACAAAAACTGCATATTTCCTCCACCTCACAGAAAAGAACCCACACCTCCCCCCCATCCCTCTCAGGATCCCTAAAACACGCCCAAGCAGTCTCCGGAGAGCCCCCCTGCTGCTTCTGCCTCTGCAGCAGCTCTGCAGGTCCCCGCAGTCCTCCCACTGGCACATTGTTTCCTTGCAGTTGAAGGCCCTTGTTTTTCTTGAGATTGGAAACCGAACTTGAGGTGGAATGTTGGGTGATAGAATACTCTCCAGCCAAATCCGCTTGGCATCCCCTGAGTGTTGGTGGTAGATTAGGCAGCGTAAGTGGACTTGAACACATAGACCCACAGGCGGGGCTTTGGCGAGAGGACGCAAATGGACCAAAGTCATTTTCATTCCCTGTTTCTCGTTTGAAAGTCATTTAGACCACGATGCTCTAAGTCCTGCACTATTCTCCAGTGCTCCAGCGCTCTTATATGGCCTGGGAGCTGGGATGAAAGATGATTAAATGAATGTGTGAGTCCCTGGGGGAGCCCAGCCACTGTGAGGCGCTGTGGTGCACTGATATCCCAACCTGCAGTGTTAGCACACTCTGAGCTCCTGACACTTGATCTAACCTAGCAGGCTGTTAACACTCATGCTTGCCTGACAGCACTGTGCATTCTTCCAACACTTCGGTATTCACATATGCCATGGGTGCTAGGATGATTTTTTTTAAAAAAAGAAAACTAGTCGAGCTTTTCTTTCCCCTGCTCACCCTGTAGAGGTTGAATGAAAGTAAAGGGAATGACAAGAGCTGTGGTTGCTTTCTGTCTTGCTGGTTTGCAGTCACCATATGTGTGTAATTCGTGACAAAAATGAGCTGATGGAGTTGCCCGGCAAAATTGTGAGACCTATTGGTCTCATTATACTTTTATTGGGACAAATTCAGG